>NC_073395.1:26539140-26858307 GCF_028641065.1 Leucoraja erinaceus | reverse complement strand
AGGGGGAGAGAGAGGAGGAGGGGGAGAGAGAGACAGGGGGGGAGAGAGAGAGGGGGCGAGAGATAGAGAGGGGGAGAGAGAGAGAGAGAGAGAGAGGGGGGGGGAGAGAGAGGGAAGGAGGAGAGAGAGGGAGGGAGAGAGAGGGAGAGAGAGAAGAGGGAGAGAAGAAAGAGAGAGAGTTAGGGGAAAGAGAGCGCAAGGAATCTTAAATGTATCAGGTAGTGCGTTTGTCTAGACTCCAGCTTCATCCCCTCTCCTCCTCTACTCCCCTCCTCCCTCCTTTCAGGGGAGAGAGGGGAGAGGGGGAGAGGAGAAGGTTGAGAGAGTTTTCAGAGACGCTGAGAGAGAGGGGGCAGAAAAAGTTTTGAAAGAGAAAGAGAGAGAGAGAGAGAGAGAGAGAGGAGAGAAGAGAGATGGAGGGGAGAGATAGAGGGGGGTTGAGAGGAGAGAGAGTGCATCCTGGAGAACAACCAGTGGCTGCTGGAAGTAAGTACCAAGCACTGGGTAGATACGGTGGAAGATAGTGGACTTCAAATGGGGGTGGTTGGTGAAAGCATCCTGCTTGCCTGCCAGATTTTCACTTACTGTAACTGCAGGAAAAATGTTCCCGATGTTGGGGGCGTTCAGAACCATGGGTCACAGTTTAAGAATAAAGGGGGGGAACGGTTAGGACTGAGATGAGAACAAACTTTCTTCACGCAGAGTTGTGAATCTGTGGAATTCTCTGCCACAGAAGGCAGTGCAGGCCAATTCACTGGATGTTTTCAAGAGAGAGTTACATTTAATTCTTGGGGCTAACGACATCAAGGGATATGGGGAAAAAACAGGAAAGAGATACTGATTTTAGATGAATAGCCATGATCATATTGAATGGCAGTGCTGGCTCGAAGGGCCGATGGCCTATTCCTGCACCTATTTTCTATGTTTTTATGCTTGAGTATATGGCAATAAAACTCGATCACTTGATTTTGAAGCATTCATGCATGTGGAGGTATAATGTAGTCATAGAGTGATACAGTGTGAAAACAGGCCCTTCGGTGCAACTTGCCCACACCCGCCAACATGTCCCAGCTACGCCACCTGCTTTTGGTCCATACCTCCAAACCTGTCCTATCCATGTATCAGTCTAACTTTTTCTTAAATGTTGGGATGGTCCCTGCCTCAACTACCTCCTCTGGCAGCTTGTTCCATACACCCATCACCCTTTGTGTGGATAAAGTTACTCCTTAAAAAGTTACCTCGTAAAAATACTTCATACAAAAAACCTTGAAATGATACTTCTACAGTGCACTAAAACATGATTTTAATACATCAAATTTCAAAAAGTTCCTACCCTTGGAGGGGGACGACACACCCTTCTTTCACACCTTCTCTCCACTTGGTTGCTCCACTCCCTCACTGGGTATCCCCAAGGCCAGTGATCGCACAGCCTCCCCCCCCCCTTTTCAAAAATGCTCCAATCCAATTTAAAGCATATAAATTGGATTCAGGTGTAAATTAAAAGACTTGCTGCAGTATGCACCATATTGCACAATTCCAATGGGAGGGGAAAGGTCGCTATGCTCCCTTGGGCTTGGTCTCTTGCAATTTCTCACTCCCAACTCTCAACCAATGTTGGCAGTCCTGTCTTATGCACCTACATAAGATCACCTCTCATCCTCCTACGTTCCAAGGAATACAGTCCTAGACTGCCCAACCTCTCCTGACAGTTCAGGCCCACAAGTCTTGGCAACATCCTCCTTAATCTTCCCTGCAATCTTTCCATCTTAACAACATTTCTCCTCTAGCAGGATGGCCAGCAGTAAACTTTTCATTGGGCTAGAAATTATACTGTAGTGATAAGAGTATGTAGAGGTTTGGCTGAGGGACATTCAGGTTATTTTAGGACACGTTCCAATCACTGTAAAGCTCAGCAGCATTCACGGAACATGGCATCAACAAGAGAGGTAGAAACAAGGAACTGCAGATACACAAAAATGCTGGAGAAACTCAGCGGGTGCAGCAGCATCTCTGGAGCGAAGGAAATAGGTGACGTTTCGGGCCGAAACCCTTCTTCAGACTGATGGGGGGTGGGGGGGAGAAGGAAGGAAAAAGGGAGGAGGAGGAGCCCGAGGGTGGGGGGATGGGAGGAGACAGCTCGAGGGTTAAGGAAGGGGAGGAGACATCAAGGGCTAGCAAAATTGGGAGAATTCAATGTTCATGCCCGCTGGACGCAGGCTACCCAGGCGGAATGTGAGGTGCTGTTCCTCCAATTTCCGGTGTTGCTCGCTCTGGCAATGGAGGAGACCCAGGACAGAGAGGTCGGATTGGGAATGGGAGGGGCAGTTGAAGTGCTGAGCCACCGGGAGTTCAGGTAGGTTATTGCGGACTGAGCGGAGGTGTTCGGCGAAACGATCGACCAACCTCCGCTTAGTCTCCCCGATGTAAATCAGCTGACATCTAGAGCAGCGGATGCAGTAGATCAGGTTGGAGGAGATACAGGTGAACCTTTGTCGCACCTGGAACAACTGCTTGGGTCCTTGAATGGAGTCGAGGGGGGAGGTGAAGGGACAGGTGTTGCATTTCTTGCGGTTGCAACGAAAAGTGCCCGGGGAGGGGGTGGTACGGGAGGGATGGGAAGAATTGACAAGGGAGTTGCGGAGGGAGCGGTCTTTGCGGAAGGCAGACATGGGGGGAGATGGGAAGAAGTAGCGAGTGGTGGGGTCACATTAGAGGTGGAGGAAATGGCGGAGGATTATTTGTTGTATTTGCCGGCTGGTGGGGTGAAAGGTGAGGACTAGGGGGCTCTGCCCTTGTTGCGAGTGCGGGGATGGGGAGAGAGAGCAGTGTTGCGGGGTATGGAAGAGACCTTGGTGCGAGCCTCATCTATGGTGGAGGAGAGGAATCCCCGTTCTCTGAAGAGCGAGGACATTTCCGATGTTTCTTGAACGCAAGGAACTGCAGATACTGGTTTACAAAAGATGACAGCGTGCTAGAGTAGCTCAGCAGGTCAGGCAGAGAACATGGAGAGACGAGCCTAAAATTGCAGAATTAAAAGTTCATGCCGTTGGTTTATAAGCCAGCCATGGAACAGGCAACAGTATCCATGTTCTCCTGAGATGCTGCCTGACCTGCTGAGCTACTCTACCACTCTGTCGTCATTTGTAAACCAGTATCTGCAGTTCCTTGTTTCTACCTCTCTTGTTGATGCCATGTTCCGTGAATGCTGCTGAACTTTGCAGTGATTGGAACATGTTGGATGATCAGCCATGATAATATAGTATGGCAGTGCTGGCTCGAAGGGCCGAATGGCCTACTCCTGCACCTATTTTCTATGTTTCTATGTCCTAAAATAGCCTCAGCCAAACCTCTACATATGAGGTGTTGTTTTCTCTCCAGTTTGCATAAGGTCTCACTCTGACAATGGAGATGGCCCAGGACAGAAAGGTCAATAGGTCCCCTTCCACATACATCTCTTCCTCTGGCTTCAGATTTCACAACTCTGTGACTGAGATTGTAGTACCATCGAGGGCCTGGGAAGGCACATTGGCATTCTCCCTATCAAAGCGATCATAGAACGCATTGAGCCTGTCTGGGAGTGATACGTCACTGTTGCTTGAACTCATAATGATGGAAGACCGGTCAAACATGCACCCCTCTTAATTTTGACAACATTGTGTCAGATGCGGCCGAACTGGTAGCATCCACCCTCTGGAGTCAGTAGTGTTGAGAATTCAAGTGTCCCTCCAGCAATTTGAGCATCTCGTGAGGGGTGGGGGGATGGGATTGCTGTGTTTTCAAGGAATAGCATCTTTAGGATAAGATGTTTTATTGGGGATTTGCGTTCATCTCAAAATACCCCAAGGCACCATTTTAATGAAGTGCAGGAATGTTAGCCCTGCTAACCTGCCTTCAGATAACAGTATTAAACAGATGATTGGTCATTAGCACAATCGATATGTGTGTGAATTATTGAGCATCAACTGACTGACACATTAGAATAATAATTAAACTTCCAAGATACTTCGCTGACTGTAAGTGTTAAAAAAATGCTCTGAAATATCCTATTTCTGGCCAAGGTTTCGAAAGAAGAAGAGACAAGGAACTGCAGATGTCGGTTTACAAAAAAAGACACAAAGTGCTGGATTAACTCAGGGGTCAGGTGGATAGGTGACATTTCGGGTCAAGACCATTATTTCAGACTGATTGCGGTTTGGGGAGGGTGGAGACACATTGGAAGAGAAGTTGAGGCAGGACAAAGCCCGGCATGTGATAAGTGGATACAGAGGAGGGGGGTCGTTTTGCCAAACACATGGGCTTCACCATTTTAACTTCCTTTCCCATTCCCATACTAACCTCTCTGTCCTGGGCCTCCTCCACTGCCAGAGTGAGACCCCACACAAAATGGAGGAGAAGCACCTCATATTTAGAAACATAGAAAATAGGTGCAGGAGGAGGACATTTGGCCCTTCAAGCCTGCACTGCCATTCATCGTGATCATGGCTGATCATCCACAATCAGTAACCCATGCATGCCTTCTCCCCATATCCCTTGATTCAGCTGGCCCCTCGAGCTCTAACTATCTTTTAAATTCACCCAGTGAATAGGCCTCTACTGCCTTCTGTGGCAGAGAATTCCACAAATTCACAACTCTGGGTGATTTTATTTTTTTCATCTCAGTTTTAAATGGCCTTCCCTTTACTCTTGGACTGTGGCCCCTGGTTCTGGACTTTCCCAACTTTGGGAACATTTTTCCTGCATGTAGCTTGTCCAGTCCCTTTATAATTTTATATGTTTCTATGATTCCCTCTCATCCTTCCAAATTCCAGTGAATATAAGCCCAGTCTTTCCAATCTTTCCTCATATGACAGTCCCGCCATCCTGGGGATTAACCTCGCTGTACTGCCTCAATAGCAAGGATGTTCCTCCTCAATTTAGGAGACCAAAACTGCACACAATACTGCAGATGTGACCTCACTACGCTCCAGCACAACTGCAGAAGGACCTCTTTACTCTTATACTCAAATCCTCTCATTATGAAGGCCAAAAGCTTTCTTCATTGCCTGCTGTACCTGCATGATTATCTTCAGTGACTGGTATACAAGGACACCCAGGTCTCGTTGCACTTCCCTTTTTCCTAATCTGACACCATTAAGATAATAATGTGTCTACTTGAACCTGGATAACCTCACATTTATCTACATTATACTGCATCTGTCATGCTTCTGCCCACTCACTCAACCTGTTCAAGTCACCCTGCAGCCTCCTAGCATCCTCTTCGCAGTTCATACTGCCACCCCAGCTCTGTGTCATCTGCAAATTTGCTAGTGTTACTTTCAATCCCATCATCTAAGTCATTAATATATATTGTAAATAGTTGCGGACCCAGCTCCGAGCCTTGCGGCACTCCACTTGCCACTGCCTGCCATTCTGACAGGGACCCGTTTATTCCTACTCTTTGTTTCCTGACTGCCAACCAATTTTCTATCCATGCCAATACCCTACCCCCAATGCCATGTGCTCTAATTTTGCCAACTAATCTCCTGTGTGGGACCTTATCAAAGGCTTTCTGAAAGTGCAGATACATTACATCCACTGACTCTCTTTCATCCATTTTACTTGTCACATCCTCAAAATATTCCAGAAGATTAGTCTAACAGGATTTCCAGTTCATGATTCCATGCCGACTTGGACCAATCCTTTTACGGCTATCCAAATGCGCCATTATTACTTCTTTAAGAATTGACTCCAGCGTCTTCTCCACCACCTATGTCAGGCTAACTGGTCTAGCTTGGGTATTTCACTTGGGTACCTTACAACCTTTCGGTATGAACATTGAATTCTCCAAATTTAGGTAACTAACTTACAACCTCACCCTCCTTCTTCCACCTCCCCTTTTTCTGTCCCTCTCTTTGTTGTACCACACCTGGACTTGCACCAATTTCTCTCTTCTCGCTCCCCTTCCACCTAGATTCCTTCCTCTGGCTTCACAATTCACAACTCTTCCATCCTTATTTCACACTTTTTGTCTTTTTATCTCTGGTGTTGAACAAACTAACTGCCTTTCAAAAACTTCTCTCACACATATCCACATATCACTTGACAGACTTTGTCCTGCCCCTCCTCTCTTCCATCTTTCCACACACCCCCCCCACCCCTCCCCCACCTCAATTATTTTGAAGAAGGGTCCTGATCCAAAATATCACCTGTCCATGTTCCCCATAGATGCTGCTAGACCCGTTGAGTTACGCCAGGACTTTGTGGCTCCAAAGAAGGAATATCTTATCTAAATAATTATCCCCATTGTGTTAACACAATAATATTTTAATTTAATGCTAAGACATAAACTCTTATAAACACCGTCCAGCATTGACTTCAAAGAAAAATATAATTCTGCAAGTTTAAAGCTGATGATTGATCTGCCATTGATATATCCCCATCTGAAATGATAATTCCAATTAATTAGTTCCAGAATGCCATTTTTGGGATGTAACTAACCAAGTTGTAATAATAGTATCAGAAAGGAGATCAGACATAGTGTAGGGGGAACATGTAGAAGATGAACAAGGTACATCCTCAACATGGCATCTTCAAAGACGCCACTCAGTGCTAATCTGGTGTTTTATAGGGGGAGGGGGGTTAAATTAATTTGGTTAAGGGGGGGAAGGGAGTAGGTATTTCGTTGTCTCTGTACTGTACAATGACAATTAAAATTGAATCTGAATCTGAATCTGAATCTGAGGTAAGGTGTGAATCGGAGGAGAAAAAAAGTGTCATTTAAAAATAGACAGGAAGAAGGATGCAGGTGGTGGACAATGGGGAACAGGATGAAACTGGTCTGGAGCTTATGTGAATAAAAAATTAAAAAACATGGTACATAAGCTTGGTGAACAGCTGGCACCTGCAGCTGATGGAATTATGATAGAATGGCAAGAACAAAGCCTCTAGTTACCTCGAGAGGGTACCTCTAGTTTCCCTCTCCCCTAACTCTCAGTCTGAAGAAGCATCTCAATGCGAAACATCACATATTCCTTTACTCCAGAGATGCTGCCTGACCCGGAGTAACTCCAGCATTTTGTGTCTATCTTCAGGCATCTGCAGTTCCTTCCTACACAATAACAAAACCCTAACTGAAGTAAGGAAAGGGACGGCACTTAATATTCCGAACCACCATGTACGCAGGACAATGTGTAAGGTAAAACATAGGGATGACTGGCTTAGGTGTTAGTATTGATCAAAGATCAATGGTACGAGAATGACACTAGAAAGGAGAATTCAATTTCAGTTTCAAAGACAATCCATTTGGTTATAATTAAGGAATAATGGAAAAGCTATTGTGCTGCAGTTCTGTACCCCAGAACACCACAGGCAATTTATGAAAAGATTCAAGGCCTTTACATTGCCGATAGTGGGGAGCTTATTGACAGGGACACTAGTGCTGTAAAGAGGGATGGGAGATGGGAATAGTTGAAATGAGTGCAAGAGAATGTTTGTGCTCCGAATGCTTCCAGTCCACCGAGGAAGGAAGTAGAGATGGAGTGAACTAAGAGCCCCTTCCAAAGGGGAGTAAATTGTAACTAGAAGAATCCTCTCTCACAGCATCTGTACTAATGTCAGGATCACTGGATTATAATACACTGCATTATATCTATTTCCTTTTTTAAACAAAAGGAAAACATTGGCTACACTACAGTCCTCTGGGACCTTGCCTGCGGCTAGCCATCTTGCAAAGATCTTTGTCAAGGCCTGTGAAATCTCCTCTCTTGCCTCTCCCAATAACCTGGGATGGATGCCATCAGGCCCTGGGATTTATCCATCTTAATTTCTCTTCCAGTATCCCAACACAACCTCCTTCTAAATCTCAAACTGTCCTTGCAGATTAGTAAACTCAACACTGATCTCATAGTCCAGCCCGTCCTTCTCTTTGGTGAACACAGATGCATAGCATTTGTTTAATACATTGCCGACATCCTTTGACTCCAAGCACAAATTCCCTCTTTATTCCTGAGTGATTCTAATTTCTGCCTGGTTACCTTCTTGTTTTTAATGTGCACATAATAAACATTGGGATTTTCTTAACTCAGTTCCTGAGTATGCAGAACATGCTTTGGTGATACAGGAAATTGAGATCAATACTGCATTACGTTTGGAGTAACTGTGGCAATAAGAAGAGGGGAAAATATGGAAATTCTCAACTGAAGAGCAGCTAATTTTAGTTGATTGCCAGAGGATCGGGAGTATAGAAGTTGTGATGTTACGTTACAAGAGGAGGGGCGGTCGGCCGCAAGAGTGAAGGAGAAGTGGTGCGGGGGGGGGGGGGGGGGGGTTGGGGAGAGTTAACAAAGAGGGCCGCCCGTTCGCAGGGTGATCCACAGGTCCAGGGAAAGTGATGGCTGGAGGCTCTGCAGCATCCTGGGGTTTGCCAGGATCAAGCAACACTCAAATATGGACTTCAAAAATGGCAGCAACACATGGCGCCTCTTGCTTGCTGGGTCAGTGGACTATTTCTGTACACTTTGCTCATCGGGGATAGTGCTTAGATATGGCAATACTCTACTGGACTACATGTAAGAAAATAATTTCACTGTGCATTTGCATGCGACAATAAAAGCATCATTGAACCATTGAGTTGGACAAGACATTGGGGACACTGCCTTTGGAGTGTGTTTAGTTTTTAGTCACCCTGCTATATGAGGATGTTGTTAAGCTGGATAAAGTGCAGAGAAGATTTATGAAGGTGTTGCCAGGACCTGAGGGCCTAAGTTATAGGGAGAGGTTGGGCAGGCTAGGACTTCATTTGATGGAGCACAGGAGGTTGAGGGATGATCTTATAAAGGTGCATTTGATCACCTAAGGAATAGATAGGGTGAATGCACAGAATCTTTTACCCAGAGTTGAAGAATCAAGAACCAGATGACATATATTTAAGAGGAGAGGAGTTTAGTTTAGTTAAGTTTAGTTTAGTTTATTATTGTCATGTATACCAAGGTACAGTGAAAAGCTTTTTGTTGCATGCTATCCAGTCAAAGAAAAGACTATGCATGATTACAATCAAGCCGTTCATAGTGTAGAGATATAGGATAAAGGGTACAACATTTAGTGCAAAATAAAGTCCAATAGAAAATAGTTCGAAGGTCTTCAATGAGGTAGTTGGGAGGTCAGGATCCAGATAACAGCTGGGAAGAAACTGTCCCTGAATCTGGAGGTACGCATTTTAAAACTTCTGTACCTCTTGCCTGATGGGAGAAGAGGGAGTGACTGTGGTGAGACTGCTCCTGGATCATGCTGGTAGTCTTGCCGGGGCAGTGTGAAATATATTTGGAGTCAAAGGAAGGTAGGTTGGTTTGTGTGATGGTCTGGGTTACATCAACAACTCTCTACAACTTCTTGTGGTCTTGAATGGAACTTCCAAAACCATACTGTGATGCATCCCGATAACATACTTTCTACGGCACATCTGTAGAAGTTGGTGAGGGCTGTTGGGGATGTGCTAAACCTTCTAAGGAAGTAGAGGTGTTGGTGGACTTTCTTGGCTTTGACGTGGCTGGTCCAGGCCAAGTTGCGGGGGATATTTATTTCTGAGAACTTGAAGCTATCGACTACTTCAACACCATCAATGTATACCAGGGTGTGTTTACTGCTTTGCTTCCTGAAGTTAATCACAATCTCCTTTGTCTTGCTGAATTTGAAAGAGTAGTTGGTGTCTTGGTATCAGATTACGAGTTCTCAATCTCAGTAAGATTTAATAGGAACGGAGGGGGAACATTTTCACACAGAGGGTGGTGAGTATATGGAACGAGCTGCCAGAAGAGGTAGTTGAGGCAGCTACATTAACAATATTTAAATGATGTTTGGACAACTACATGGATGGGAAAGGTTTTGAGGGATATGGGCCAAATATCGATAGATGTTGTTAGTGTAGATGGGGCATCTTGGTCAGTATGGGCAAGTAGGATCTAAGGGCCTGTTTCTGTGCTGTGTGGCTCTATGACTAGCTATTTAGTTCAAGTGAATTGAAATAAAATACAGACACATGAAATGTAAATGATTCAGTGAGAGAGAGATAACATTTCTAGAGCTCCAGTATGATTAAAGGAACTGAGATTAAAATGAAACAGAAAAAGGTTTGATACATTTTAGGGTCAAGGTTCAGTGAATTAAGCTAATTACCCCCAAATACAAGAGAAAGCCAAAGAGACTAGAACCAAGAAGTACTTTATATATAAGTAAATATTAAACAGATAATCAGAGGAAGGGCCAGGAGATTAAGGAGCAAAAGGGAAATGGTCTGCCTTGCATGATCAGACGGCGTGGCTGTAATTAAATGAATAGGTCACATCTTTCACAGAAGAGAATGCCGTCAATGCAACACTTAGGGGAAATATGTCAGTCATGCTAGTCAGAATAAAAATACAAACAAAATGAGGGGATTAAAAAGTTTGGCAGCATTCAATGTAGAGGACTAACAAACTCCACAAAATCCATCCTAGATACTGGAGAGTGGTCATTGCAGAGGCTCTGCTGACAATCTTTTGAGTCTCTTTGGATGCCAGAAAGGAGATTGTTAAATCTGGCAATTACAATTTAATTAGTATAAAGTCAGTGGAAACGTAGAGAATAATTAATCTGGGTCGTATAAGCAGCACTGGGGGAAAATGAACTGGTAAATGATAGGCACCATCAAATATTTTAATGTCAAATTATCTTTCACAAACTTCTTTGAATCTCTCTCAATGGGGATGGTTAATGAAGGCAATCAAACTATTGTGAAGTTGCAACGTGCTGGAGTAACACAATGGGTCAGGCAGCATCTCTGGAGATAAAGGATGGGTGATGATTCAGGTCAGGACCAAGTTTAGTATCTTTGGTCAGGACCCTTCTTCAGACTTCAGACTATTGTGTATATGGTTTTATCATCTTATTCAAATAGTTTGCCGAACTTTAAGCTGCCCAGCACAAATAAAGTCCTGGGATTGAACCAATTGGACTGTGGTTGTATGAGTTCAAAATTGGCAGAGTTTCAAATTTGATTGTTATTTTCAGGTTGGAGGGTGTATAGTGCTGCCCTCCCATGGTGGGCGGTGGAATCACTACATATTTTAATAAAAATGCTACATAACTTCAAAGTCTGCATTTGACACAAAACTCAGAAATGTAGTTAACAGTGGATACCCTTATAATGAACTCCCTGCGAACAAAGATAGTCAGGTATGAAACACATAAGGATAGGTAGGTGAAGTTTAAAATGGAGAAGTAGAACTAATTTTAGAAAAGTGCTGGAGTAGCTCAGTGGGTCAGCCAGCATCTTTGGAGAACATGGATAGGTGACATTTCGTGTCGCGACCCTTCTTGAGACCCAGTCATAGAGCTAATTTAATTTGGTTGGAACATTTAAGGAGTTGTAGGAAAAACATTAGATGGTAGAATGTTAAAGGGAGATACCATAGCTGCGGATGTTGGAATGTTGAGCAGAAAACAAACTGCTGGAGAAACTCAGTGGGTCAGGCAGCTTCCTCAAAAGGAAATGGACAGACTATGTTTCAGGTTGGGACCCTTCTTCAGACTAATGGAGTAAAGGGGAGATAGTTGGGAGAAAGAGAAGAGGTCAATGAGGTTGTGGGGGGGGGGGGGGGGGGGGGGGGGGGGCAAGAGTGGGCAAGTGATAGGTGGATAGACACAATATGCTGGAGTAACTCAGTTGAAGAAGGGTCTCGACCCTATAAGTCACCTATTCATTTTCTCCGGAGATGCTGCCTCACCTACTGAGTTTTACTCCGGAATTTTGTGTGTATCATTTCATTCCTCTTGCCTCACCCCTTCCTGTCTCTTTTTTACACCAGTGATCTCCCCTCTACTCCATCAGTCTGAAGAAGTGTCTCAACCTGAAATGTTGGCTGCCCACCTACGTCCACAGATGCTGCCTGATCCAATGAGTTTGTTCAACCGTTTGTTGTTTTGCACAATTTTAAAGAGTGTATATGAAAAAAGAGATGTACTTTGCAGGTCTTCGACTAGATATGTTTTTAATGAAAGAATAGTAACATGGAAGAGAAAGCAGAATGTAGGCTGGACCTACATTAAACATTAGTTAGGATCCAGCTCAGGTTAAATTCAAGGGACCACACTTTAAAAAGGAAAACAAGACCTTGGCAGCATCAAAGAAGAATTCATTTAAAATGCAGCAGGGATGACATACATGTAAAAAGGTATTGATATTGTTCTCGTTGCAGCAAAGAGTGTATTTAAAGAGGATATTGAAAAGCAGGAAAATATTTAAATTCTGGAGATAGAACCTATTTCCATGAGCATTATTGTCATAGCCAGAGATACAAAGCAATTAACAAAAGAACCAAAGGCAAATTAGGAGGGAAACAGTCAATGGCTCATAGAGTCATAAAGCATGGAAACAGGCCTTTAGGCCCAACTTGCCCACACCGACCAACATGTCTCATCTACACTAGTCCCACCCGCCAGCGTTTGGCCCATATCCATCTAAATCTGTCCTATCCAATTTTCTTATTATCATAGTGGATGATTTTTTTCACCTGATGATGGGCCAAAGAAACTGAGTCTTTGCAATCAACTTGTCAATCATCTTGTCAATGCCGACCATGATGCCCCATCTGAGTTAGTCCCATTTGCCCGCATTTGGGCA
Source organism: Leucoraja erinaceus (assembly GCF_028641065.1). Lineage (NCBI taxonomy): Eukaryota > Metazoa > Chordata > Chondrichthyes > Rajiformes > Rajidae > Leucoraja > Leucoraja erinaceus. Next base: position 26,845,673 of record NC_073395.1, on the reverse strand, counting down.
CATATCACTCTAAACCATTCCTGTCCATGTACTGTCCAAATGTCTTTTAAGTCTCTGTACAAAGAGTTGTCATGTTATAATTAGTTGTTATGACATGAAAGCTGATCAGAAGGCGATTCAATAATAATTTTCAAAAGGGTATTATCTATATGTTGTAAAATTTATAGGGCTGTGAAGACGAATGAGAGGGAAACAATTGGACAGTTTGAATAGCCAGCACATGCATGATGGGCCAAATGCCCTCCCTCTAAGATGCATCATTCTACATTCCAATTAATGTTTAGTAAAGCAGCATCTAACGCCCTTCTTCAGCTGGTAAATCATTAGCATCTGTCAAAGTTTGCTTTATTGGAATAGCTTCCAGCGCGCTCACCGGCAAGCTGAAAATTATAAGATCCCTTTCCCTGGAACCAAATGAGCACTAAAGGCCAGGCAGCAGAAGGCTGGCATTATCAAGATGCTCCAACACATTGCAGCTCACGTGACTTGATTCCCTTGAAAGGAGATTGTGGCTTTATTCGGAAAGCACTTACAAAGCTGCATTCTATATTCCCCCCCCCCCCCCCCCCCCATCTCCCACATGGTGAAGTACACGCAAAGAAAGATTCAATTCATTGGATATTAAATACATTTTGCACTGGCATATGAAAAAAACAATGCCAGTGCAACACTTGAATAATTTAACATTCATGGCATTAGCAAAAATCGAGTTCAATCTCTTACCATTCATTTCAGCATAAAAGTCTTTGAGCCAGTATTCAAAACCTCCTGAATGCTTTCTTGATGAAACATGAAAGGTGTAATATGTACAAGACCTTAATCAAATACTTCAGTGCCTTTTATAGTGAATTATACTTTTTCGTTCTTGCAGAACCTATACATAGGTATTAAATAAAAGCCATTTCTACTAATCATTTTGACAAGCAGAAGCCATCAATTTGTTTTATATGCTTCAGAGGCAGTGTCTTGATGTCACCGTAGCTGCATACAGTTGATTCTAATCATACGCCATATGTTTCATTTTAAAGTCCATCCACATCCCATAATCAGACTCCTATTTATTGACTATAGTCCTGCCTTCAACACCATAATCCCAATTAAATTCACCTTCAAATTCCTGAACCCCTCTGCCACTGGATCTTTAACTTTCTGAACCACAGACCCCAATCCATGTGGTTAGGTACCAAAATATCCTCCACAATAAATGTCAACGCTGGTGCCCCATCAGAATGCGTTCTCAGCCCCTTCAATTTATTCACTATACAATCAAGAGCATGTAACTATATTCCACTCTAACTCCATTTACAAGTTTGCAGGTGACATTGCCGCAATGGGCAGGATCATTAACTATGAAGTTATTAATAATAGGATATTAATGATGAGACGGAGTATGGGGAGGAGATAGAGAGCTTGGTAACATGCTGTCAAGACAATAATACTTTTACAATCTTAGCAAAATGAAGGAGCGTGGCTGAAAGCCTGGTGGAGTACACTCCCCAATCAACATCAATGGTGCTGAAACGGAGATGGTTGAGAGCAAGTTTCACTAACAATTTGTCTAATAAGTTCTGTGTTTACAGACCTGTTATGCTGTGGCAGGTAAGTATTTTATTGTTCCGTTTCAGTACAATTAAACAGTACTGACTATAAACATTTGTCAATTAAAGACAATTAATTCAATGACAATTAAACAGTACTGACACTAAACGTTTGTCCTGAGCTACATACATTGAAGCCATGGCTGAAAAAGAACAGCACTGTATCTACTCCTTTAGACTCAGAAAATTAAACATGTCTCCAATGACTCTTACCAACGTCTACAGATGCACTGCAGAAATAGTACTATGGGGATGCATCACAGCTTGGTTTGGCAACAGCTCTGTCCAAGGCCACAACAAACAGCAGAGAATTGTGGATTTAGCTCAGTCCATCGCACCAACCAACCTCCCCAGCATTGAATCCGTGCCTTAAGAAAGCAGCCAGCATATTCAAAGACAAGTTTCAACCTGGTCATTTCCTTTTCTCCCCTCTCTTTTCATGCAGAGATACAAAAGCTTATAAGCAAATACTATTGGATTCAGGAACAGCTTCTTCACTGCTGTTTTCTGACTACTAAACAGTTCTCCCATAAACTAGGGAGTAGTCCTGAACTTCCAACCTACCTTAAGTTGGACCTTGAAGTTTTCTCTGTAACTGTAACATTATAATGTTGAAACACTATATTCTTCACTAGTATGTTTCTCTTTGTACTACCTTTGTACATGCATATGGTTTGACTGTACTCATGTATAGCATCATTTGACTGGATAGCATGCAAACAAAGTTTTTCATTCTATCTTGGTACACGTGACAATAATAAACCAATATCAAAATAATAATTATAAAGAAACAAACAATCCAAAAGCAGCCAAAGAGTCCTGTTGAAGGGAAGGATGGTACAGTGGTGCAACTGGTAGAGCCACTGCCTCACGGAGCCAAAGACAAGGGTTCGTTCCAGACCTCTGGTGCTGTCTGTGCAAAGTTTTCACATTCTCTCTGTGACATCCTTCCACATCCCAAAGACCTGCAGATTTGTCGGTTAATTGGCCTCTGTGAATTACCCTCAGTGGGTAGGGAGTGGATGCAAAAGTGGGATAACATAGAAAATTGTGCAAATAGGTGATTGATGGTTGGCATGGGCCACAGGGCCTGATTCCATGCTGTATCTGTAAACTAAACTGAACTAAACTGATTAAACAAATAAGAAGTTGTGGGTTTATGAGGGGAAGGAGGAATGTGCCTGCTTGTATCAGCGTGGAATGCTTTGAGAGTTAGTATTGATTAAAGTGACCAAAAAGTCCCCTTCCATGCCATATGAGAAATATAGATGAGTTGTTTGAGCCATACCGAGGTGGAATATACACTGTCCCATGTTAGACTTCTGGCAGGTTGACCTGGGTTGAAGTGATCTCAGGACAAGGCCGAGAATAGGCTGTCAATGTCCTAAACTATCTTGGGAGTACAAGAGTTGCTGGGTCCACTTAAGATGGCAATATTTAAGCAAGCAATAAGCACACCACCACACCTCTTTCAGATGAGTGGACTGCTTGCTCAGTTTTAGGTGAGATTGAAAATTGAAAATTGCTTTCAACAATACTTGGCCATCAAAACAGCAGCTGTCAATTTTAAGCAACAGAAGAGTCCAGCTGTCAATTTTAATCGCTGGCTGCTGGAATTGAGAAATATTTGAGATGTTGTTCAGAGCTTTATGTACCAAATAGTGAAAATATTGGCCAGAGTTTCAAGCCACATTCTAGGGCTCAAGCACATGGTCAAGGACAGCAGAATAAAAAGGTGTTACATTCGGAAATGGCACAGTCCGTCAAACAATACATAAGATTAGAGATACATGGAGATACCCTGATCATGTGTCTATACACTGTAAATGGATTGATTGTAATCATGTATTGTCTTTCTGCTGACTGGTTAGCAAGCAACAAAAAAGTTTTTCACTGGACCTCCCTACATGTGACAATACACTAGACTAAACTGAAACTGAACTGAACTGACATTCACCCTCTTCTTTGGTCAAACTTAGCGATCACTAAACCTACTCAAATATATATTTCAAATATCCTGATCGACAACATACCCTTGGCAAACACCAACAACCTTCTCGAAAATTGATCATTTAGTGAATGATTGCTGCAGGATATTGCTGTGTGAATAATGGCTGGTGTATTAATCCAACCAATAATGTATTGTATAGTAAGCGCATTTTGTGTAAAGAGTATAACGTTTTAATTATAGAAATCTTTTTGCCTTTCTTTGTTTGACAGAATCCCACATGGTACATGAAAAGATGTTTAAACTGAAATATAAACAGAAAATGATGGATGTATTCAGCTAGTTGGGCAGCATCATTGGAGGGGGAAACAGTCAACGATTGATATCACTGAGTTTTTATAAGAACTAATGAAAGGTTGTTGACCTGAAACATCAACTCTGTTTCTCTCTGAGATGCTGCCTGAACCCGTCAGTTTTTACCCCACATGATAGATTCTAATGATGTAGAAAATCTTGATTGACCTTGATAAACTCTAAGAAGCTCCTATATTGATAAGCTCTACTGACATCAATTGAATAATAATAATGATAAGTATGTGTAGGGCGGAACTGCAGATGCTGGTTTAAACACAAAGATAGGCACACTGGTTTTTACATCCGGGGGCGCGGCATGATGGCTGCCTCTGCCTACAGCCTGTTTGTTTTTCTAAGTTTTTTTTATTTTTAGTTTGTTTGAAGTATGTTTTTTTTCAGTATTTTATGTGGGGGAGGGGGATAGGATAAGGGGTGAAACTGTTTTCAGTCACTTCGTGGCGAGGATGCGACTATTCTCCGAGTCGCGCCCTCGGCCCACTCCTCGCGGCCTACCAACTGGATTGGCGCGGCCTTTCCTGCCGGGGACCGGATCAGAGATTCAGCAGCAGCGGCGCAGCGCTGGATACATCACAGAGCAGGCAATGCCTCACCTGGAATCGCCATTTCAAACTCTGGAGTGTTGGGCGTGCTGCATCAACATCCCGAAGCTGTGGTTTGCGGAGCTCCCAACGTGGGTGGCGCTGACCAACATCGCAGAGTCCAGGGACCCTTTGCCGAGGGCCGCCAGTGTTGAATCTCCACCCAGCTCGGCCTGTGGACTTTGGGAGCAGCGGACTCTGGTAGGAAGTGGCCGATTCGGAGGTCCAGGCCACTGAGGATGTTCTTCCGTTCCGACGTCGGAGTTCCATGAGAGGGGCCTGAACATCGGGATGCCCATAGTGGCGACTGCGGGGGGCTCGGGAGGCCCCGATCAAGGGTGAACATCAAAGAACATCAACGAGGAGGTTGACTGAACTTTGGTGCCTTCCCTCACAGTGGGAAACTTTGATACCGCTGTGGGGATGTTTATGTTAGCGACTATCGTGTTCTGTGCTTTTATTTTTTTTTAATTTGTATTGCTGTATGGGAAAAAAAGCATTTTGTTGTCTCAGTACTTGTACTATGGACAATGACAATAAAGTTGAATCAAATCAAATCAAATCAAAAATCTAGAGTAACTTTGCGGAACAGACAGCCTCACTGGCGAGAAGGAATTGGTTACTTTTCGGGTCGAGACCCTTCTTCTAATAATTCCAGTGTGACTAATTTTATGATAGGTTACTATATGTTCACTACTATACCCGTTTTCAAGTGTTTAATTGCCTCCTGAGCCTTCAATATGGGAGCCAGGAGTATGAAATCTTCGCAGCCGTAGACCATAAGTAGAAATTTGCCATCAATACCTGCAGCAAATAAAGTGTCTACCTCCTGACATCTGCATTAATCTGATGTATCCACCACAAATGTCTCCATTTAGCCTTTAAAGGGGTCAGTATATCCCAGAATAAGCAAACTCTGTGTTTAAAATAAACATGCTTCAACATGAAGCCAGGAGGAGCACCTTTCCAGACCCCACCTTAAATCTACACAAGTCAAAGCTGACAGTGCATCATATAATTGCTGCCACAATATCACCACCTTCCCCATTTGTAACCCTAGACTTCTCCCATCACTCATGATCACCTTCCATCGCCCATAGTTGATGTGCTGGCACCTCTTGATGCTACACACCAAGAGAGGGATGGTTGGATTGGTTTAAGTGGCTCTTTGTTGACCTCTATAATGGATCAATGCTGTTGGGTTTGGAGTGTTGACCTATAGATTTGCAAGCTTGTGATTTTCCATCCCCCTGGCCCAGTTACCCCCTGCTATATTTGCAAGAGCAACTAGGATCGGGCAATAAATATAGACTTTGCTAACAACAATCACATTCAAAGAATTAACTTTTCAAACAACCCCATGATCATTTTCTTTACACAACTGATAATAGGAGGATTTGGTTGTAATTTATAGTAAAAACATGTTTATTCAGTATTACTTGAACGCATGATTGTTAAGATTAGCTGTTTGTTTAGTTTTTGTGATATCACATTTGTGCTGAAAATGCAAGTTCATTAGCTTACAATGACTTACATTTACATAATGTCTTGGACATTGTGAACAATCGAGAGTGTTTCACGAGAGTGTTATCAAACAGAATTCAATACTGGTAAGCCATCAGTATGTTATGTTCAAAAAATGGCTTGCACAGCTCAAAATCCCAATGAAAATCAAATCCTAGCTTGGATCTCTTGCTTATCAAGATTGTGTGGGATACTCTTAGATGTGCCTGTTCTATTAAAGAAGGATCTTTGTGTTGGTTCCGCTACATCTTGGGGACATTCCAAAGCCATCCTATGGCTAATCTAATACATCTGAAGAGCAACCATCTCCCTGATGTTGACACAACAGCCAATGTGTGCACAGTAAAATCCTAGACAGCAATAACGTTTGAGTTGTTTTGAGCATTGAAGCTACAATAAAATGATTAATAAACCCAGCATTTGCCCTCTAAGAAAAAAACATACCATCATTGTACCCAATCCCATTTTGTTTAAGTCACAAGCAGAGCAGAATGAATGAACGCGCTCTTAAAATCTATTGAATATGTACTGGACTTACATGTACACATTTGCCAGGAAGGTCTTATCAACGCGCCTCGTTCATTAGTTTCAGTTGAGAGAATATTTTAAATCTATTTTTTGTTTGCCATAAATATCTTTATGTTCACCGACTGCCGCGGATGTTTTGTGTGATTCGGGTAAAGAAAGGGGATTATCTGTGTATCAACTATTCCTGTCGCTTGATTTATCATATGACATACCGATAGTAGCTTATTTTTAAGTGTTGATCTGGCGTTAAGTAAGGTTTCACACAGCATCTTATCAAACCATGCAGGGGGTTCTACTTTGTAATTTCACGCAAACAGCATGTTTAACATGCAGGCAGGTGCACAGCGAAACCCAGTGACTATCTCAACCTGTACGTGCTTTCCCCGTGCCGGGTTCGAATCTCGAACATGTCCCCAATTCGCCCACATTCCCTTCCGCGCTCGCACTTCTCCTGAACCAGTCGTTTAAACTATAATGTCATTTCAGTTTGGATTCTCGCCCAAGGAAGGTTTGTTAAAGGGGCTGGCGCCCGGGTTACCTCGGAATAAGAACGCCCTGCTTCCATTGTGGTATCCCTGGACTTGTACGATTCCCTCTGTAGACCCATCCAGTTCCAAAGCAGAGAAGAGGTCGATTTCCAGGGCTGGATCCACACCGAATCCTAAAACTGATATCCACCGGATATTACTGGACTTTCGACCACCGAACCGAATGATAAAAACAAGCGTGCAAATTAAAAGCGCACCATTCTTGCTCTTAAATCCATCCGCGGTATTTGCATTAAATGTACGTGGTACAAAGATCTAATGAGCGGTGGGAAATAAAGCAAGCGCAGCTCAAAAATATATATACAGTCGTTTATTTTTTAATATATTTACATTGAACTCGGGATTATATTCCAGTCAACTACTCAAATTGATTGTCTGCCAATATTCTAATGTGGCACGCGTTTCCCCAAAAGTACCTGCGATTAACTAGGGAATGGCTCTGGTTTGAAATCGTTCTTGGGTTGAATCTTTTTGCGGGATGTTAGAAGCGGGTTGATCTATCTACAGTACACGATGTTAAACCCTTCTTACTGCAATGTTGAATCCACATAATGCTAAATCTTGGCTTCTGTTACAGGATGTCAGATCCCTTGTATATCATTCTAGACTACGCTAAGCCTCGCATTAATCCACGGGATATTAAATCCATCTTTCATTTAAATGATATTATACTGGGTTCAGACAGAGTGTATTCAGATCGCCGCTGATCTGTCGGGTGTTAAAACACTGATCCACAGCCGAGACGTTAATTCCTCGCGTCTATCTCGTGGATATGAAACACTATTTTTATATACAGTGCTCGTACTGGTGACAATCTATAGGGATCTGAAACTGCTCGTCCAGCTATCGGACGTCAAACACCTTGTGTACATACAGTGTGCTCCATCTCTTGCTCGCCTGCCTGACATTAAACCCCCCTCTTCGCCCGTAGAATGTTAAAGTATTTATTTATTGTCAAATACCTCGTTTATCTATATAATCTCAAAGCCTCGCTACCAACCCAACGCGTTTATCATAGTCTTAACCAACTGGTTAATTAATAAAATATTAGCCCTTGTCCACCTATACAATGTTAAAAAAAAAACTTGTCTCTCAACAGGCGTTCAGATGATAAGACTTTTTGCTTATGCAATGTATGCCAATCCCCTGTCACTTTACAGACTGGTAACATTTTTTGATAGCCGCGGGGAAACTGAGGACATTACCTGGTGTGATGTGAACAAGTGCAAGGACTGTGCTGAAGATCGTGAATGCCATTGTGTAGAAGGGGGGTAAAAAACAAACCCTCCTAGTCCATAATATCCGTGCGCTTTCACTTCGGTGACGGCAGCTCAAAAGTGGAACAGAGCGGGATGAAATCTGCTGGTCCCGCGGTCCGGAAGATCAAACAGCCCAAAACACAGACAGTGTGAGTAGCATCGCCAAGCTGCAGAACATACTTCGCCCTGGCTTCACAGTACCGCCAGCTATACGGAAAGGGAGGTCTGGAGAGAGAGTTTGATAGCTGGGGCTTTTGGTAGCGGCAGAGGCAGCGCTGGAGGATGAGAGGGTGTGTTTCAATGTCCGGGAAGCTGAAGAGAGGTCGTCCTCCCCCCCCCCCCCCCCCCCCCCCCCAGCGTTATCTGGAGATTCTGCACCTCTTGCAACGCGTACGCACTCACACACACGCAACTGGCAGTTCAGGGCGACTTACAGCCCCTTGTGGGTTTCTTACAGGAACGAAAATCTCCTCTATCGAGCAAATGCAGGATAGACCTTTCTAAATGTATCCGGCTCCCGTGCATTAAGTGGTCCTAATCCGCCCCGATGCTCAAATTAGCTGCCACAGTTTCACAGCAGGCAGGGACTAACTACCCTTCAAATGGATTTGATGTGAAAAGCTCTGGGAATTCAGAATGAAACATTAAAAACACCATATAAATGCAAGCTTTTCTTCTCACACCCATTGTAATGCAAAGCATTTCGAAAAAACGATCGTTAATGTCTGTGGCTCCAATAGGTTATGATTTTATTTTTTTGCCTGCATCTTGGTGGTGGTGGTGGTGGTGGTGGTGGGGGGGGGGGGGGGGGGGGGGGGGGGGGGGGGGGGGGGGGGGGGATTCTGCCTGTAAGTTATTATCAGCAAATAAGTTATAGCAGAAACATAATAACAAAAGGCAATCTAACTCGGAGGGGGAAAAAGTAAATGAAAGTTGCCTTGCACGTTATTTCGTGTACAATGAATGTAAATATCTCTCAGCAGGCAACCGGGGGCGAACTTGATTTACTGAGAAATGAATCTACACAGTATCTACGGTGTCAATCTCGCTTGCCATTGAAAGTCGTGATAAAGTGGGCATTTTGCAAGGCCTTGCTTGCATTTCTTAAAATAAGCACCATGTTGGTGAAACGGTTCTTATTGCAAAAGGACACGGTTTGAGATTATAGTTCTCTTCACTTTGGATAAAACGTATTCCTTGTATTTCTGTAGGCATTAGTGATAACAGCTGAGAATTATTTCCCCAAATGTGTATGATTCATATCTATATTCATTTCGAATCCAATAGGTGTTCACATAAGATGTGCGGTCTATAACTCTTGCAAACTTGAAAAGACAAAATCATTTTTTATTGCATTTTGTGGAATCGATTTTGATCCTTCCACTGAAATTCTTTCCATGCTTCTCCCCATGGTTGATGGGTATCTGGCCTACAACCATTTCATATGGCACACCCAGCCCAAAGCATGACAGTAACATTATTTATCACTCAGTTCTGTTTATTCCCTTCCTCTCTGGCTCTCTAAAATGCCAGACGTTGTATTGTGTCTTCAAGGCCACTTCGCCCCTAAGAATGGGAAATCACATGATGCCACTTGGTGGCGTAGTATGTCAGTGCACTCAATTTGATGGAACTATCCATCTAATTCTCTGAGCTCTTTATTTAACAAGTTACAACACATAATCATTCAATATCCACACATAAGTATTTCAAAAGCAGCCTTGTTACACTGTATATTGATAAAATAACTAACATTTTGCAAAATAATCTTAGTCCAAGGATGGCAAGGTGGACATTAATTTAAGATCAACAACTTTCCATTGCAATAAGAAGATTAACCTGTCTGACTCTCTCTGTACCATGCCACCAAAACACCACTTATCTTACCCATGCTTATATATAACCAACTGAGCACTAGATTACATAAGTAACAATTGCAGATTATAAATAAGAGTCATAATTCAACTGTCCCCACCTTGAGTAAGGTCTAATTTAAGTCACCATGAGATGAATTGATCGGATAGATGTACCGAGCCTCTTGCCCAAAGTAGGGGAATCAAGAACCAGAGGACATAGGTTTAAGGTGAGGGGTTTAATAAAAGCAAGAGGGGGTAACTTTTTTACAGAAAGGGTGGTTCATGTATGGAATGAGGTGCTGGAGGAGGTAGTTGAGGCAGGTGCTATCACAATGTTTAAGAAACATTGAGACAGGTACATGGATAGGACAGGTTTAGAGGGATATGGGTTAAAATGCAAGCAGGTGGGACTGGTATAGGTGGGACATTTTGGTCGGTGTGGGCAATTTCAGCTGAAGAGTCTGTTCCCACATCGTATAGGAAAGAAACGGACGAAGTTACTGCTCTTAGATCAATGCCAGAGTACAAACAAACAAAAAACCTCTACTAAACATTGTTAAGGTTGGGAGGAATGTTGCTTTTAAATAACATTTTCTTTTGCGGTTGATACTAATTTATTCAAATCCAACTCCCAAGTCCTGAACTATTTTAAAATCTCTTCAATTTATGGGTAAAAGTTTCACCTTGGATTAGTGGTGCAACTCCACACACAATGCATTCAGAAAGTGTTCAGACCCCTCCACTTTTCCCACATTTTGTTACGCTACAGCCTTATTTTAAAATGGATTAAATTCTTTTTTTTTCATCAATCTACACACAATACCCCAGAATGAAGAAACGAAAACAGGTGTTTAGAAATTTTTGCAAAGTAATGAAAAATAAATAACTGAAATATTGTCACGCAGATATCGAACCCGGCGTTCGGAAGCCGCGGTCACGTGACTCAGGAGGGGCTGTTGTTTTCGCACGGTTTTCCCCTTGCGCGCGTTAGTTCAGCGCTGACCACCGTTGTGGGCAGACGTGTCTGATAAGCCTGTATGCTGCAACTTGAACTTTTGAATAAAGATCTTATGAAAACTCCAGTAGTCGTTTCTCAGACCACTAAAATATCACATTTACGTAAGTATTCAGACCCTTTGCTATGACACTCAAAATTAAGCTTAGGTTCATCCTGTTTCCATTGATTATCCTTGAGATGTTTCGACAACTGATTGGAGGCCACCAGTGGTAAATTAAATTAATTGGACATGATTTGGAAAGGCACACACCTGTCTATATAAGGTCCCACAGTTGACAGTGCATGTCAGAGCAAAAACCAAGCCATGAAGACGAAGGAATTGTCTGTAGACCTCTGAGACAGGATTGTGTCGAGACACAGATATGGGGATGGGTATAAAACAATTTCTGCAGCAATGCAGGTCCCGAAGAGCACAGAGGCCTCCGTCATTCTTAAATGGAAGAACTTTGGAACCTCCAGGACTTATCATAGAGCTGGCCGCCCGGCTAAACTGAGCAATTGGGGGAGAAGGGCCTTGGTCAGTGAGGTGACCAAGAACCCGATGGTCACTCTGACAGAGCTCCAGGGTTCCTCTGTGGATATGGGATAACCTTCCAGAAGGACAACTATATCCGTAGCACTCCACCAATCAGGCCTTTATGGTAGTGTGGCCAGACGGAAGCCACTCCTCAGTAAAAGGCACATGACAGTCCACTTGGTGTTTTCCAAAAGGCATGAGAATGAAGATTCTCTTGTCTGATGAAATGAAGATTGAACTCTTTGGCCTGAATGCCAAGTGCCACATCTGGAGGAAACCAGGCACCGCTCATCACCTGCCAATACCATACCTACGGTGAAGCATCATGGTGGCAGCATCATGCTGTGGGGAGGCTTTTCAGTGGCAGGAACTGGGAGACAAGTCAGGATCGAGGGAAAGATGAACGGAGCAAAGTACAGAGAGATCCTTGATGAAAACCTGCTCCAGAACGTTCAGGACCTCAGAGTGGGGCGGAGGTTCACCTTCCAACAGGACAACTATCCTAAGCACACAGTCAGGCGGCTTTGTGACAAGTCCGTGAATGTCCTTGAGTGGCCCAGCCAGAGCTCGGACTTGAATCCGATCGAACATCGCTGGAGGGACCTGAAAATAGCTGTGCATCGACGCTCCCCATCCAACCTGACAGAGCTTGAGAGGATCTGCAGAGAAGAATGGGAGAAATTACCAAATACAGGTGTGCCAAGCTTGTAGCATCATACCCAAGAAGACTTGAGGCTGTAATCACTGCCAAAGATGCCTCAACAAAGTACTGAGAAAAGGGTCTGAATATTTATGTATATGTGATATTTCAGTTATTTATTTTTAATTACTTTGCAAAAATTTCTAAACACCTGTTTTCACTTTTTTATTATGGGGTACTGTGTGTAGATTGATGATTTAAAAAAAATACTTTTAATCCATTTTAGAATAAGGCTGTAACATAACAAAATGTGAAAAAGTGAAGGGGACTGAATACTTTCTGAATGCACTGCACATGGTGTTGCTCCTTTGATTAATGAACTACCTACGGCTGCAATGAATAGATATTGTGGCATTCATTTCAAAAGATTGAATGACTGAGGCAGGAAGGTAATCAGAAATCTAAAGCAGAGTTGACAATACCTGACTGATTAACACATAGCCATTCTAAGCCTGTCACAAGTTCAGATCCAGAATGAGTAGCAGTTACTGTATTTTCAGGCAGCATTAACGGGCTGTCCCACTGCTCCGACCTAATTTGCGAGTTTAGAAGAGTTTGTGCTCGACTCAAACGCGCAGCATGGTTGCTAGGTGGTCCTAGGAGGTCCTAGGAGGTCTCTGGAACTCTCCTTCATGCTCGAGGGAAGTTGCCACATACTCGCAGCCTCAGTTTGGTCAAGGAACATTTTTCAGCGTGCTGAAAAGTTTTCTGTGAGTAAAAATTGGTCGGCATGGTTCTTTTGAACTCGTAGTGCAGTGGAGTGGGTTCGCTAGGCAGTCGAGGTAGCTGTAGGCAATTTCCTTTGCTGACCGGGCATTTTAATTGGCTCATTGGAGCTTTCAGAACCAAGGAAAACCGACCGGTAATGTTAAATGCCCGCTAAATTTTATTAAAAGTTGTCTGGTTTCTTAAAAGGGTCTCCACTCCTTCTCCTCCCCTTCTCCCCCCCCCCACCCAACTCCGCACTCTCCAAAGGAATTACCGTAACTGTGCCAGCCGTCTTTTACCTTCCTGTTAATCACGGGTGTGAATTTCAGACAGCGCTCCCCAGCTTTCCCTGGCCCCCGCCTTCGCAATGTGTGTGTGTGTGTGTGTGTGTGTGTGTGTGCAGTACAGTCGCGGTTTCATCGCAGATGATCGATCGAGCTCGAGGTTTTTCAGGCGAGTGCCCTCGAGCTTGAAGGCGAAGACAGTCGCTGAAAAGTTGCATTAGTTTGACAGACCCTTAACTCCATCTTCGGAGTGTAACATTTATTAATTATTTTCTCATATGATTTGCAACATAGACAGACACTATTTGGCTCATCAGGTCTCTGCATTACCCCTGTCCCATCCCCAACTTTATTCCTTATCACCTATTCCCGCTCACATTTCCATTGATACCCCCAAATTCTCCTCCAATCCACTGACTGAGGAAATTCAACATGTGTCCAATGACCCTTACAAACCTCTACAGATGTACCGTGACAAGCCTAGTGTCAGGTTGGATCACAGCTTGATTTGGAACCAGCTCTGCCCAAAACTGCAAGAAATTTCAGAGTTGTGGATGTACCCAGTCCGTCACACAGACCAGACTTCAACCATTGACTACATCTACACTTCACGCTGCCTCAAAAGAGCAGCCAACATAATCAAAGGCTAGTCCCACCCCGTTCATCCCTTGCTCTCTGCTCCCATCCAGCAACAGGTACAGAAGCTTGAAAACAAGCACTACCAGACACAGAAACAGCTTCTGAATGTTTCTTCCATTAGCTAGGGGACCTCCAATTGACCTCCACCTGGTTGTGGACATTAGACTTTGTCTATGGAACTGATGCACAACAGTGCTGAGAACTATATTCTGTACTCTGTATCTTCCCCTTTGCTCTACCTAGTGTATTGGAGTTTGACTTGATTGTATTTATGAATGGTATGTTCATATTGAATGGTGGTGCAGGCTCGAAGGGCCGAATGGCCTACTCCTGCACCTATTTTCTATGTTTTCTATGTTTCTATGTGCGATCTTTTCGGATAGCATGCAAAACAAAGCTTTTCACTGTACCTCAGTATACATAACAGTAATAAACCTAAACCATATGTAATAACCAGTAATAACTGCATAACTTCTTAACAATGCAACATGAACGCTGGAAAAGTTATAAAGAATTTACCTGAAAATTATAACAGTTCAGCTAGTGTTATCATTTAGATGGGCAGCTAATAGTCAGCTAATAAATAATGTAAGAAATGCCTGAAGAGTTGGAACAGTTTCATGGAACTAGAGCCAACCGTACCAGGCACCAAAACCAAACCCCAGATGGCACAAGGCCACCACCTGCCTTGTAGTAACTGGAAAGCCCTAAAGTGCCTCCGCACTGGAGTGGGACATCGTGGACTCAGCCTGAAGAAGTGGGGTCTCTTGAACTCTGACAAGTGCAACTGTGGAGAGGTACAGACAATGGTCCACCTACTCACTTGTGTCGGAGAGGCATGCACTGCGGACGATCTCTGTAGAGGCACATCTCTGTAGAGACACTGGCTGTGGCAAAGCGATGGCAGAACGTCGTCTGACACGCGAGCAAAAAATTGATTCATAATATTGGAATGGTGACATTCCAGTCAAAGAGGAATTGCATTTTGTTGGTACACAGTGTATAACACCAGTAAAAACTGACCTGAGAGGAGTTGCTTCTTTTTAGTTTAGTTTAATTTAGAGATACACCGTGGAAATGGGCTCTTCAGCCCATCGAGTCCTTGCTGTACACTAGTTCTATCCTACACTCTGGAGATAATTTACAGAAGCCAATAAACCTACAAACCCACACGCCTTTGGAATATGGGTGAAAACTGGAGCACCTGGAGAAAACCCACGTGGTCACAGGGAGAATGTGCAAATTCCTTACAGACAGCACCTGTAGCCAGGATCGAACCATGGTCTCAGGCGCTGTAAGGCAGAAACTCTACTGCTGCACACTTGTCAATATGCATCTAAGTAAGTTTACAACATTTATCAAAAAGAAACAAGATGACATCTTTATTCATTTCATTAGTTAAAACAAGTGTAGGGAAGGTATTTTTGTTCTCTTATTTAATTTGTGATTATTTAATTTTAAGTTCTACTTATTTGATTCCATGTAGACTGCTAAAATGCAGCTTCAGTTCTGAAACCCACCATCTTGCAGAGTACATTTTCCACCCTCTTAATATGATTGCATCTTCCTGCTTTATCACCAGAATAATAGGCTGAGCATAAGACTCAATAAAAATCACGCACGGAAGCAAAGCACAAGAAATAAGTTGACAGAATCCCTCCGTTAAATCAAACATGAGAGGTTCTGTCAAATATGTGATTAATTTTTCTCTGCTAAAACAATTACTGTAATTTTTTCTCAGCGCCAAGGGATTCTATGAAATCTCACATATAATTGGGGAAATTGAGATGGATCCAATGTCTTCACTGTCGTAATTATGGATTCCAGTAACCACATTCTCCTCCTCTAATTACTGACACTTTCGAAGTTTCATTTTTCATTCTCCATTTCATTAATTATTGTTATTTCCTAATGAGTTACTGTGATATATAGATGTCGGTGTCTTGATAGGGAACAAGCACAAAAGAAATCCGGGCTTTATAATCTGTTGTAATCTCTTGAGTTTTTTTTTCCTGCATATTGTAGTCTCTGGAAATAAAATAGCTATAAATCAAATTAGTAACTCCTCATGCAAATGTGCAAATCATTTCCAATGAATCTGAATTACTTCACAAAACCAGGACAAATAGATTTCTTTTTTTTTTTTGGTAAAATAAATATATAGCAGCTGCAGAAACTTCTTGTAAAGATTATTTTTTTAAATCAAGAGGAAAAACATGTCACTCAATTGTCAAGTTGGATTGTAGCATCTTTTGGATTCACAGAGAATAGATCAGTAAAGGTATTACCTTTAATTTAAATGGTATTAATCTGAAATCTGCAGCACCACTGATAATTTACAAGAGGCTGACATATCCCAAAATCCATCTGATTGGGTGAAATGAACTGGCCCATCTTTATGCCGAGCACCCCTCAGGTCACCTCGATAAATTCCAATTTGTTTCAGTTCCACATATGTAAAGATGGAATGCTGCCACAAGTGAGGAGATAATAAATCAGAGGAACTGGAGGTGAAGAATAGTGTCAAAGCCGAGAGTTTTCAGGTCCAGAAACAGTAACAACATGAAATTGCTTGTACAACTCTCCCAAACATGTGAGCAGAAAGACAACTGGTAATTGAAGAAATGCGCTTGAGGCCATTTGTCTGTCTGACAGCGTTGATAATCCATTGGCCACTCTGCCAGTGTCCTGCTGTTGCCATTTAACCTGCACTGCAGCCGCTCACAATTAGAGAAATAACAGGAAGTGGACTGAGGAAATATTCTTCTTTCGTTTCATTTACTTGCAAGTGATGTTGCCATCGCTAGCATGTCAAGATTTAACATCATCACTAATTACCTTCAACATGTCAGTAGTGAACTAGCTTCCTGAACTGCTGCAGTCCTTGCACTGAAAGGGTATCCACTTAAATTGGATACACAGCAAAGAAACAAGCCATTTGTCTCCACCAGTTCTTGTCAGCATTCACACTTTATTTGAGTCTCTTCCTCTATGTCCTCATCTAAATTTATCAAAGCAACCTCAAACAATCTCCCTGATGTACTAGTGGCCAGAGGATCTAGGGTGATGGAGGAACTGAAGGAAATTCACATTAGACAGGAAATGGTGCTGGGTAGACTGATGGGACTGAAGGCTGATAAATCTCCAGGGCCTGATGGTCTGCATCCTAGGGTACTTAAGGACGTGGCTCTAGAAATCGTGGGTGCAATGGTGATAATTTTTCCAATGTTCTATAGATTCAGGATCAGTTCCTGTGGATTAGAGGGTAGCTAATGTTATACCACTTTTTAAGAAAGGCAGGAGAGAGAAAACAGGGAATTATAGACCAGTTAGCCCAACATGGGTGGTGGGGAAGATGCTGGAGTCAATTATAAAAGATGAAATAGTGACACATTTGGATAGCATTAGCAGGGTCGGTCCGAGTCAGCATGGATTTATAAATGGAAAATCATGCTTGACTAGTCTTCTGGAATTTTTTGAGTATGTAACTAGGAAAATGGAAAAGAGAGAGCCAGTGGATGTAGTGTACCTGGACTTTCAGAAAGCATTTGATAAGGTCCCACATGGGAGATTAGTGGGTAAAATTAGAGCACATGGAATTGAGGGTAGGTTGCTGACATGGATAGAAAATTGGTTGGCAGACAGGAAACAAAGAGTAGGGATTAACGGGTCCCTTTCAGAATGACAGGCAGTGACTAATGGGGTACCGCAAGGCTCGGTGCTGGGACCGCAGCTATTTACAATATACATCAATGATTTAGATGAAGGGATTCAAGGCAACATTGGCAAATTTGCAGATGTCTGTCTTCGGTTTAAACAAGAATCTGCAGTTCCTCCCTATCACTGGCCAAGCTTTGCCCAACTCTCTTTTAAATTCTCCCCCCCCCCCCCCCCCCCCCCCCCCCCCCTTACTACGAGGAACACAAAATGCTGGAGTAACTCAGGCAGCTCTGGCGAGAAGGAATGGGCGATGTTTCGGGTCGAGACTCTTCTTCAGACTGATGTCAGGGAAGAGGGGGATACATAGATAAGGATGTGTAAGGTGTGAAAGCAGGACAAAGGGAATGGAGATGAAGGAAAATGTAGAATGGATCATTGTTAGCTGGCAGAAGGTAACAACAAAGCAAACAGAGATAAAATGTAATCAGAGACAGTAAGACTGGTCAGAGAACTGGGAAGGAGGTGGGATGGAGAGAAAGGGAAAGCAATGGTTACTTGAAGTTCGAGAAGTCGATGTTCATACTGCTGGGGTGTAAGCTGCCCAAGCGAAATATGAGGTGCTGTTCCTTATATTACTGAAGAGGGATTTTGACCCAAGACATTGTCTATCCATTCCCTCCACAGAAGTAGCCTGGCCCCTTGAGTTCCTCCAGCACATTGTTTTATTTTGCCAGTACCTTATTTAGTTCCATGAACCAACACCCATTGAAGTTGGCATTAGGTTCTTGCTTAAAATATAAATAGAAAGCTGTATGTTGACTGCAAGACAGGTTTTATCTTTGGAGAATGAAACTGAGTTAACGTTTCAGATCAATGAAACTAGGTACTTAGCTCATCGAGGAACACTTTGGCAGTTTTCTTGTCAGCTCGACTTGGAAACTGCACAGCTGTTGCGTGGCCCATTAGCAAACCACTGAAGTTGTTATTTTACCCACTTGTGGTCAGTATTTGGAGTGCTACAGGACTGAAATTAGAAAGCTAAGCAGCATATCTATTCTTATTTACAAGCACAGCTGCAAGAACCATCTTCAGACTCCTTACGACAGTGTGATCACTTGTGAAGTCTTCCCTTTCATCAACGTTATGTTTGACAAAATAAACTTTGTTCAGAATAAAAAATATAATCAGATCGATGAGGTGAAACTTTTCTCGGATTCACTGATGATGGACAGAGAGGAAGGCGAATGGAGTTCAGACCTCAGCTCACTCTGTTACTGTGGAGGAGAACCCATCCTAGAATACCCAATGTGGCATGGAAGCAAAGGAACTGGTTTCCCTTCAACCAAGCAATTAATGTATACGCCATCGACCATTATACTTCTTTTCAGCCAATGGTGCAAGGCATGAATTTCACACAACAGACCATGACATCTCAATGCACAGTGTGCCCCTTGTGGCTGTGCCTGGTCAACAAAGGCCATAGATTCTAATCAATGAATAGTATAACTTTCAAAAGTATATTCAGTATTCAGATGTGGTAAAAAAAAAATGTGCATATATATGTCTGCTGTATGAAATGTGCATGGGCTTATTATGGATGGAGCATGGTCTGTGTGCATGCCTGTGTTTGCGTGTGCGTGTGCATGCGTGCATGTGCGTACGTGTGTGCATGTGTGATGTGTGTGTGTGTGTGTGCGTGCTTATGTGATGTGTGTGTGTGCATGCGTGTATGAATTTGTACATCTATTCCTAGAGGTTTTAGAGATCAGTGCATTTTAAAGTCTTTCATGATGGTTTGATTTTTGGCTTAGTGTTACAAAGTCCTTACTGTACAGCCCATTTCACTTTCAAGTGCAAGTAGGAGTCTGCAAAACCTATGAGGCTTTCACCATATTGACTCAGCTGCTCTCTCTGTTCCAACTCTCACTCCCCAAAACCAGTGCTACATCGAACAGCAAAGGACAGCTGTGCCAGCTACTGCAGCACCTGTGGTGCCCAAACTTGGAAGAATTTTTGGATGACCCCAAAGCCAGAATTTTGAGAAATCTGCATAACATCTTAAAGATAATAATTGTCTTAACTTATTTCATAAGGATGCGTGCAACAACAATCTCAAAACTTATATCCATATTTAATAGCTTGACTAAATTCTGTATTCACAAAGGCATTTTATATTTTTCTTGTTAGCTTGTGTTAGTGCAGTCATCACTGTAGTGATACTAGACATCTCTTTTGCAACATTCTGTTTTAAATCTGCTTTCCCTGGAGCCTTTGTCAAGTATCCAACAATATTTATGACTGCAATCATTTCTTAGCATTTCACAATTAAGCCTCGAAGCATTTTATGTGTATATTTTGTTCCGCTGCATTATTGTGTTGTAAATTGCAATGCCTGATCCATGGAATTAGTAGATGAAACAATTTCTTACATAAACCTTCAAATCATTTGCACTTAATGGATACAATGCACATCAGGATCATTAGAAACCCTTGTCTTGACAACTCTGTACTGTAGATGAATCTCTAAGCAGCTCTTGAATAAAGGAAGTACTGCAATGATGAAGTAGCTAAGGCACAAACTTAGAAAAGAGAGCCATCTAGAGCAAAAAAAAAGAAACTGCTGATAATTTTGTTGGAGCACACAGAAATATTAATTGGAGGGCATTTCTAGTATGTGTGTCAGTAAGTCAAAGTTAGCTCTTCAGTAAGTAATTTTTCCTCAGATTTCGATGATATATTCTGACAGGCATTCCGTTCCTGCTGAATTATTTTCATGTTCCTGGGAACGATTTATATGAAACTGAAAAACAAAATTTCATTCTTCACAGAAGGTAAAGAAAATCACTTCATGGGGCCATCCTGTGTGGCCAGTGCTGAATTATTTTGTCATGTGTCCTTTTGGGAACGATTTGCGTAGTAAGGAACTGCAGATGCTGAAAAAGATAGACAAAAAAAACATGGATTCGTTTCTGTTCACATGAAGAAGGTAAAGAAATCAAGGTACGTATTATATTAATCTTTGTGAATCGCATGGGGTTATGTACTGTTTGTACTTAGGCATGCAGGTGCAGCAGGCAGTAAAGAAAGCTGTGTGGCTTTCATAGCAGAGGATTTGAGTATAGGCAGGGATGAATGATGACATTTATGTCTTAAACACCTGGGTGTGCAGTTTTGGTCTCCAAATCTGCAGGACTTTATGCCAGGACCAGGGAAGGTTCACCAGACTGATTCTTATGTCGGACTGTTAGTAAGGAAAAGACTGATGCTGGTTTACACTCTCTAAATTTAGGAGATAGAGAGGGGATCACAAAACAAAATTCTTATGGATAGGTGATGCAGGAAGATTTCCCGATGTTCAGGACTAAGGGGTCACAGAAAGGATAAGGGGGAAATCCTTTAACCAAGATGAAACTTTTTTCACACAGAAATCATGTTTTTTATTGTATTATTTAATTGGCTATTTTTAAAAGGGGATCAGAGGGTGAGAGGGCAGGTACGGGATACTGAGTTTTGAATCGCAAAATATTAAATGGCGTTAGGCTCGAAAGGGCCGAATGGCCTACTCCTGCACCTAATTTCTATGTTCTATGTTTCTATATTTCAGTCTCCACTCAGACATCTCGAACCTGACATCCTGCTAGCTTCACTGCTTTTATCCGTTCATTATCACTTCTTCCACAGCCAACAATGGACCATTGTGGGCTCCACCTTTCCTAGGTCATCAGTGCCGGCTCTGATCCTTTCCACCCCTCAAGTGTCCCTCTCCCCTGACTCTCAGTCTGAAGAAAGGTCTCAACCTGAAACGTCACCTGTTCCTTTTCTCCATAGATGCTGCCTGACCAGCTGAGTTACTCCAGCTCTTCGTGCAGTTCCTTGTCATTATAGTCGGTACCTTGATTTTTCAACAAATAAAACACTATAAAAAAGCATGTCACTTCCCCGAACAATAATTTCACATACAACACCATGACATACAAATTAAAGTTCATCATTTTACAATCGATAGATTTCTGTCACAGAAAATGATCAAATATAGCTAAGATTTGGTTCCTTAAAAGCAGAAGAAAAAGATTGAAAGGCAAATCAAACTATGTAAGGGTGAGGAATCACAAACATACAATTAAGAGTAAGAGTTGACCCTTGTCCAATCTGCTCTTTCATAAGATCCCGGCTGATGTAATTTCTTATCGTAGAAACTGTTTCTTCTCGCCTCTGGGAGTCTAAAACCAAGAGCCTTAGTTCCTATTCTACTTATTCCTTATACTGGTAGTATATTCCACTACTGAGATGTGTAAACATTTCTTCAGGCAGAGGGCTATTAATTTTTGAAATTCGCCAACTCAGAGTAGCAGAGACTGAATAATTGAATAGATTCAAGGCTAACTGAAAATATTTATGGACATCAAAGTTATGGGGACTGGGTGGCAAACTAAGTGCGAGCCATGATCTTAACAAATGGCAGAACAGGCTCAAGGGGTGATATGACCTTCTCCTGTTTCTGTTGTATGTTGTAATGGAAGGTGCTTTGATATCCTCTTTCTACTTTAATATGTTTCATGCACTGAAGCAAGGCTGGAAAATTGGTTTAATTGCCAAACTTTTGATTGTTATGTAATCCATCAACATAAAATTGAAGAATTATGGAATTTTGGAATCATTTGGCCAAATAAGTCACTTCAAGTACAGTAATCTTTTCAGATTTATTGTGCTGCTCTTACCCCAGAACCCTGCACATAAGTTGGTGGTGAGAGAAGGCCAGAACAGCAGAGGTTTACCAGGATGTTGCCTGGATTATAGGGTATCACCTGTAAGGAGTGGTTGAGCAAATGTGGCATTGTTTTCTCTGGTGCCAAGGCTGAGGGAAAACATGACAAAAGTATATAAAATTATGAGAGGCACAGAGTGGGTAGACAGTCAGAACCTTTTATCATAGTGGAAATGTCAAAGACTAGATGGTATAACTTTAAGTCGGGGGGGGGGGGGGGGGGGAGGTTTAATGGAGATGTGCGGGGTAGGGTTTATGCACAGATAATAGTGGGTGCATGGTATGCGTTGACAGGGGTGATGGTCGGGGCTGATATGATAGACCCCAATAATAAAATATACAACAACACAGCCAAATTTTGATTTCATTCTTGGCAAGTATGAACTACCAGTGCAAATGATGAAATGGTTCACATCAAGGGACAATGCAGATTTCTTCTCATAGCATCGTTCACCATCTAGAGACGGAGAGAGGAGAGCTGCATGAACCTGCAATGGTAAATAAGGTGCAGGGATGCTTGCCTTTGTATGACAGGTCATTGAGTACAAGAATTTGAACATCCTGTTATAGCTGTGCAGGACATTGGTTGAGATCGCAACTGGAATATTGCGTGCAATTCTGCTCCCCATTCTAAAGGAAGGATATGATTAAGCTACAGAAACAAGGAAGGGTCCTGACCTGAAAGGTCACCTATCCACGTTCTCTAGAGATGCTGCCTGACTCGCTGAGTTACTCCTGCACTTTATGCCCTTATATGATTAACTAGTGAGGGAGCAGGAATAATTCACAACCATGTTGTCAGGACTGTGGGCTTGAGTTATGAGGGGAATCCGTATAGGCTGGGCTACTTTTCCTGTAGCAAATTAGGCTAAGAATAAAAAATATAAAGAGTTCTAAAATGATATCAGACTTAGATGAGATAGATTAGCTAGATTTTTCCCAAGGAATTGGTTGTCTGCATCGAGAGTGCCTAGGTAAGGTGAGAGGAGAAAGATTTTAAAGGGACCTGAGGAGCAACTTTTCCAAACAGAGGGTGGTGGGTACATGGAATGAGCTACCAGAGGAAGTGGTGGAGGTGAATTAAACTAGATCTAAATACTTTTTGACAGATGCATAGATAGGAAAGGTCTAGAGGGATATTGGCCAAAGGCACAATTGTCACAGGAAGAACCCTTGGTCAGCGTGGACGATTCGAGCCACAGGGCCGGATTCCATGCTGTATAACCCCATGAGTCTACACTCTACCTTCACAGAGTGTTCTTAGTTAGCTTCAGGCTGATAGCAAATGTAACTTTACAAAATAGTTGTTTGCTCAATTACAAATTTAATGATGACAGAGCAGAGAGCTCAAAGCCTTTTGAAACATTGATCCAAATGTCTATCCTGTGCCAGTTGCAGTTCGGTAGCCTCAGCACACAAATCATTAGCATAGGCTCACCATGGCAACCTTGCTGCAAATGTCTAATTACCAACATCTGTGGAAAGATTGGAATTATATTGTATATTTGATAGTATTCTAAACATTTGAAATACAGACTTTAGCTTACGCCCAAAAGCACAAAAATAATCCGCATGATATGAAGAAGTGCCATCTGGTATTTTGCATTTAACATGCCGATTTATTGATGTTCTATGATTAGTATTAATCTAACTTGTAATGGCTGTCATGTTAAGAATATAAAAGACACCATAAACTATGCAAGGCAATGTATGATTAGCTAGAGACCTGATTAAGACCCAAAGTGTGTTTGAGTGTTTTAATTAGCTCATAGTCCTCAATCCAGAACTAAGCATGATGGACCATTCATTACAATCATTAGACTGCATTATGTAAAATTCTAGATACTTTGAATGAATACAGTGGCTTGTGGGCCCTTTGATAATTGGCATACTGTAGGTTCAGTCTCAAAGTCCATTTATAAATCTAATGAATTTAAAATGCATTAACAGTGTCTCCCTTGGAGAATCTGAAAGATTAAGAAGAACCGATCCTCTAAATACTAATGACACAATTGGATTAAATGCCTTTTTTATATGCAACATGCATTGCTGAAGTCTCTAACAGCAATCATCATTTTGTCAATTTCCTTTTAAAGTTTTCTATAACTTTATGAAGAGTTCCTCGACTATTCCTGTTCACAGAACTTGAATTGGGAGAGTTAGGCTTAGATTTTAGAAATACAGCGAGGGCATAGGCACTTCGGCCCAACGAGTCCGTGCCGAACGTCGATCACCGCTAACACTAACACTATTCTACCCATAGGGACAACTTACCAAAGCCAATTAAATTACCAGCTTGTACGTCTTTGGAGTGTGAGAGAAAACCGGAGTACCTGAAACCAACCTACACGCTCACAGGGAGAACGTACAAACTCAATTCAGATTGCGCCCATAGTCAGGATGGAACCCGGGTCCCTGGCATTGTTAGGCAGCAATTCCACAGCTGCGCCACAGTGCCACCCTCTGTCACAGTTGTCATAATTACTTCAGAATTCCCATTGAATTCCCTCAATAAGACTGGTGTACAACCTAAAATACTGTAGGGTTTCGTGGCCACGAATGTTGCTTAAACTTAGCAAGAAGCTCATTGCTTTCTATGCGTGCTTCGAAAAGGGAGAACAAGGGATTTGAACCATGTTAGAGAACATACCTGATTCCAGATTGAGTTTGCTCTTTTAAAATTGATCCATCATTAAATTGCTGCCAACATCGTGTTGAATAACCACATTTTAAACTTACCCGACACCAGCAAAACATTATTTTAAACTTCATTTGGCCATGTTATTCAGATTAGTTTCCTCCTCTTTACTGTCAAACACAGAATGTTATTAGCACCTCATATGCTATCCTGGGGAGCACAGATCCCAGTTGTCTGGTAGGCTGTGTGGCTGCTTCTGCTCATAAAGTCAGTACCACAGCAGGAAGCCTTGAAACAGTTTCTAACACTCATGTGTTTTCTGGAATGCAGTTATTGTTGTTATCCAGGCAATTACATTTGCTAATTGCCCAGTGAAAAGCTGTACAAACAGCAGTTGAGATTAATTAATGTGTTTTTTTATTTGACTGTGTTGGCTGAGAGTACAATGTTGCCTAAGGCTCTCCAAATAGTGCCAGAATATCATTCTAATCTGTCTGAACAATTAATGATGATTTGATTTAACCCCCAAAAATCAGCACATCCAATAATGCAATGATATTGCACATCACTCTCTATTATGAAATCCTCAATCTCAATTTGCATCTAGCATTCTCGTACATTGTGGGTAATAGTATGTGTGGGTACACAATATTAGACAGGTGCTAGACTAAGTGGGACCCGTTGGGTCCCAGTCACACAGGAGGCCTGGTCCCCCAACACAATCCATTCCCCAAAGCAATATTCCACCACTCACCCGTTGTGGGGGGTGGGGGGGGTGGTGGTGGGGGTGTGGGGGGGGAGGAGTTGTGAGGAGGTTGGTTGGGGGGGTTGGGGGGGGGGGAGTGGGGGGGATTGTGGGGGGGAGGAGTTGTGGGGGGGTTGGTTGGGGGAGGGGTTGTGGGGGGGGAGGGGTTGTGTCGGGGGCTCTCGTGCTGGGCGGCTCTCGGGCTGGGCGGCTCTGTGGGCTGGGGGGCTGGGCTCTCTCGCTCATGGCTTCTGGACTCTCTCACTCACGGACTCTGGACTCAGCCCCGTCTCCGGGGCTTTATTTTCCTCGCCCCGGTGATTGACAGCGAGTGCCGGAAGGGGCGTTACCTTCATGGTGACCGACAGGTGAGAAGACCAATCTGCTGATCTCACGATTTTTAAACCTTCATAACTTTTGTAATATTCCACCGATCGGAACAAAACTTAGTGCGCTTGGAGCAGAGAAGAACAGTAAGGTGGCAAAAAAAAACTAGCGATATAGGGTACTGTGTTTGCGCAAATGGAAAAAAAATGCAAACCGGAAGAGGACAAGATGTGAGTTTTAGTAATAGTATAGATATATCGTCTCGGACTCGGAGGGCTGAGGGGACCTGTTTCCATTCTGCATCTCGAACCTAAGTCATGTTGGATCAACCTATCGCAACAATTGCAGAACACGATGTGCTTGAGAAGATTATGGTATCAGCACACACAACTAGCAATTTTAATCTTCGCTGTCTCACTGAAGTGATAGGCCTTCCCGAGATGTCACAGCCACAGTGCCTGCCCAGAAGACCCAAAGGCTCAGTGGGCCACAGATCCGGCAACCCACCCCGAGGCCCTGGAGTACAGCGGTACCAGGAGGGAGCCGCTGAAGACCGTAGGAGGGTGAACTAGAGTAGGAGGGTGAACTAGAGTAATGCCTCCAAGGTCAGCTGCAGGAGGCGCCCCCGGGACAAATAGATGGCTGGGCGAGGAGAGGGATGTCGGTTCATGGGCAGATCTGGTCGAAGGCGATGGAGGAAGGCCCTGCAGGAGCCTAGGGCTTACCTAGATGGGGAACTGCTCCAGTAGACTGAGAGCATGTGCAGACCGGACTTCGGAAATGGTGCCAAAACATGGCAGCACCTGCATGTGTAAATATGCAAATGAAGCACCAATGAACCATTGAAACATTGGAACCTTTGTCATTGTTTGCAGGTTTAGGGTGTGTGTATGTTCGTATGTATGTAATGTTTTGTGCATATGTGTGTTCCTGCACAATGGGCAGGATTGGGCCAGACTCTGATCCCTCAAAAATCAAAACCATCAATTATTGTTTAGTTTTAAATATCATTAAATTTCAAATTCTAGAGACCATTCACTGCAATGACCAAGTGTACAATGGGTGAGAATTTCCATTAGATTCTCTGGATTTTGCACAGGACCTTCAGTGAATATTGTCTGAATTCCCAGAGCAATGCCGCAGACAACTACTTTTTAAATATGAATGCTACATTCTACTGATCATAAGGTTTCTACCAAGTAAGGTTTAAGATGAATCATGGAAAAACATTAGAAGTAAAATAAGAACTTCAAGTAGAAACAGACTTCTATTATTTTGCACACTTGAGCAATGTGATTTGCGAGGTTCTGGACTGAACAAAATATACATTCAAAATTGCCATATGCTTTTGAGTTTAGAAAATGTTAGTAAAAATAACACTTTACCATAAGAACTGGGTAATCAGCTTTGTACCTTCTCTAAATCTTGCCTAAAATTGTTTCAAACATTGATTTGCAACAGACTTATAAAACTCAGTATTCAGAATACTCTTTAAGAAGTATGATGCCTTGTTTCATTTTCTTTTCAGAAATAGAATCATTCAGCACCCTCAAAAGGGAATTGGATTGGCACTTAATAGAAATATGTTCTGGGCTTTGAGCAAAGAGCAGAAATCATGTCAAGTCAAATTAATTGTCATCAAGTCAAGTATCAAGTATCCTTTATTGTCATTCAGACTTTTCAGTCTGAACGAAATTTTGTGCCTTGCAGTCATAACATAGAATAAAATAACAAAACACACAATAAACACAGATTTAACACCCACCACAGTGAGTCTACCAGGCACCTCCTCACTGTGATGGAAGGCAAAAGTCTTAAAGTCCTTGTCTCTTCCCTCTTTGTTCTCCCTCTGCGCTGTGGCGATCCAGGCCTCCGATGTTGTGACCCCGCCAGGTAATGGTAAGCAAGTCCCGCGGCTGATTCCGAGCTCCGCGAACGGGCCGGTTCAAACTCCGCGGCCCAGTGCGGTCAAAGCTGCCGAAGCTGCCGCCCTCCAGTCCAGCGGACGAAGCTGTTGTTGCGGGAGCTCCGGAAAAACAGGTCACCAACTTGTGACCTGTGAGCTCCCGACTATGTTGTTCACTGGGCCCACGGCTGAGCCTCCGAGGCTCCGAAGTCGGGTCGCCACCGCCGCAACGCCGCCACAGCCCCGAAGTCGGGTCGCCGCCGCCTCAACGCCACCATGGCCCCGAAGTCGGGTCGCCACCGCCGCAACGCCGCCACAGCTCCGAATTCGGGTCGCCGCCGCCGCAATGCCACCATGGCCCCGAAGTCGGCCAGCCTCGCGTTGGTAAGTCCTGGCTGGCTCTGCGTCCGGAGCCCCAAGGTTGGTCCCAGTTGGAGAACCACCTCTGCCATTAAGCCTCAGCATGGCACAAGTCGGGTCGCCACGTTGCCACAGCTCCGAATTCGTCGCCGCCGCCGCAATGCCACCATGGCCCCGAAGTCGGCCAGCCTCGCGTTGGTAAGTCCTGGCTGGCTCTGCGTCCGGAGCCCCAAGGTTGGTCCCAGTTGGAGAACTCCAGCTCTGCCATTAAGCCTCAGCACAGACGGAGACGGGGTATACGACAAGAAAAGGTTGCATCCCCCCCGAAGGAAAAGACCAAAAACATGTTTCCCACCCCCCCCCCGCCCCCTCCCCCCCAGACACATACACAACCTATATAAACTAAAATTAAATAAAACAGGACAAAAGAAAACAAAAAAAAACAGACGGACCGCAGGCGAGCCGCAGCTGCTAGGGCAGCACGGGCACGTGCATATGTGCAAAGGTATAGGTATAATGAAAATCTTGCTTGCAGCTTCATCAGGGGGATTTTAGCTAACAAAGATCTTGAAGAAATACAAAAGATAGCTAAAGTTCTCAAAGGTAGTTGTAATGCACAAGATATCAACATGTATATAGAGTTTGTAGCTTGTTTCAGGTATGCACCAGTGACCTCAGCTGGGGTAGAAAGACGTTTTTCACAACTGAAGCATATTCTGTATGACAGACGGCATAGTTTAACACCAAATAATTTGAAAAATATGCTAGTAATTATGTGCAACCAGGCAACTTTGGTCATTTAATGTAGCATATATATATTCATTTGTAACCATATTTTGTTGGCGGAAATAAATGCCTTTTATGCCTTTTTCTTGTCAATAAATGCCTTTTCGTGCCTTTTTTGCAATTTTATTTTGCCTTTTTGCCAGCCTATTTCAGAGATTTTTAGCGCCTAAACATCCTGGCTCTAGTCATTAGTGTTTGGGACTTTGAAATAAAAATATCTACTTACTTCACTACGAAGTTTGTATTTCCTATTTGATACTTCTGAATAAACTAAAACAAAATGTGCAGTCAGTTTTCAAATCGTAATTGGGAGCAAGAACATGGATACTCAAGAAATGGAGAGATATGGATCATATGCAGGCAGAGGAGATGAATTTAACTTGGCATCATGTTCAGCACGGACATTATGGGCCAAAGGGCCTGTTCCTGTGCTATATTGTTTTACTATGTGTTCAATATTAAATTTGGGCTTCTTGTACATCCCGTACTTCTTTTTCCCACCACGGGTGAATCTTCCTTAATCTCCCTTAGCACAAGGATAGAAATTCACACTTTAAACTTCTTAGACTGTTCTTAAGATGCTCCTTAAAATCTTGTCATGGCCCCTAATCATTCTCTGCCTCAGTGTTGGTGTTGTTTTCCTTTACCCTTATAGATTCCTTGGTTTTTTTTACCGCATTAAAGATATTGCACAAATGAAATGTAGCTCAGTCGTTAATCATTTTTCTTCAGCCAAAAAAATCAAGGGAAATTTTCGTAATTATATCTTTGCAAGTTGCAAAATTATTGCATGAATAAATATTCTGTAAATGAGTTTGTCAGAATTTCTATTGAATTAATCCAAAATCATACACAAAGGCTTTCCAATAATGCTTCATGCAGGAAGTTACATTTCTTTGCAGTCTGCATATAAATGAGCTATAATTCACAGCGGAGCAATTCAATTTGCATCAGGAATAGGAGAGTTGAATGTCAAAGGACTGTGTAAAGGTAAAGATTGCAAACTAGAGCTCTCAAGGCTAATGATTTAACAAACAAAAATTGATCACGAATGCTCAACACATAAAATGTTCATGTTCGTTAATAGAAATCAACCCTATTAGAGACTGCTGCAACATTTCATTGCATTTTTATACAAGACTTGAGGCATACATTCAGACCTCATGCCACCAATTATTCAGTATCTTGTGCTGTTACTTGTATTTAAGCTGACTGAATGTTTTTTAGTCAAGAGGGCTGTAGGGATAAGCTAAGTATCTTCAAGCTGGTGAGCCTTACAGTTGTGGAAGGGAAATTTGGAGAAAAACCCAAGGGATAGGGCTTAAATAAAATTTGGAACGGCAGCGACTGATCATAGTGAGCATGGCCTTATGTGTTTAGTTTTGTTTAGTTTAGAGATACAGCGTGGAAACAGGCCCTTTTGGCCCACCGGCCCACCGGGTCCCCGCACATTAACACTATCCTGTATCCACTAGGTACAATTCTTACATTTACCAAGCCAATTAACCTACATACCTGTACGTCTTTGGAGTATGGGAGGAAACCGAAGATCTCAGAGAAAACTCATGCATGTCACGGGGAGAACGTACAAACTCTGTATAGACAGCACCAGGACCCGTGTAGTCAGGATCAATCACGGGTCTCCGGTGCTGCATTCGCTGTAACGCAGCAACTCTACTGCTACGCCACTGCAGTGGTAGTGGAATTTAATCTCACTAATTTGCTTCAGATTTTTGAGGAAATAATTAAAACGACGGATGAAGACAAGCCAGTTGGTGGTGCCTTTGGGACTTTAGTAAAGCATTTCACAAGATTCTGCATGATTGCCTGGTCAAATAGATTACAGCACTCTGGGATCCAAATTGAGCTGGCTAATTGGTTCCAAAATTGGCTTGGTATTAGGAGACAGGGTGGAAGGATACTTTTCCAATTTGAATATTCATAATGAATGTGAATATCAGAGATATGAATACTAAGTTTTCAGATTGGCAATTTGTGTTGATTGCATGGAAGCTTGTGTTGCTGCGGATAGCAAAAATGGTTGTCTAAGTTTACATCAGGATATAGATCGGATGGAATTTAAGTGGAGCATAGGCAGATGCAATGAATCTGAACACAAGAAAATGATACACTTGGGGAAGACATATACAGGAAATGGTAGGACACCAAGGACAAAAGGACCTTGGGGTTCCAGAACATTTTTCCTCAAATGGCAATGGTTAGATAGGTTGATGAAGAAGGAATATGGCACACTTGTCTTCACAGGTCAAGGCAATGAATATAAATGTCTGAATGTCATGTTACAATTTTACAAAACAAAGGTTAGACCGTCTTTGTAGTATTATATGCAGTTTCATTGCTTGCAACTCAGTGACTCTCTGACCGGAATCTGAAAGAACACAGGAAAATAATTTACAGGGCCGCAGGTGAAAATCAGGGTCATTAAACTGATTTTGTTTCTTTATTAAGAGACAAGAATGGAATTATTGGACTCAATAGCCTGTTTCTTCACAGTTTCAATTTTATAATTATGACATTAGCTGTCCATATCTTGTCAGTGAGTTTCATTTGCAGGCATTCCTATTTGGAATAACATAGACTTCCATAGAAATTTCAAAGCAGGAGCAAATTATACAACTCCACCAATTAGGTTTGAACTTAGCCTTCTTGTGGTCAGGATACCAATGTCATGTGTCTAACCATTTGCCCATCTTACTTTTTTGAAAATATTGGCATAATCTTATGAGAGGAATAGATCGGGTAAACGCACGGAGCCGTTTGCCAAATGTTGGGGAATCAAGAACCAGAGGACATAGGTTTAAGGTGAGGAGGGAATGCTGGAGAAACTCAGCGGGTGAAGCAGCATCTATGAGCAGAATAGGTGACGTTTCAGGTCGAGACCCTTCTTCAGACTAATCATATTGTTTACTTTAAACAGAGTTAACATTTGATGAAAGGTTGCTGATCTGAAATGTTGACTCCATTTCTTTCTCCACAAATGCTGCTTGACCCCTAGGATATCTCCAGCATTTCCTGATTTCACCTTGCATCGTCCCTAATACCTGCAGTATTTTGCAGGATATAATCCCATCCATCACATCATAAGAGAAGGAACGGGTGACGTTCGGGAGCTCCAAATGTGGGAACTTGCGGACTTTAACATCGTGGAGCTGGTTAGAGACCGACTTCAGGAGCTCCAATCCGCAGGAGCTTCGACCGCCCCCAACGTGGGAGCTTCGACCGCCCCGATGCGGGAGTTACGACCGTCCCGATTGTGGATGGTTCAACTGCCCCGACCGCAGGAGAATAAAGAGGAAGAATATTAGACTTTATTGCCTTCGATTACATTGAGGAATGTGAGGAATCCGCTGTGGTGGATGTTTTTGTTAACTTTTATGTAGCTGTGTGTCTTGTTGCTTTATTTAGTACGGTAATTCGAATTTCACTGAAACTTAATTGGTACATGTGACAAGAAACTGGCCTTGAAACCTTGAATCTTTGACCCGAAACATCACCCAGTCCTTCTCTCCAGAGATGCTGCCTGTCCTGCTGAGTTACTCCGACATTTTGTGTCTATGTTGTGTTTTCCTTCTGACACATCACGTCATAATCTATTCCCGCCAAATGAAAAACAGCTCAAACACCTTTCTATTGTCATTATCTAGTGCAGCTGCTGTTTAGATTGCCTGAGCACCCTTGTACAGTGTGGAACCAAAATCTGGTACAAAATACTCGTGAACTGTTTATATAGACTCTCATTTAATTTCTATATTCAATACCTTCTGTTCTATACCTTCTGAGATAACTGTCAGCTTTTTATTCATATTCAGCTGCATCTTTGCATCTCTAAGCCTTTTCAATTCACATCACAATAAATGGGCCTATTGTACGCAAGAGCGCCATGCCTCATTCATTAGCAGTGGCATTTATCATCTTCAGCTGTCCATCTCCTCACTTCCTTGGGATCCTGCTGCCGTTCCTGCCTCTTGAGCAGGACGACTGGGAGGCATTTCAAAGCCAAAAAAACTGCACACGTTGGAAAACTGAGATAAAAACAGAAATCGCTGGAAATACTCAATGGGACAGACACCATTTGTGGAAAGAGAAACAAAGTTAATGTTTCAGATATGAGATCCTTTGTCAGCAGTTTTGGATCTGAAACTTTAACTCTCTTTCTCCTTCCGCAGATGTTGCCTGACCCGCTTCCAGTATTTTCTGTTTTAACCTCACACAATGATACCCAAGTCCTATTTCCTAGTAATCCCATGTTCCCTCATTGTCAGTGATTTCCTGAGAGACTTTGGCCTGGAAATATTTTTGTTGCTCGTCACTCTAAATATGCTGCACAATATCTGTAAAATATTTGGTTTTCCCAAGATGTTAAATTCCTTTTAAGTCAATAGACTGACTTGTAATAACCCAGATTAGATCTCACCTTTTTTTTTTAAGTAGTTATCACATTATCCATTATCTTTTTTTCTGCACTTATAAAATTAGATCTGAAATGTAATGTCTTAAGTCTCCAGTTGATCTTCACCTCATTTTCTTCAACATCCTTGAACGCTTCCCATTAAATCCTAATAATTCCGCCCCCGTTTTGCTGAACTAACTTCCTACTGCCCTTCCAGTGAGGCTCCTCATTGTATTACCAACTGTAGGTATCAAATAAATTCAAAGCGTATTCCTCCTCGGAGCCATTATAAGATGAATAGGCCTTGATTATTTGAAGGCCTTTTGTAATTTTGGTGATTATCATTTATGGTACTGAACTTTTTTAATTGCACTTTGATGAAATGCTTGTTGGTTGCATGATTGTATGGAGATTTTAGCTCATAGACCCATTGTGTTGTGCATTAATGCTGTGTGAGTGATATTCAAAATTCATATAATCTTTTTAGGGTAAACACGAACTATCACTTAAATCAAAATCAAACTAAAGGAGAAAGGTTCATTATTTGTTTCCATATAAAATGCTGCTACTTTGACATTTATTGATAATAGTAACAGTTTTGTGAATTACTAATATGCCGTATAATGACTCAAAAAAGTTCCAGTGGCTAATTAGTGTAAGATTAAATTGTTCGGGCCAAATGCACATATGCAACCCACAGACAGATAAACTGTGAAAACTTTGCTAATAAAATGTTTCCAATAAGTCACCTTAGGACATTAAACTTTCTATGTAGGGAGATTAAAATGAATAACAGGTAAACATAGTCTTCATAAATCCAGCTGTGTAGTTAGTTAGCAGTTGTTACTGAATACACTGAACACCTATGGTCTATGCTGCACACGGTATTATTAATGGGTAAACTAGATAAATATGTAGCCATGTTTGGAGTTTGCAATCTAATTCAAAATGTGATTTTATCTAGAGATGTGCAAAAGCTGAGCATACATTATATATTATCCAAGGGATCACTGATGCAACCTGCTGTTGACATCAACATATATGAAAGTTGTTGTTAAGATGGAAAGGATGCAGAGAAGATTTACGAGGATGTTGCCAGGAAGCTTAGGCCTGACCTACAGGGAAAGATTGAGCAGGCTTAGACTTTATTCCTTGGAATGCATGAGGATGAGGAGTGAACTTATAGAGGTGTATATGATCATAGGTGGAATAGATAGGATAAATGCAGAATTTTTTACCCAGTGTAGGAGAATCAAGAACCGGAGGACATGGGTTTAAGGTGAGGGGAGAAAGATTTACTGCATGCGACATACGTCTCTAATCTGCCAGCACTTCCTCCTTAACAATACCACCCAAAAGGAAAAGGTGGCACAGAACTGGGGTTTATCGATGGGGAAGGAGGGGGCCCAGGCATGCATCCAACCACAGTGTAGTTGGTGCCCAATATCATGCCGCTGACTAATGGTGAGACCATGGTCAACAACAGACTGAAATTATAGGTCACACTTTACTCATCCCTGCTCCTTCTCACATCTTACTCATCCCATCTTCCTGCGATCTCTTGATTTACAAGCTCTTGATGACACCAACAATCAACACTTACTTTTCCTTCCACCTAAACTGCAATCTTGCCTTCATTCCTTCTTCTTTCAGATACCCATGAACTTTCCAACATTTTCCGTTTTTATTTGGTCACCATGTTATAGCAAAGATGGTGTCAAATTGTAAAAGGTGCAGAGAAGATTTACCAGGATGTTGCCAGGACTCTAGGGCCTGAGATACAGAGAGAGATTGAGCCGGCTAGGACTTTATTCGTTGGAGGGCAGGAGGATGAGAACATCTTATAGAGGTGTACAAAATCACGAGAGGAGTACTGTAGATCTGGTAAACGCACAGAGCCTTTTGCCAAGTGTTGGGGAATCGAGAACCAGTGGACATAGGTTTTTGAGGGAGAAAGATTTAATAGGAAGCTGAGGAGCAAATGTTTTTACACCAAGGATGGTGGGTGTATTGAACAAGCTGCCAGAGGATGTAGTTGAGGCAGGTACCTTCACCTCATTCCAAATCATCTACATACACTGTATGTAGATATAATGCACACTGCAAATAACATAGATCATTTCCAGCACCATCTATTACATCTCCAAGTGTATTTCTCATCCACGTGCTAAACAGGTTCATGTTTACTTATTGTCTGATATCAGCACCGCCAGAATCATGTCAACAGGTAATAGGTGAAGTAACTCAGCGGAACAGGCAGCAGACTGAAGGGTCTCGACCCAAAACATCACCCATTCCTTCTCTCCAGAGATGCAGCCTGTCCCACTGAGTTACTCCAGCATTTTGATTCTATCTTCGGTTTAAACTAGCATCTGCAGTTCTTTCCTACGCACATCGTGTGAACGGGTGCTTGATGGCTACTTATATCTACATGGTTAATAAAAATATGCCTATAATGATTAAATATGATGGCAATGCTAAATTTTGTATTACCCAACATCCTTCCAAAGGAAAATGATATTAACATTTGTATTGATGCCCTTGTATTTTAATATAAATGTTACAATGTAGAATACAATTATTATCCTGTATTAGACTCTGCTTTATTTGTTTTAACATATCAAACCACTGTCCATGGTGGCCGTGTTACATTTGGCAAATTCAAATTGAAAAATATTGGCCAAGTGTAAAAACATGCATATTTTAAAGTCAACGTCTTTCCTAAAATAAAAATTAACAAAGGTAATTAACTTTGAAGATCTAGAAATGAATCACTGCTTGATAGCATCTGAATGCAATAAATTACATTGACAGCATTATTGCAGGCATGCAATATTTCAGGCACTGGTGCTAAAGTTGCAGGAAATGTCTCCAAAAAAGTGCGAGCCCCTTATTTGAAAGGGGAATGGATCACTTGAAATACAGTATCAGTACAGTGATGACTATTGGTGCTCACTGGGAATTTAATGCTCAGATGTATTTATCATGCAGAATAGAGTGGGAGTGTGGAGATGTTTTTAATATTTCTACTTTCACATCTGGAACTCTGTTCTCGCCAGACTGACTACTCTGAGACATTGACGTTAATGCAGTGTATTTGCACGTTGGAGACTGGTCCAAATGTGTTGATTTTCGGTCAGGATCATTTGCAATACCATTGTTTGAATCAGTGGTTGAGAGATGTTTCTCTTGTAATGTATGTTCCAGGGAATATCCTTGTGTGAGCAGTTCTCTCTCTTTAGTATTTCGCCATTTCATTCTTCGATTCTGGAACCAGATTTTTACCTTTTGAGTTGAAAAGATCAATAACAAATAATGAAATTAAGAAATGTTCAGTTCTCTAATTTAATTCCATACACTTAATATCAAAATAATTAAAATTACTGCATTGTAAATAAATATTTGTAATCTATTTGGAAATCCTAGAGAAAAAGTACCTTGTAAGGATAAACAAAGTGCAAAACAACAGTTAAATAATACAATTTCTTAACATTAGCAATGAACTATGACAACAACTTTACAACAGTTTTATAAAACTCTGCAAGATTGTCACTAACTCCCTCTCCTAATTGGAGAGATACATAGTCAACTCCAATTCCAATAATTCCAATATTCCTTCTTTCTTTTGACCAAGAAAATTTGCTTTAGCATAACAGATACTTCCATTATGCAAGTCCTGTGTAATAAAACTAATCAGAACTATTGTAGATAGGAATACATCATCCATTATATAGTAGCATGAGCAAATCTTGTTTGTTAGATCTATGAACAAATTATTTTTTCATCTCTAACCCAAGGAGTAGCAATCTTAGACGTTTTAGCAAATAGAACATCACTACTAAGAAGAGCTCCAGTTTAAGTAGAAATCCAGCCATGAAGGGACCCATCATTCGCTGTAATAACAGCACTCAATCTGTCTCTTGGAATTAAGCAGCAATTCTTGTAAGATTAAAAGCAGCAAGAATAGAGCCTACTTTGGTAGCACTGTAGGTTTTGAGGACTGGGCACTTTGGTACATAATGTGTAAAGTACGTATTGAAATCGTTACCCTTTAATTGGATTTGAACCTTTGCATAAATAGTGTCCAGGTGAATTAGCTTTTTTTCTTAGAGCCCAACAGGACCAAATCATATGTGTTGGGTTGAGACGAGGTTGGGTAAATATTTTGCTAAAACATTTAGGGTCTGGCTGACACAGTACTTTATCCAGAATTGGTTGACTTGGTGTCAGTGGGTGGACACTAAGCCAGGGAGCGGACCAAGTACTAGAAGATTATTTTCAGGAATGGTGGAATAAATGCTGGAGTAACTCAGCGGAATAGGCAACAGACTGCACAGTGGTATGTGTAGGATGGAACTGCAGATGCTGGTTTAGACCGAAGATAGCCACAAAAAGCTGAAGTAACGTCACCCATTCCTTCTCTCCAGAGATGCTGCCTTTCAAGCCGAGTTACTCTGGCTTTTTGTGTCTATCTTATGTGCAGTGGTATGATGTAATGATATAGTGGTATGATGTAATGATACAGTGGTATGATGTAATGACACAGTGGTATGATGTAATGACACAGTGGTATGATGTTATGATATAGTATGACATGTGTGGGCAGGAATTGTCACCGAGCTTGGAAAAGTAATTTTCTGCATCTTTTACAAGTTTGACTCAGTATCAGTGACAGGATGTGATCCCTTGTGAGAGTGTGTGGTTGGCAACCTTTACCCAGGCTTGCAGTATATTACTCAGGCTTCCATTTCAAGTGCCAGAGTCAGGCAGTGGCATCCTTCCGTGGAGGTTGAATGAGGAATAAGGGGCTTGTGCACCTTTCTCAGGAGTGGACGTCAAATCTAATTCAAGTGTTTCCAGATCAGGTCAACTCAGCTCGGCTCATGCATGAAATACATTACAGACATTTTGGCTTAGATTGGGTTTAGAATGACAGCAATCTGATCAAGTTGTTAGGTTTTAATTCTCGACTCCATAGATTTACCTGGCTTGCAATACTAACATGGCAGGATAATTAGAGGGCCAAGATACAGTGGATGTGCAGAGAATGTTTCCAATAATGGGAGATTCAAGGAGCAAAGAGCACAGCCTCAGAATAAAAGGACGTACCTTTAGAATGGAGATGAGGAGGAATTCCTTCAGACAGAGGGTGATGAATCTGTGGAATTCATTGCTACAGATGGTGGTGGAGGCCAAGTCAGTGGATAATTTTAAAGTTGAGAGTGAGAGATTCTTGATTAGTAAGAGTGTCAAAGGTTACAGGGAGAAGGCAGAAGAATTGGGTTGAAGGGGAAAATTGATCAACCGTGATTGAATGGTGGAGCAGACTCATTGGGCCGAATGGCCTAATTCTGTTCCTATGTCTTATGATCTTGTAGACACGAAATGCTGGAGTAACTCAGCGGGTCAGGCAGCATCACTGGAGAAAAGGAATAGGTGACGTTTCGGGTCAAGACCCTTCTTCAGACTGAGAGTCAGGGGAGAGGGGAAAATAGAGGCATGAAAAAGTACAGAACAATCAGAGCTGGCACCAATATAGAACAAATCAAAGCCGGCACTGATTGTGTTGAGAACTGGCTTGGACTGAAAGGCTTCCTTCCATGTCATAAGAAGTGGAACTGACTCTAGCGCTGATGAAAAGTGAGCAAGTATGGGCTGAAAGGCCTCCCTCAGTGATTTAATAACTATGTTTCTGCACAATATTTATGCTGCAAACACTGTAACATCTGATGTTTTTTTCCTTGTGTATAATGTATGAACTTATAGCATTAGCTTTTGTTCATCAGTTACTAACCAGTGAGGTAAAGAGGCTGACATCCAGTACCTGTGAATCTTTAAGACCAAGATGAGTGGCCAGTTTCTTTCTGTCGGTCTTGCTAATGTATTTCTGCTTTTGAAAGGTCTTCTCCAGTGATTTCCGCTGTTCTTCAGAAAAGACAACTCTCCGCAGGATTCCTCTTCGCACCTTGTTGTGACTAACCTGAGGCCAAAGGGGAAATTCACAGTTCCTGAAAGAACTGCTAACTAGAAAGTAAAACAGCATAAATGTAGGGATATTAGACATTCTGTACATATTAGACATTCTGCACAGCTACTTAGTTACTGTACATCTGCTGTTGAATGTGGAAATACCAAGGCAATTATCGGTGATCTATCAATCTATCTTACAATCTTCTCCACTGTAATCAGAGGAGATCAGTGAATTATTAGAATTTCAGGACTCGTGAACAATTCAGCTAATGAAATATCTTGAATACACCACACTGTGCTGTATGAAGGAGTACATTTTCAATGATGCACTAAACCAGATTTAATGTTTAATACTGACTCTTTCCTTGAAAAAGGTACAATTTGTTTTGTGGATTGTAAGTCAATGAGAAAAATAAAATATAGTGGATTTTAAAGTAATTGATTTTATTCATAAGTTTTAAATTTTGCCTCCATCTTAACCTCATATCTATGAATATTTTATATTCAGTAAATCAGGGTATAAAATTTTAATTTGTAATTGCTGGCTTGCTCTCAGTGAGAAGTCTTCACTATAACTAACTGCTAGCCAACCTGATGAAATCTGTTGCTCTTCACCGGGAAATTATCATCCAAAATGTTTGAAAAGGATACGTTCACCCCAAGAGACGGCATTATCTTTGTGGAAAAGGTTCCTTAAAGACAGCAGCAATTGGTGATGAAAAATTCCATGGCATTAATGCCTGATCCCAGTGCTACCAGAGCACCGCCTGCTTTCAGGGGGTAACTGCCGAGCCGGTCCCCCGAACGCAAGACCCGGTGGTCCGCGGCCTACAGGGGGGAGCCCGCTGAGCGAGCCCCTGCTCGGATAACCCGGTGGACCACGGACTGGAAGGGAAAGCCCCCCCCAGCCGACCCAACCCATGCTCATCCCCCAAAGACCTGAGACCGGGAGGATGGAGCGTGACGGAAGACCTGAATGACATGACTGGGAGGAGTGAGGCTGGTAGGAGAGGGGATGGAACCAGGGCCTGGTCTACTGCGCCCTCAAGGTCGGCTGCAGGAGGCGTCCCCGATGGCACAAAGGTGGATGGGCGAGGAGAGTAACGTCCGTTTGCAGGTCATCCCCCACGTTCAAGGACAGCCGACGGCTGGAGGCCCACAGCAGCCTGGGGCTTGCCCAGAACGGGCACCGCTCATAATAACTGGAGCGTAGACTAGACTTTGAAAATGGCACCAAAACATGGCTCTTCTTGCATGCGGGATCAGTAAATTATTTCTACACAAGTTGCTAATCAGGGCCGCAGGGTGAAGACTGAGGATGCAACTAGAATGAATGAATTCATCAGGAAGGCTGGCTCCATCCTGGGGCGGAGTTGGATTCACGAGGGGTGGTTTTTGGCGGGGAGTATGCTCCTCAAACTGCAGAGCATCCTGGACAATACAGCTCACCCCCTCCATGACACACTGGTCAACCTGAGGAGTACCTTCAGCAACAGACTGGTTCCACCAAGATGCAGTACAGAACACCACAGGAGATCCTTCTTCCCTGTGGCTATCAAACTGTACAACTCCTCCCCCTTCAATGGTGGGGTAGACTGAGACTGACTCCGCCCCACCCACCCAATCTTTGCACATCCCCAATCCTATCCACTTGTCACTTTAATTTCATGTTTCATGTATTTTGTGTTCTTCTGACTGTTGGCAAATCAATTTCCCTCCTGGGATAAATAAAGTTCTATCATATCGTAACC
This sequence comes from Leucoraja erinaceus, assembly GCF_028641065.1. Taxonomy (NCBI): domain Eukaryota; kingdom Metazoa; phylum Chordata; class Chondrichthyes; order Rajiformes; family Rajidae; genus Leucoraja; species Leucoraja erinaceus. The sequence continues at coordinate 26,804,274 of NC_073395.1, read as the reverse complement.
AGGGATGTGCTTGGGTATGGCAATACTCTGAAACAATGAACTGCAGATGTTGGTATATACCAAAGGTCTGATCTGTTGTGTTATTCCAGCACTTTGTGTCTATCTCTGGCAATACTCCACTGGACTTTTGTAAGAAAATAATTTCACTGTGTATTTGCACTTTGCACATTTGACTATCAAAGCACCATTGAACCTGATGATCCAATCCGAGCCTAGAAATTTGTTGTCAAAGTTTAGTCATTCCCAAAGCTCCCAGTATAACTGACTGGATTGCACAGTATCCAGATCATAAATATACCATTGAGCACTCCATTCCAAGATTGATTCACGATAGACAATGGACATGGGCTCAATTGAGAATATGCTGTGGTCAGGTGGCGGGAGGGCATTGGAGTGCAGCATTAGTATTTGTATTGGTGCCCAGAGTATTTTGATAAGCAGACATAAGCAATTGTCATGAATCAGACAGGCCAAAAATGCCAAAGGTTGCTCTGGCATCATTCATGGTTTAGAAGTCCATGTCAGACGAACATAACATTAGTACATATAAAGTACACATTTTATTTACAAACATTAAAAATCTTACATTATATTAACCCCAAAATAGCAAATCAAAATATTAAACTTTTGTATTCATTTTCATGAGTTAAATCGCTATTTTCTAATTTGAGTGTTGATGCTCCTGCCCTGAAATTTTCCATTTGCACTGAATTTCTAATCTAAATTATTTTGGATATCCACCCTGAACAGATTTTCCATCTTCTGGATACTTCAATTAATGCATAATACTACCACCATATTCTTTCCACAATGTTACTTGAACATCCACAACACTGGATCCCATCAAACTCTCTGTGCTGCATATTTCTTTGTCAACTTTTACATGCCCCAAGCTATCCCCAAGACTCCTTTTAGCCCGATATCTGCACTTTGAAAAGGGCCAACCACATTTTTATGTTTTATCCATTGGCAAACACTCTCTGGATCATGTTGCTTTATTCACCCTGGATTTCTCCATCAAGGTCCAACTTATTCATTCCATTGTGCAGTTAAAAGCCTCTTGGAAATTTCAACATTTCTTTTGCCAGTGTCTATACTACCTGTAACTCAGAGCGCTGAAAGAAATTGACTCCAGAAAACATACGGATGCATCTTTGACAAATGTGGAGTCCAGATGAATGCACATTGCCATTCGGATAGGGCAACCAAAAAAAAACAGACCTTGACTTGAGAATTAAGGGACAGAAGTTTAGAGGTAACATGAGGAGGAACTTCTGTACTCAGAGAGTGGTAGCTGTGTGGAATGAGCTTCCAGTGGAAGTGGTGGAGGCAGGTTCGATTTTATCATTTAAAAATAAATTGGATAGGTATATGGACGGGAAAGGAATGGAGGGTTATGGTCTGAGTGCAGATAGATGGGACTAAGGGAAAATAAGTGTTCGGCACGGACTTGAGGGGCTGAGATGTCCTGTTTCTGTGCTGTAATTGTTATATGGTTACTTAGCTGTAATTTAATCACATCACCAAACAAAATAGCAGTTTTTTGCTATGTTGATCCAGTGATCTCTATTCAGATAGACAGAACGTTGGTACCCTGATTAGTTGAAGAAGGTCTATAAAAGTGGATTTCATTTATGTCTCAATGAACTGATCCCAATGCTGGTGCTTCATAGGATCCACCCCCTTCCCCCCCACCCCCCCAATGGAATGTGAGAGACAGGACCCAAGACTTGCAAACAGAGCTTTATTTATGGCCGGACGAAAGGGCACCTGACCCCCATCCAGTACTTTCTTAACACAGGCCGATTTGGAAAGTTCATCTGTACTGTGAAAAATAGTGGCAAGGTCGCGTGTGGATGAAGAAAGTGAAAGTGAAGATTGGTCATGGCCCTGTTGCCCATTGTATGGGCGCCACAGCCATGTAAAACTCTCTGTGGGAAAGCGGCAGCCCCCTGAAAACATTTCAAAGAGTCTCAGCTCATTAAACAGCCAGAATTTGCTGCCTCACTTGTCAAGAAGCATTCAGGTTTGCAACTCAGTTTTCCGAGGCTTTTTCTTCTAAAGCTATTTATTCACCGAAACTCTGAATTCACTAAGCAGCCAGTTTGACTTAAAGTGACATTGCCTTTGGAAATTCAATGTAATGCCTCAAAGGCACCACCAATGCCTATTAGTATATTTGATATTCGTAAGGCATTACCTCTTTCCTTTATAAATATGCTGAATCAAAGTTATTTATAATTTGTGCAGATGATTTATAAATAAAAGCAATATTTCCCCAAGGGCATTCTGCAAAATACATTGAGATCAATTAACAGGTACTAGCACACATTTTGAAATGATGTATGCTTGATGCTAATGACTTTTTAAGCCATGCAGTTCATTGTGGAAATTTGTAAAATGTCATTGAGAAAGCCATACATTGAAATGACAATACATTAACTGTCCAGCTGTAATGTGGCATTTGACATGGAACCATTTTCAGACCACATGAAATCGTATTGCTACGGTATACAAAACAAATCAGGCATTACTGATGCAGCACAAAAACTTACTTGGAAAATCAGTGGGGGAGACCTGCTGTTGACAGGACCCACCACAGCAAGCCAAGAGGACCTGCGGGAAACTTGGCAGAAAACACTTGGATAAAGCTATAAGGATAAAGCAGAAATATGATAAACAGTGGTACAGTGTATTTCATCCAACCTCTATGAAAAACAATTATGTCTTAAAGTGATGCTGAAACAATCTGCATTCTAATGAGTCAAAGACAAACGTTTTAAAATATTCTGTACTTTAGAAGGTTTAGGTGTGGCTAGCACTTTGCTTTATTCCAAGTCAGCACAAAAAGATGATTCCTTCATTGTTTTTCATGTACTAAGGGTGATAAACGTCGTAAGGTTCATCAGTTTTGGCTGCAGAGAGGCAAGATTTTGTTTGACATTTTAGATAATGGAGTTCATTGATTTTAATTCTAAGCATGAAAGCAAAGACAGGAGCCAATTGGGACTGTGCCCTTTTCTTTAAACCCAAAACAGAAAAAAAAGATCTTAAACAAACTTTAATAAGATGGCCATGTTTTAAATGCGGCTTTAGAGAAATTTTGCATTTTGTCTTCACCAATGTAAACTCAAACTCACGCAAGAGACCGCCAGTGGAAATCACACGCCCCTTCTTTGACCACACTTACATCCTTATCTTTTCTGTTTAAATTTGTATCAATGCAAAATTGACCATTCAATATCAGATGAATTTCCTAGTAATCCCAGAAATAGTTCACATCTTCCACGAAGAACAAGCATCGCATTTAAGAAACTTTGTTGAAATGCAAATTAAGAGCGTAAAAAAAAAAATTGAACCGCAGCAGAAAACAAAAAATTATTTAATGTCTGCTTCCCAGCTTGCTTTGAAATTACTTTTTCTTTAACCCGAGTTACTTCCTTTAACAATTGAACATTTTTCCTTTCTTGAGAACTAGTTTAAACATGGAAATTCAAGTATTTGAGTGGCACTGTTAATTGCAGTGGACTGGTAAAGTTAAGTTCTGCGTTCAATACGCATTTTAGAATGCTCTTATAATTTGCACCAGTCTTTATAGAACCAACGCAGTCCTGTACTTTTCAAGCAACGTCTTCACATTATTTGGCAACATTTATTTTTGCTAAGTTGACAAGATTTCATTCATTGAAAATAATGCTAGAACATATATTGAAAATACGTAATCAGTTAATAATATATTTGAAATACAACTGGTCACATGGCATTGAATATTGTCGATGAATTGAATCGTGCCTTATAAGAAATTTTGAAAGAGTGAAATTGTTATCTCTCTTTTTTTGTGGTGAATACAAAATAAATCAGACCACCAGTCTGAGCGTAATATATGTCCAACGTGTAAAATGTGCAACCACCAAGCCCAAGTCATACGCCAAATGGACATTGTTGTCGATCAATGAGGCGCAGGCTCAGGGCTAGGCTCGTGTTCAAACACAAACAGAAAATGCTGGAAACAAACAGCAACTTATGTTGTGCCCGTGGGATAAGCAGGCAGGTAGAAGTTTCAACCCAAGTAGATGAAATGCACTGTTCACTCCACGGAAATTAAACGATGCTATCTGTGTGTGCATTCACCACTCTATCGTTCTTTTGTTTCCTATTTGTACTAGTTCTCATTCCTTCTGAATTGTTTGTGAACATCTGTGAATGATCCACGGCCAGAGGGAGATACTTTATTTAATGCGAACTCAAAATGTGCGATGCAATCTCCTATAACGAAGCCCTCATTAGTCGGATTAACTGCAGTCACGCCATGATTTATGGTGCAACTTTTATATTAACCTGCTTTACATTGGTGCTAACTTCATATTATACTTCAGCACTTTATGTTATTTTTTCACATTATACTTTTGCACTTTAAATGGTATCTTCTACAAGGGCTTGTAATTTCCTGCAGCTTTAAAATGACAATAAAAATATCGTATAGATTAGAAAAAAAGCGTGTCGAATATTGGACGTATTGCATGGGGAATTTAGGAAAAATAATCATGCCATCCAAAAAGTTTAGTATAAGCTATTTTAGATGGACAACAGTAAAATAACCAACACTAATAAATAAAGCTTTTAAAGGCAAAAAGCTAACATAAGACGCGGTTAAAAAAGCGACGAAGAAATCAAATATTAAACTCCAAATAAGGTATCTCCTTGATGGAGTGGAAATGGAGTGAACCCTTACCTATATCAGGGTATGTGACTGTTTGGCTGGTGGAGGTGACTGGAGCCGGCTGGTTGTCTGAGGGGTTAACGAGCTGAAAGGAGGATCTTGTAGGATGTGGACCTCCCGATGGGCCGATTTGTTCCGCAGTTTGGGCCACTTTCACTGGCACAGGGTTTGCAGGAATTGGTCGAAGCGGGGGGTTCAAGGGACCATTTATCCGAAGCAAATTGTCAATTAGAAAACTTTTGCCCAAGTTGTGCAATGCAGGGAGCTGAGGTGGGCCCAGCACCTGCCAGGACACTGAAGGCGATGGAATCAGGCTGGGAAGCATGATGAGGAACAAAACAAAATAAGAAATAACGTGAGACGGAGACTTCTTTGCTCAATCGCTCCACATAATTCGAAGCGGAACGAGGACGAAAACGGTCGTCCCTTGTTAAAGAGCGACTCTTCCCAATGTTATAACTTTTGGAAAAGTCTAGTGCCTTCCTTTCTTAGTGCAGAGTGTGATGTGATTGGCCCGAAGGTGTACATGTGATTACTAATATAATTGTACAGGGAAGGGAGGTGTGTCTGCTTTATTCAATGCAGGGACGAATTTTAACTATATGGGAAACCATGTCAAATTCCACTAACTTTAATAAATAAAAACCTTTGGATTAAAGACAAATGCAATTTTTTTCATTCACGGATATTTTTACAGCCTTAAATATTAACTGCCCCGCTGAGTTCCTCCAGCACTTTGTGTTTTGTTTAAGATTCCAACATCTGCACTTCCTTGTGTCCACTACAAATTTCTAACCCTGGTGACCATATTAAAAAGTGATGTAATTGACTACTTATAATTATACCATTGCCAATGTTTACAGTTGTTTTAATTTTCAACTTGTAATCAAATGAAAATAAAACGTCAAATTTTAGAGTGAATACTCCAAGAGTTCATCCGATGCTGTCTCTGGTGGAAATGCTTTCCCCAGATTGTTCCATGCCGAAGAACTGGACATGCAGATGCAATGCTCCACATGGAATTTTGCGGAGTTTGGTCAGGAATGCAAGTCCACTCGCACTTTGCGGTGGTTACCTCTTTGACTCGGATTTACGCCCGCTGCTATCTCTGGTAACGGTAATCTAATTGGCACTTTCCGTCAGTAGCACCGAAATCCTTTTCGTCAAATGGCAGATTAACTCGCAGTCAAGAATTATAAATGAAAGCGACTCCTACAGTAAAGCTTTATTGAACCAAGATGTCTGTTTTCTTTAGCGTCGGATTAGCAATATCAGTAGCCCATGTGAGGAATACTCTGTACTTGCCATCCAATCCTAACCCAATGAACAATAATTGTATATAAATTACCGACAGTGATATGCCTTTATTATAATTTAATCCCAGCGACGATCCTACATAATAGACAACTATGATACTTATATAATCATTTCAGATTTAAACGTTTAACATCAATCTGTAATATTCTTCGTTCTTGCATTTACAATTTCCAGTGTAATAGTTTCCAGTGTTATCCGTACATATCCCGGAGGTGTGGCGGTTTATAACACACAACTCGCTCTTAGTTTGAAATTCAACTTTAAAACGTTCCCGCCCCACACACTGGTCTCAATTCTTGAGATGGTGCAGTTCTTTCGTATTATAGTCACGAGCACTTTGTGTTCGTCAACAGTTGTCTGATGAAACTTATTTTGAGCTTTAATGAAAACTTTATTTTGCATGACCCTGTCTCTCAACAAAGTAGATTCATTTTACGAACTAACAAAAATTGTATCAACTGCGCTGCTAATGCGCTATTTTTAGAGCGAGTCGCCGCGGGAAACCTTGAACAAAATGAAAACCGACAGTCATAAAAGTGCATTATTTTAAAATCATCACATATACATTCATAACATGTCTAAATTGCGGGACACGAGTAGAATGTGCCTTGAATTTTGTGGTGTTTGTTTCGATTATTTTAACTCTTGAATTCTTAAAGTTCTGTGTAAATCGATTGTCAATTTTTATATAACACCCGTCTTTTTAGTCGTTAAAATCAACTTATTTTTGTGTAGAATCTGGTGGGCGCGTTTTACATTAACGAATAATTATTGGGTACAGTGGTCCAATTCAACCTCCTTCAATAATTCACAATGCAACTAAGAAGTCTACATATGTTACATTGGGGAGTTCTGCGAGAGAATTCCAAGATACAGCCTACATTCTGTCACGATATTAACATGTGTTAACAGAAGGAATTTACAAATCTCAGACACGAAGATCTAGGATTGTTCGACAGTTATCGAGATAGTTCATATTATGTTTTCATGTTTTTGTAAAATAATTGATTGATGTTGAGATATGGTAGAATGTTTTCAGATTTTCTTGGAAGTCAGGTTGTGTTTATTGTTTTTGTAAAATATGTTTTATGATAATACAATACTCAATGAAAGTTTCAAAGTTACTCAGTTTTGAAATGAGAGACATGTTCAACTTACTGGTTCCGTTTAAGCCAATTTTACTCAACAGACGCTTTTATTTGCTTGAGTTATTTCCGCTTTTCTGATTCCTTTGCCTCGGCGACTTTCAGAGAATATTTGCTGCAAATAACCCGCCACTTTTGTTTGATATTTATTGTAATTGTTTCATAATGTTAATTTGTATGATTCGAAAGCTGATTTTTTGAGGAATGCATATGGACACTGAGGATTTGTATTCTGTAGGAATTGCAAATGAATTAGCAACGTAAGAACTGCGTTATCGATTTCTCTTTATTCCCCTACCGAATTATTTGCCCGTTCCGAATGAATGTAAGGGGTACCAGTTTGTTTAAAGTTTCTCATTTTCTGATTAGCAAAAAAAAAACATGTTGGTACAAATTTCTCCCGTTTAAGTATCAGAATGCAGATATCCAAAAGAGTTCGGGTTATTTTACTAGGCAAATTACTGGGAATTAAACAGTTGACGCCAATGGAACACTAAAGATTCAGACAAGTTTGAAGTAACTAATTAACTACCCCGGGGGAAAGAAAGCCTGCGAATTATTTAATATGGCAATTTATCGTGTGCCTGAGTATTTTATATCGTGATGCAATAATATCTACAGGTATGAGGTAACCGAAAGCAAAGTACTGCAGATGCTGTCAATCTGATATAAAACTGAAAATGCTCAGCAGATAGCGTCAGCGGGGAGAAGAACATAGGGTATTAAACTGAGTCTGAAGAAGGGTCTCGACCCGAAACGTCACCCATTCCGTCTCCTCAGAGATGCTGCCTGTCCCGCTGAGTTACTCCAGTTTTTTGTGCCTATCTTCGTATTAAACTGCAAGGTTAATTCTGTTTCTCTCTTTTCAGATGCTGCCCGATTTGTGGAGCACTGCATAATCCTGTGATTTTTTTAAATTTTAAGACAAGGTTGGCATTATTTTGCACAATGTTTGATGATCAACTGACACATTGAACCCAAAATTTTATCAGGCTGAAATATTGGTCGGGTTTTGTGTTTTTCTTCAATGTAAACCAGCACAGTAGGTAGCGTTGTTTGACCTTCACTCTCAATTAGAAATGAACATAACCTTATCTTGAAAAGAGTTTAAATCAGAAAACAAAAAAAAATAATGATCCGTGAATAAAGCCCGAAACTTATCAATCTGACATCAGAATAGTGTTACAAAACTGTTGTGTCAATTTTTCACTTGTTGCTTGTTTTCCACTTTAACTCTTACCAATTCACTAAGCCATATACATCTGTTTTACACCCTTTCCAGTTTAATGCCATCATTCCTTAAGCAGGGCTACAAGAGCAGTACACAAAATGTGTAGGAAGGAACTGCAGATGCTGGTTTACACCGAAGCTGGATATAAAATGCTGCAGTAACTCAGCGGGACAGGCAGCATCTCTGGATAGAGAGATGCTACCTGTCGTGCTGAATTACTCCAGCATTTTGTGTCTATCTTAAGAGCAGTGTTCCAAATATTATCTTTCCAAAATCTTATACCGCTCTGACATGACATCCCAATTCCTGTACTCAAAACCCTGACTGATGAAGGCAAGCATGCCAAATGTCTTCTGTCCCACCCTATCTCCCAGTGATGCCACCTTTATGGAACTGTATACATACATCCGTAGGTCTCTCTACAACACACCCCAGGGCCAAACAGTGAGCCATGGAGCCATACGGCATGGAAACAACCCCTTCAGCTCAATGTTTCTACATTGACCATTCATATACTAGAAACATATAGCATGGAAACAGAGCTTTGAACCCAACTCGTCCATGCTGACCAAGATGCACCATCTCAGCTCGTCCCATTTACCCACATTTGGCCCATATCCGTCTAAACCTTTCCTATCCATCTCCTTGTCCAAGTGTCTTTTAAATGTTCTTATTGTATCTGCCTCAACTATCTCCTCTGGCAGCTTGTTCTATATACCCACTACCCTCTGAATTAAAATTAAATATTTTCCCTCTCGCCTTACGCCTATGTCCTCTGGTTCTTGATTAACCATTAACCTCTGCATCTCACAACTCCATTAACTCCCTGCACCCTCCTCAAATTCTCCTGCTGCCCACCTACATTGGGGTAATTTACGGTGGTTATTTGACAAACTAACCAGCATGTATTTGATATGTAAGAATAAACCAGAGCACCTGGAGGAAACCCATGTTTTCACAGGGAGAACTCGCAAACTCTACTCAGAGAACATTGGACCCAGATTTAAGCCTAGGTCCCTAATGCTGTGAGATATCAGCACTAACTACTGTTCCAAAGCAGTGGAACCCAGGGTTATGTGTGCACAAGCTATTGAAAATGGCAGGACAGATTGAGAAAGCATGTTGAATTGTGGGCTTTATTAATATAATATAGCAGTTTTGTAATAGGAATAAAACACTGGTCCAGCGTTAGTTGGATTATTGTGTGCAATTTTGGTCAACACATTATAAGAAATATCCAGCGGGTCCAGAGAAAATTCGAACGAGGAACTACAATTAAAGAGATAAAGGCTGAGGGAAGATGCGATAGGATGTCTACAATGAAGAGTCTGGTGAGATTAGACTGTGGAGGACTATTCCTGGTGATGCAGGATTAGAAATCACAGGTATAAAATAATGTTGAAGGGAACTGGTGAGGAAAATCGTCAGCAAGTGGTTGGAATTTGGGATACACTGCTTGTTGATGTGCTTCCAATGTGACCTTCAAAAGGGAATTGGATACATATATGATGGAGAAAAATGTAGCTGGAGCTAGAGAGTCACCACTGTAGAGAGCCAGCATGGACTTAATAGGCTCCTTCTGTGCTGGACTTTCAGTAGTTCTATATTTTATACTCTGTGATATAAAATCACTTTTTTTTTAATTTTCCTCTTCTCTAGGCTTATGAAACAATTGATCACACAGATTGTAGGAGCCATTTATGCTTAAGTCAGTATATTATCGTCATGTCTAGATATTTTTAGTTCTTATCTGTATGTACGCTGGTAGGTGGGTTTTGATACGTCGTGGGGTGTGTATACACCTGGAGAGGCCAGCGCAGGCTCAGAGATTTAGAGTTTAGTTAGCCTCGGGGGATGGTGAGGACAACAGTTTTTACCACGATCACATTCACGTTCACGAGATGCCATACGGAAACAGTTAGTAAGAAGGAAAAGTTATGAATTATTTATTTGTTTTGTATAACTGCAATAAAAGACCAATTAATCAAGAAACAACGCCAGGAAGATTCGATTTTTGCTATCTGTTAGTGCGTAAACTATATCTCCAACACATCCCCGAGTAGTAATAGCAATTAAAAGTTGGACATTGAAAAGTTAAGAAATTGCTATTACACAGATCTTACCGGGATAATTAGTATGATTGTTAAAATAACAGCTGTTGCGTCTTCTTCAGCAAGCAGTTCTTCAGCAACCTAAAAATAATAAAACGCACATTCAAACAAAAGGAAAGTAGTGCAGATGCTGCAGGTCAGGCTGTGCCTGCGAGGAAAATAAGTAAAATATTTCAAATTAATGCTGTCCTACCAGGTCTGTTCAGAAGGTAATCAGTAGAAAAGTTACTCTGAAGATGAAGAGATCAACTGGAGATGGCCAAGATCATCTCAAATTTTGAACAATTGAGTTGGAGGTTGTCGTGTGTAACCTGTTATCTGTCAGGTTGGCTCTGGCCCTTACACTTTTACAGATTTCTCCCCCCCTCAGCTCATCAATCAATCTGAAGAAGGGTTCCAACCCGAAATGTCACCTATACATGTTCTCCAGAGAAGCTGCCGACCAACTCAGTTACTTCAGCACTTTGTCTATTTTTGTAAACCAGCATCTGCAGTTCCCCATATCTAAAAGAATAAAGGAAGTGATGTGTTTTTACCCAGGTTAAGAAATCGGAATGTATTACCAGAAATGATGGTAGGAGTAATTCCACAGTAAATTTTAAAAGTAAAGATACATACCTGTACTGGAAAAATAAAATCTTAAAAAGAATGAGAAATAAACTGGATATTTTTTTTAAAAAACCCTCACAAAGTCATGACAAATCACAACCAAAATTCCTTCATCTCCCTATTATATATAATGAACGTATCATTAGACAGTTTGTATTATCTGATTTTTATTTAGCTTTGGTATTGATTGTTTGTGCCATTCATTTTATCTGTGCCTAGAATCTTAATTAACATAGAAACATAGAAAATAGTTGCAGGAGTATTCGGCCCTTCGAGCCAACACCGCCGTTCAATGTGATCATGGCAGATCATCCACAATCAGCACCCCGTTCCTGCATTCTCCCTTTAAACACCTGAAATATATTGATCGATACATCTAATATGAAAAAGTAAGATTTAAAAAAGAAGCAGAGCATACGATTCTGCCAGCAATAGTAAACCAAAACCAGATGGAATGATGGATGTCCAGGAGTGATTAAAGGCAGTCATTTCAAGGATGAACGGCACAATATTCTAAAACCAAGGAAATTAAACACATGCAGGTTTTAACATTAACTAAACTCTGAGATCAGATTTTTCACTTTGAAATCTGTATACAGTAAATTATTGACTAAATATATGCAATTTTAATTGTATTTCAGGATTTTAAACAGTCTTTAGAAAGTATCCGGACCATCAAGCAGATAAGAGTATAAATAATAATTTTAAATGCAAAGGACATCTTTGGCATGTAACTGGGAATGAGGACGAGAGGAGAGATAAAACACTGGGGTAACTCAGTGAGTCAGGCCACATCCCCGGAGAACATGGATAGGTGACGTTTCGGGTCAGAACCCTACTTCTGCTATCCACAGTCCTTAGGAAAAAGGACTGTCATGCAATTACTTAAGATTTATTGAGAAATTATGCTTAGCTTAGCATGGGAACTGTTTTGCCAATTTCTTTTCTAAAGTATTATTTTTCAGTTTTGTTTTTGTTCTCACACTACAAGAAAGTAGAATAATTAATTGCTTGTACAGTCCAGCACTCCTTCATTCAATGGAACGTGAAGGAAAGCAGCTGTTAATGTTAATGTCTATTGCAAACTAATTGATTTTTAGCAGACTGCCCTAAATCTAAATTACTGGTCCCGTTTAAATGTTACTAAACCTAGAACCACGATAAGAAGCTGTGATGCATTCATCTCAGATTAATTGACGGATTTGCCCTGCAGCATATCCCATACAAAGGTATGTACTAGATTAGTGTAAAAAGTCAATTGGTAATCACCCTGCCACTTAAATGATTTTCCACTTGGTATCTGTAATGGCCTTAAGGGCCTGTCCCACTTGGGCGTCATTTGTGCGTCACGCAGGTGGCGTGCAAATCACCACACACCATGCGTGCGTAATGCACGCCATGCACGCCATGTGCGCATCACATGATCTGAATTCCACTGATTCACCACCCTCTGACTGAAGAAATGTCTCCTCATCTAAATTCCTCCTTTCTAAAGGAGATGGTCCGTTCCCTCCAGAAATGGTCCACTTTTTGTAGGGTCTGATCACTGACCTTTTTGTCATTGTGGACTCAGGTTTGTAGAAATGTAATTGTGTGGCCCATTTTACAAACCTGTGCCCTTCAGACATGCATATTTGCAATGATCAAGTGCACCTCTATGAATGAGTTTGGTATAACCTGAAGTAGAGACAACTGTCCTGTTTGCCCTGCAAAATAACTTCACTCCTTTGAGAAGTCTGTCGGAGGTGAATTGCCAGCACATCTGTGAGGAAGATTGAAGTAAGAGCTGGGCAATCAGTTAGAAGCCAAGAAATTCACATATTCCCCTCATTTTATTGTGGTCTGACAATTCCTAAACATCTATTTGATGCAGAATAAGACAGAAGTATCAAATCCACAGGTAAATCAGTTGATGCTATATGAATCAGGCAATTCTGTCTCCCAGAAGTTTTGCCTTGAGCAGTCAGTGGCCACATTGTAACAGAAAAAAATTGGAAGCCACATGCTGTGTAGTAAAATTGTCCTTAACAAATTGCTCTATTGTTAAAGTGATAGGAAGCCAAAGGTTGCATGTAGGCTCATTTAAACGTTGCCTACAGCTAACGATACTGAGAGAAAAATAAAGTGACATTGCCCTGCCTAAATTTTTTAACAGGCTACTGCTAATGTGAAAAATCACTTTCCATGCCTATTGCCTGTGATAGTGCAAGGAGATTTTCTATGGTGCTTTGTTTAGTGAGATCTGTCAGGGGAGTCTTTCTCTAATGAATGGTGATGCAACAGGACTCAATGAGACTTTACATTTGTAGAGAGTATGTAATCATTTTCTTCTAAAATAGATAGTAATGGAAGTAGATGGAAGATGGTAAATTGAGATAAAAAGTAAAGACTACACAGTGCCTGATAACTCATAACCCAGGATGTCTGGATTATCTAACCATCATTTGTGATATAGGTCAGCTGCATTTTAGATTAAAGGATGTGAGCCATACACTGGCCTGGACTTTAACAGAAAAATAATTGAATTGATTAAGATTATAATGCAATCAACATACTTTTGCCTGTAACCGATGACAGACTACATTTTAAAGAAAGTATCCAAAGTGAGAATTTGTTCTGCGTTAATTGGACTGTAACAAAATAAATTACCATGGCTTCCTAATGAGAGTTTTTTTTAAATGCTCTCACATGCTAAATTTTAGAAAGTATTATAGAAAAATAATTTTACATCAAATTGCAGTTCCATTCATTTGCTGGGTCAGATATTCTCAATGATATCTAAGTAAATCCCACAAGTTTATGGATTTTTGTTGATGTTTTAGGCATTATGATATGCTGGTCAGTTCAGCTACTCCCTTAAAATGATGATCTAGAGACCCTCCTCACTCACATTAGCGACAGCTTTTGGTTTACAAATATTCATACTAACCACATCAAAGTTCAGCACAAAATTATAATCGTTTGTGGTAAACAAGCATGATATTGCCGTTATTTAGTCTTTTGCACAAGAACCTACATATTTTTTTTTTTTCTGATCTACCCATAACTGAAGAGCACTACCAACAAATTGCAACCTGCATTCCGAAAAAGTGATAGCTTTACACTGTTTAAAAGTGATAGTGCTACACCAGCAATAGCAATCGATGGAGCTGTCAGTTATTTGAATGATTCACTGTGTGGGATGGGTGTAATGATCCATTGAAATCCCAGTGACACCAGGCTGTTAATCTGGCAAATATTCTCAAGTGCAACTGCTGGTAATGTGTGAGTATTTATTGTGTTTAGATGGAGTTCCAATGAGCTCCGAGGGTGAGAGTGAAACCTCTTGCCTTTTCACACTGTGCTCAAGACCCCTGAACCTTATGCACATTCAGTCACAGACTGAGAGTAATGAAGCATGAGCTGAAGCTCAATAGACCTTGCATTAACACAAGGGATGAGAATGTCACTAACTGCAAAGTTTCTTAAAAAAAAAGAAAACACAAGAATTACCCTGTTTTGGATGCAAACGTTATCCTTTTAGAAAAAGAACATTTCTATTATAATACAGATGACTCCTGTTATTGTTGCTTTCAATTTGCCAGTCCATAAAGAGTCAATAGGCATGAAGTGACAATAAGGGGGATTCACTCTAATATGAGGCCACTTTCCTGAGAGAAACATTCAAAATAAGTTATTTTGCAACAGATAGTCACTGTTTCCTGCAAACATCATTGAGATTCTTTGGATTTTTTTAACAATTACTTTCCATGTAAATTGGCGGACAGAACGTAGATGCTCCAGCAATCATGGTTTGAAGATTTTGATGAGAATTGACAAAAAATGACAAATATAGTAAGAAAATGGGTAGAGGTAAATCAATAAAGATACTTTAGAAACAGTGTTACACAATGGAAAGTGACAGTAAAATAGTTGAATCAACTACCATTTTACAGCACATGAGGCCAATCAGCCCATTTTGCTTAGGACAGCTCTTTGAACGAGCCATTTGGTTAGTCCCAATCTTGTCTTTTCCTGTTGCCATGCAAGTTATTTTTGTCAAAGTCAAAGTGGTTGCTTGCAGTTCCTTGCAGTTCTTTCAAATGATAACAACACATGGTATTAAAAAATCCTCATGGTGATTTGGCCACTTAGTTTAAGTGAGATGGAAAACTTGGGATATATGAAAAAATGGCGACATTTGTGTCACTGGATTGAAAATTAGATTAAATAACAGGAAGAGAGAGAAATGTTCAGAATTATACCACCTGGAATTGGCTGGGAAAAAACCTAAATTAATTTGTGCATAATCAATTTACTCTGGTTTTTATACTGATATATTGTTATGTGCAAATTTCAATTTCATCACATCTGCACTGTAACCTTTTGCTTCTCGTATAGATGGCCTTGCAGTAGATTTAAAAAAAGTCTCTGACTTAAATGATGAGCTGGTGTGGATTAACGCACATTAAACTAGGAGCATAATTTTTTTAATTTGGGGTACATTCTTCAGCCTGATATCATATTATGATACAATGAAATTTCCAGATAAGAATTATTTATCGGACTGGAAGCCTGTGACTAGTGGAGTGAGTGTCTTAGGGATTGTTGCTGGACTCATTGCTGTTTGCAGTCTAAATCAATGACTTGGATGAAAATGTACTGTATCTAAGATGCTTATCTAATATGTATCTAAATGCTTATGTGCAGTGATACTTGTACTGCACTGCATACAAAAATGAATTTCACTGTACCTCAGTACATGTGACAAATCAAGTACCATACCATACCAGATATTCATGGCCTCTAAGAATGGATCAAAAAGTAGATCAAGCACACACTGCTGAAGGAACTTAATGGGTCTGCAGCATCTGAGGAAATGGGCAATGTTTAAGGTCAGAACCCTTCTTCAGGCTGATTTTCTCACTCCATCAGGCAGTATTTGTGAAGGTAATTGTAAAGTCTGATTTCCAGCATCCACAGTCTTTTGTTTTGCTCTGAGATTTACCGAGTTTAAAATGATTTCCTTAATACTTTAAAAACAACATACTTAAGAATGAACTATACTAAACATTTAACACTAGAGTGCACTGCATTTGTAAAATCTCTGGCCTCCACACACCCACCTTTACATACACAAAAGCCCTAGAATAGCCTTTAGTTTCAGGCATTTCTTGTTCTGCCTTGTAATAGAAGTGGCCACAGTGGCTGGTGGTTCTCCTATTGAGGCAGCACACATAAAATAATCCCTATCTGTGGCATTGGTTTTACACTTGTGTCACAATTTATTTTGCAGCCAATCTCCATTTCTGCTAATGTTCTTCATGCTCAAAAATATATTGACCCCCAGATCTGAATGGACTCAATGACTAGGGATCCACAGCAGCTAGTCGCAAAGAGTTACAACAATATACATGTCACTGGTAAAATAAATATTATACCACTTTTTGGTTTTATGGTTCATAGAAAGATTGGTGCAGATTTTGCATTCTATAAATGACAATTTTTTGCATTTCAGAGTTTTGTGTTAAATAACTGATAACTTTTTTTGCTGTTTATTTTGGTTCTCCTACAAGGACTGCAGACAAAGAATGGTTTGTGACTTAATTGAATTACACCGCCGCCTGGTGGCATATAGTGGCCACAAATGATTCAATGAGAATTATGAAGCATTTAAATGCCAATAAGCTCAACCATTGTGCCATCTCTTTAGTCGACTAAACCTGCAATTTACAATGGTTTTATCTGATTCTGTGGTTTCCCTCACATTAAATACAACTAGAGCTACAAGACATTATGTCAGTACATTAATTAATCTTTCTGACAATGTTGTAAACATAACTTATTAAAAAATCAATCTTACCTGTTTTGTAAGCAAGCATTCCATTGAGGCACAATAAACATTGTCATACAAACATTTGAGGACTGCTGGAACAATGCATTTCTGTTGTATAGTTTAAATGGATGAAATGTTTTCCCAGTCAGTTTTTAAAGTTTATGTAAAAACAGAAATGCTGTAAGCACAGACTTTTCTAGGTCTATGTTCTATCTCTGAAATGTCAAATATGTTTCTTTTTCCACAAATGCTGCCTTCTGGATGATTACAACATTTTCTAAAGTTCAAGTACTCAAACCGATTCTTTGAAGCCAAATTCCAAGCATTTCTTTCAGTTTTCTCAACATATGAGATGTAAATATTTTAACAAATGGAAATGATTATGTCGAGTAAACTTAGCGCCAACACTTTCTGTATTGGTGGCAATTATGGTGACAAGAAAGTAAGGTCGGGCGTGCAACGGTACATGTGGAATTTGATTTTGTGTTGAAAGAAAATAAGTTTTTATGATATCGCATCTCAAGGCATTGTAAACATGGCATGTCCCGTTGCTTCCTCTTCTTCTGTTCTAGCCTATATTACTTCAAATATTTATGTAAAAACATTGAACAGTACAGCAGAGAAATAAGCCCTTTGGTCCACAATGTTCATGTCGAACATGATACAAGGTTAAACTAATCTCCAAAGCCTGCACGTGATCCACATCCCTTCAAGACTCTGAAATGCCACTATCATATCTGCCTCCACTACCCCGCCTGTCACCATGTTATGTAGTTGATCACAGTTAGTTGATCTTTTACAAACTTCCATTATTCTTCGCTTTCAATATATCACATACAAGAACCTTTTGTCAACCTGGCTCAATCAGAATCAAAGGATTGTGGCCACAAGGCTCACTGCAGAGCCAGAGCATACAAACTTCAGAACAATTGGTTGTGAACTGACATTCTTATTTCTGTCTGAAATAAGAACCATCAGAAGAAGGGCCTCGACCCAAAACGTCACCCATTACTTCTCTCCAGAGATGCTGCCTGTCCCGCTGAGTTACTCCAGCGGGACAGGCAGCTGAGTTACTCCAGCTTTTTGTGTCTATCTTCAGTTTAAACCAGCATCTGCAGTTCCGACAGATTATATGGATCTTGCACAAGTGCTCATTGATAGCCAAAGCCAAAAAACAAGGTTCAAAACAAGATTACCTGTACTACATAACAAGAGGACAATCATCGATTAACAAGAGATCCAAAACATGCAATATGAAAGTAAAATGGCATCACAGTTATCATTATGATAATTTATAAAATGCATTAAGGATCAAACTTTGAACATAAGCAGAAAATTGCTTAGTCTTAAATGAAATAGATATTTAAAATGTTACAGTACTGGAGATATATAAGACTGAACATACAGTTAACTGGGCTCACCCAGAGGTTAAAGGCAGTAGATGTTTTCCTGAACTTGAAACAAAGATATATTATTGAAGGGAGGAAGGAGCTTTACTCTGAATTTAAATTTTTGGTCACTGCTATTACCAGATAATAGAAATGGAAAACATTAATTCTTCAATATCAATATCTTTCTCTTTTACATTTTTACTGCTGTGGTCAGCTAGGACTGAGCAAGCAAACTGCTAAATCATTAAAGATACTTTTACATTTAGTGCTTCTCAAGCTGTGTTCCCAGGAGAGCAAAGCCAGTGCATTAGTGTACCTCCACGTTTATTTTGATTCTCATTCCATTGACAGAACTAACAGCTATAATGTTTTATTGTTCCCCAATTCTGGCAAATGGTTAAGAAAGCAGAGAAAATGTGCTGGAGGTATTGATTACTTCCTCTGAAAAAATGAGCTATGGAAATCTTGATTGGAACCTATCCATCTTTTTAAAATGGATATTGAAGTTAAATCTTACAATCCAAATAAACAATATTCCCCCTCAATGTTGTAATCACAATCAGGAACAGGAGGCTTTATCACCTTAAGCACAGACGCAGCAAGAGGTGTATGACAGAGTCAAGGGGGTGGTTAGTTTGTGAGGTAGGTGTGCTCCTATGCCCGTTTATGCTGGTATCCTGTGTACTCCCAGTGCATAGTGTTTGGGCTATGAGTACCATTCCAAATGCTGATTCTCCACTTTGAGCAGCGAAGGGCCAGGGACTCCCACATGTTGGAGGGGGTGTTGTAATTCTTCAATGTTTTGAGGACATTCTTGCATCTTTTTCTCCTCTCTGTCTGGTAATCTCTTCTTGTGACACAACTCAGAGTGGGGACCATTGTGGGAGTTTGGAATCATGTGATGTTGTCTATCTAACAGACCCAATTGAGTGTTATCAGGGTCTTAGCCTTGGTTTTATGGAGGATGCTGATGTTGATTCATTTCCTCTTCCAGTGGATTTGGTGGATTTTGAGGAGACATTGTTGGCAGTGTATCTACAGTATCTTGAAGTGCCTGCCATGTGTAGTCCCAGTCTCAGAAGCATACATGAGGGACAGAATCACTGTTGCCCAGTAACACATGTTTGGAGACATATTTGAAGTCTTGACCTTCTAACACCCTAGTCCTCATACAGCTGAAGCCAGATCTGGCACATTAAAAGCAATAGTGAACTTCATCATTGATTTATTTACTGAGAATAGCTTGTGGCATATGGGCAGTAGTGCAGATTTTTTATAGATCTTCATTCTCAGAGGGTGGTATTGAAAACTGTAGGCAGGTAAGTAGAGGAT
The DNA here is from genome assembly GCF_028641065.1 of Leucoraja erinaceus. Classification (NCBI taxonomy): domain Eukaryota; kingdom Metazoa; phylum Chordata; class Chondrichthyes; order Rajiformes; family Rajidae; genus Leucoraja; species Leucoraja erinaceus. The sequence continues at coordinate 26,784,603 of NC_073395.1, read as the reverse complement.
CTTAATTTTGCAGATGTTGAGTGTAAGATCTACCTTCTTACTGTACATGCTTCAGTGAATGTGTCAATGCTGACTTGGGGCTTGGCCACAAGATACACACAAGCCTTGATATCCTCTGCATACACCCAGTGGATCAGGCGGCATTTGTGGACAGTTAACTTTTCTGGTCACATGCTCTTTATCCGATGATCCTGGCTGACTGCTTAGTATTTCCAGCATTTTCTGGATTTTTTTCCATATTTCCAGCATCTGCAGCTTCTGTCGAAGTTGTTCTTTTTGTAGCTGTTCAACTGTTGTGGTTAGGAGTGAGCTTGGTTCTGGAGTACAGGCAAACAATTTCCCATTAGTTGCATGGATTTGTTTCAGTCTAGTAGGAAGCTTCATGGAGTTGATGTACAGCATTGTGGCAAGAAGGATGGAAAGAAGTGTTGTAGCAATGATAGTCTTGGCTGACTCCAGTCTGCACCGAGATGTCCAATATTATGGAATTGATGCCTACTATTGTGGCTAGTATGCTATTATGAAGCAAATGTAAAATCAGGCAGCCAAATTTAAGGAGGGCACTCCACAGTCCTTTGATGGAGTTAAAGACTTTAGTGAGGCTGCGAAAGGCCATGTGTGATGGTTAGTGCTGCTCTCTGCATTTGTCCTGGAAGGTTACCTACATGAGCACATGTAGAACTAGTCAACATTACTGTGTTCCCTCATTCGAAGCTGGTATTAAGTTTACTCTATTTAGCATAAGAAGTTAGCGTTATATTTTCTGTATCTCCCACTCCCCACCCAACAATAGCTGGGCACTTAATTTCCTATGTTCCTTTGCAAGTGATTGACAAACTTAACAGTGTTCTCTCACTGGAAACTGCAGACGGTGGGATCTTGAGTGAAAAACAAAGTGCTGGAAGAACTCAATAGATCAGGGAGCATCTTTTGAGAGAAAGGACAGATGGCGTTTCAGGTCAGGACTTCTTCATTCTGACCCAATACTTTGTCTGTTTATTCCCTGTCCATCCTGCATGACCCACTGAGTTCCTCCAGCACTTTGATTTTTTTCCATCATTGGAAGTTGGGTCTTAAGGGCCTGTCCCACCTTCATCCGATTGCATGTGTCTAGCGTGACCAAACGTGGTGGCTTGTGGCGTACGGCCTCGCGGGGCCGGTCCCACTTCCAACCGTGGAGCCGTCTGGAGTTGTGCTGGGGCTGGTCCCGACATCATACTCACCAATCAGCTGGGCAGAAGGCGGGCCGACTGAATTTGGACGTCGCACGGCGTCGGGCGGTTACGTCATTGTGCAATGCCACGCACTAGGTGTACGCCAACAAGATGCTGCATACGGCATGAAGACGCTGCATATGGTGTCGAGGCGCCGCGTACGGCCTCAATGCGGCTGCGGAATTGCCACGCGGAATTTTTGGACAGTGTCAGTTTTGCGGAGCACCGCGCGATGTCGGGACCAGCCCCGCACAACTCCATAAAGCTCTGGCGATCGAAGTGGGACCGGCCCCACGAGGCCGTACAGCTCAAGCGACGTTAGGTCGCGCTCGCCGCATGCAGTCGCATGCTGGTGGGACCGGCCCTTTAATCTGCTCTACCCCCTTCAACCTGACACTAGGTTTACTTGTTTAAGAAGGAACTGCAGATGCTGGAGAATGGTCTGAACCCGTCTGAAGAAGGGTTTCGGCTCGAAATGTTGCCTATTTCCTTCGCTCCATAGATGCTGCTGCTGAGTTTCTCCAGCTTTTTTGTGTACCACTAGGTTTACTTTATCCTTTCAAGAGGTTGGCTCCAAGCTTACTGTGCATGAGAGCATGACCCTAAGCTTACCTGGTTCCCCACAAGACAGTGGCTCTAAGTTTGTAAGAAAGCTGTAAGAGAGGGGCAGGAAAAAGCCCTGGCCAGTAATAGGTAAACACAGGCGAGAGGGGGTTTTAATCAAAGTTTGGCGAGAGGGGGTTTTAATAGGCGGATGGTTGGACAAAGGCCTGAAATAACAAATGCAGAAGGTGTGAGACAAAATGATTGAAGAGTCGCGAGTTGTGAAGCCAGAGGAAGGAAGAGGTGGTGAGGAGAAATTGGTGTGAGTCCAGGTGAGGGTGGAAAGGAGGGGGAAGGGTTGTGGGAGGTTATCTAAAATTGAAGAATTCACTTTTCATACCGAATATACTGTATGTTCCTCCAACATGTGGTTTATTGTGATTCCCCAAACAAATATTTTCATTAATTTATTTTGATTCACCACAAGGGGTGGCTCTAAGTTTATTAATCCTCTGAGACAAAAGGATTATAGAGTTACCAACTATGAAGCTAGAGAGAGGAATGTAAGTGGAAGAAGGGGAGGGGAGAAATAAGTGTGAGTCCAGGGGATGGAGTGAAGTGGATATAGGGTAAGAGAGGATATAGGGTAAGAGGGGATGGGTGGGTGGGGGGGGGTTAGGTAGTTATCAAAAATTGGAGTAGTCAATGTTCATACTAGGGTTGTAAATTACCCAGGCACAATAAATAGGAGTTTACTGTGATCCACATAAATTATTGTGCGCCAAGTTTACTACCTTCTCTGACAAAGTGCTGGTGATATGTACCAGGCTTACTATGTTACGTGTAGGAAGGAACTGCAGATACTGGTTTAAACCGAAGATAGACACAACAAGCTGGAGTAACTCAGCGGGACAGGCAGCATCTCTGGAGAGAAGGAATGCATGACGTTTCAGGTCGAGACCCTTCTTCAGGCTAGTTAGGGAAAAGGGAAATGAGAGATATAGACGATGATGTAGAGAGATAAAGAACAATGAATGATATATATGCAAAAAAATAACGATGATAAAGGAAACAGGCCCTTGTTAGCTGTTTGTAGGGCGAAAACGAAAAGCTGGAGCGACGGGTGGGGGAGAGATAGAGAGTGAGGGAATGCCGGGGTTACTTGAAGTCAGTGAAAACAATATTTATACCACTGGGCTGTAAGCTCTGTTATCCCACAAGAGGTCGGCGCTGACGCTCCGTCAACCTTTCTATTTGCTTTTGCTCCTCTAGATAGGCGGAAACAATATAAGCAGCAGACAAGAAAAACACACCCACATAGGGATAGGCAGCCTCACAGAAAGGCGTGGGACCGGGCAGTTCGGACGGTTTTGTACAGAGAGCTTCAAACTTTGTTTGGGGGACATTTTCCCTCGTGATCTTGCTGCTGAGGGCGTGCTGAAGGGTTTGTCTTCCTTTTCCCCCCTCTAATGTGCAACCCGGAGCTCACGGCGTGAGGCGTTTTCCCGCGACGAGGATGGAATGCAAGAGGCTGCTCTGAATTTAGTCGCCGAGTTTCCTGAAGTTAGTTACCTGGGGATCTCTCACTCACTCCCGAGGCCGAGACTTGCTCTTGTGCGAAGGGCGAAGGGGCGGGCGGAAGGTGCTTTCCCTTCCTGCATTTTTGTGTTTGGTTTTTAAAAAACATTTTTTACCTCCACGCTAAATCACCAACAAAATTGCAAGGATGAGTAGTTTTGATTCGGACGAGGAACAGATGGAAATGGAAGAATTCCCTGATGGTGAGTCATCGGTGGCTGAATGATTACAATTTCGAATTTTTTTCATTGTTATTCTAATGTTCGAACAAACAAAGATTTGGAGCAAACTCAATACTGACTACTGCCAGTTGCTCATGTCCTGTGAGAATCTGTAGCACGGGTTGTGGAAAAGGATCCCCGCCCAGTGCAGGCTTCCTTTACAAAATAATTGATGAAAGACAAACTCTAAATATTGCTGGAAGTACTCAGTATGTCAGGCAGCATCCGTGAAGCGTGAACAACCTAGTAAATGTTATTCGTTGTGACCTTTGAATTTGCCCGGCGGAGGTAAACTGGAAGGGCTGGGTCTACGAACGTATAGAGTGCTGACGTATTGTTCTTGGTGCATAATTAAGTGATGTTCTTTAAGCTTGAGTTTTGACTATAACACATAAAATAGTAGTGTAGGAAGGAACTGCAGATGCTGATTTACTCCGAAGAATGCTGGAGTAACTCAGGAAGGGAAGAGTGTGAATACAAGGAAAAGCAGATGCTGGTTTACCAAACAAGACACAAAGTGCTGGAGTAACTCAACAGGTTCGGCAGCATCTATGGAGAACATGAGTAGGTGATGTTTCGGGTCAAGACCTTTCTTCAGATTGATTGTAGAGTTCAGAAATTGACCCTTGGCCTATAATATCTGTGCTCAAAATGATGTCATGACCAATTCTTATCTGCCTGATATAAACCATATTTCTCCATTCCCTGCATTTCTGTGTGCCTATACGCAAATCTATTAAATGTCACTATAGTATCTGCCACTATCACCACTGTCTGCAGCGGGTTGCAGGCACAGATCACTCTGTGCAAAAACACTTGCACCGCGCACATCTCCTTTAAACATTACCCCAGTCACCTAGCCACACTCATTGTTCAACACATGGTCCAGTATGTTTCCTTCACGGGTTGGGCTATACACATATTGCTTCAAGAAAGTGGCTTGGATACTGCTAAATTCTGCCCCGTCTAAACCTTTGGCACTGAACGAGTTCCAGTCAATACTGGGGAAGTTAAAATCACCCATTAAGACAATCCTTTTGGTTTGACATCTATTGGTAATCTGTCTACATATCTGTTCCTCAATCTCCTGCTTGGTATTGGGGGGCCTATAAGGAAATCACATAGTACTTGCACCTTTCTTATTTTTAAGCTCTACCAATGTCGCCTCAGCAGACGTATCCTCCAGTATGTCCTCTCTGTGGCTGCTGTGACAGTCTCCCTGATTAGGAGCAACTCCTCCATTTCTTTTCCCTCCCTCTCTACCATCTCCGAAACATTGAAAGCCTGGAGCAATGATCTGCCAGTCGTGACTTGCAACCACGTTTCTGCAATAGTCAGAATATCATGGCCCCAAGCACCGATCCAAGTTCTGTTCATCTACATTTCTCACAATATAACTTGCATTGAAATAAACACACTTCCGCCCCTCAGATTAATCATATTCCCTTTCCCAGCCTGTCATTCCGTTGAGACCTACTAGTCATAACTTCTACCTTCCCATCGCTCCTTCCAATTTCTGACCTACTACACTGGTTCCCAACTTACCCCCCTGTGTCCTCTAGCAACTAAGATAGAGTGGAACCCATTGGTTAAGGATAGAGAGTGACATCTTAGAAGCATGGTGTCAAATTGAGTTGGTAGATTCATCCATCGATATCAATTTTTAGATTATCTAAATTAAATGACCTATTAAAATTGATTAACTTTGCATTTGCTTCCAGGCAATTCCAGCATGTAGATTTCTAATCTCCTTCATAAGAACATAAAACCAAAATTCCGACTTAACAAGATGTCCATCTAGCTCTTCGAGCCTGCTCTGCCATTCATCAATAATGTGGCTAATCTTCTATATCAATGCCATTTTCCTGGACAATCTCTGTATTACCTGATTCCCTTAATATTAAGATATGAATACATTTCTAATATCGGATAATTTCTGACATGTTCTAAATGAATCCAATGACTGAGCCATCACAAAATAATGGACTACACAATTCCAAAGACCGAGGAAAAAATATCACATTATCTAGGTCCTAAAAGGGCTATATGTTATTCTGTGATTGTGATTCCTAAACTTCTCAGCTGGATGAAACATCCTGAGTCCACCTTATCAAGCCCTGGGAGGATTTTGAGAATTTAAATGAGATCTCCTCTCATTTTTCCAAACTCCAGAGTACACAGGCCTAATTATCCAATCTCTCCTCACGTGGTAAACCCACCTTGTCAGGAACCAGGCCAATAAATCTTCATTGCACTCGGTCTACAGCAAGCATATCTTTTGTAAGTAAGGAGAGCAAAATCCGACAAAATACTAGAATGTAATCTCATCGAGATCCTATATAATCACACTAATACCTCTTTACTCAGTGTTCAAATCCCATGTTAAAAGCCAACATATCATTTGCCCTCCTAACTGCTTCCTGCACCTGGACGTTAGCGTTCAATGCTTTGCACGCAAGGACATCCAGGTCTTTTTTAATTTCAATGTTTCCCACTATACCATTTTAACAATACTCTGCATTTTTGGTTTGTACACCATAGTGAATGATCTCAATTTTTTTTAGAATACACAGAAAAGTTTGAAGAAGAGTCCTGACCTGAAACATCACCTATCCACGTTCTCTGGAGATGCTGTTTGATGCACTGAGTTACTCCAGTATTGGTGTCTTTCCAAAGAAAAGATAGCATTGGTATCAGGATTTTTTTTGTAATGGTCTAGCTGTACTCTATTAAAATTGAGATCTAGTTTAGCCTGGTGTTCAGCTCCTCTCTATCGTGGGGGAGAAGGGTGAAAGAAGATGCCCATGGTCACACCAGGCTGAATCAGGAGGATGTGAAATGCAGTACAGCGCAGGGATCTTGTGCAGGGATTGCACTGATTTTTTTGAAAGACAAGAGGATTGAGGGCAATGGGGAAATGACAAAGAAGAGAAAATGGGCCTGGGCAGATCAGTCATGATTATTTTGAATGGTGGGGCAGACTTGAGGAATTGAATGGCCGGCTCGGTCTCCTAGTTCCATACGGTATTATGTTGTTAAGAACAATTATAACCAAACTCTGAATTACAAGTGAAGTGAACGTGACCACACAATCAAAATGTGTTGTTGTGAGAAATTATTTTTTGATAGCAATTTAGATTTTTTTAAACCCATCGATAATCGTTGATTAGTAGTTATTGACTATTGTTGAAAGATTTTAAATGTAACCAAAAGTGTTTAAAAAATAGTAGAGAATGAATAGAATGGACTATTGTATCTGGTTAATTGTTTATGATGGCAATTTTCTGCATTTATTGTGGAAAGGAAATATTTATTTTTTGATAAAATGTGAACAATTCAAAAACTCAGTGAATTAGGAAAGAAATAACAAAGCAATTTTGTCATTAGAGTAAAATCATACTTTAAAATACTCTTGAAAAACAGTACGTGGGTTGTCTTTTTTTTACAATTGCTATTGAATCTGAGCCTTGTTGAATCTGAGGTTTTTCATATGCTGCCACAATTTTCATTATCTCAAAATGTCTGCGGCTGTGCTAATTTAATTCAGATGGAGCTCTTAACTACTCTCATCCAAGAACTTGTAGCTAGTAGTTGGATCCATTTTTTGATTTGATGCCAACCAAGTGATTTCCTGTAAACATTTTGGGCAGACAGAATCCTCCTAAAACAAATTGTGCCTTTAGTGCAGCTAGACTAGAGTTCCTGCATCATTTGCAGAGATATGCATGCTTAGAGCACATGCAGATCAATATCTCCAGTGTTGAGTTGCAGTCATTTCCCCAATTCTGAATAATTCTGCATCCTTTTGGAGACTATGAGCTTAATCCGTATCACATATCCACTGTCAAATGCACCATTCGTGTGGGTTTTTTGTACCTTTCTGTGAATTTTGTTACAATTTCTCAGAGCCTCAGCCAATCTATACATCAGCATTGGACTACAGTTATTATTTTGGCAAAATCAAAATCTATGTTCCACAAAGAAATGTAAACTAGATGCTTCATCTAAAACATAAAGAGTTCTGTCTTCCCATTCCATCCTAAAGGCCTGTACTGTGAAATCGAAATATGGAGATGCAAGAGACTGCAGCTACTGGAACCTTGAACTAAACAAACTGCTGGAGGAATCCAGCAGGTCAGGCAGCATGTCTCTGAAGACCCAAACATTCTTTGTCTATGTCCCTCCACAGATGCTGCCTGACTCGCTGAGCTCCTCCAACAGTTTGATTTTAGTCTGCAAATGGCCAAACTTTGGAGAAAGATTATAAGATCTGCATTAAACTCTAATTTAAGTCGGTGGAAATTTCAACCATGCTCTTTGCTATTGAATGCAGGAAATTTAATGCAATAAGCATGTCATGGTGCATCCCATTAGCTACCTTCTCTGCTGATGGTTTCAACTGCATCCTGTGTAATAGAATAGTAAGATTAAATGAGAACTTACCAGTTCGAAGTTTGATCATTATTTTATGAGGAGTACGCTGTGGGAATACGTGAAGAACCCCGCCAGGACGCATGCGTGTCATTCTTCAAAGCAGCGGTGTGAAATCACAGATAACTGTAATGACTTAAACATAGTAAGATTAGAGAAAGAAAATACCAGTTGAGTATATGATCATGGGTGGGAGCGGAGGGCACGTATTCCCTCAACGTACTCCTCATAAAATAACGATCAAACTTCGAACTGGTAAGTTCTCGTTTAATCTTACTATTTTACTTCGGAGTCACGTGAAGATTTCAAAGCTCTGTGATTTCATGCCGTGGAAATGAGTCCATTCATCACATCTGCCTTAATGACTATAGGAGGATTTGTGTCAACATAACTTATACATGAATCCGACATTGAAATCCATAAAATTTATTAACACAAAATGATAACCCCTATTTATGGGGTAAATTAAATTACAGAACTTAAAATTGTTTCTGCAAACGTTCCAGGTTTCATGACTGGTTTATGGTAAAACAGTTGGAATGTTTTTTCCCCTGACCATCCTGCTGCCTTGAGGATTTGGTTTATTGGTACATCCAACTGCATAGCTGCCGATGTAGCTGCAGCCCTGGTGGAATGAGATTTAAAGTTACTAGCATCCACCCCAGCCTGTGTTAGAACCTGGTTCAGCCATCGTGAGACGGTCTGGACCGTCACTCTTTTGTGTGGTTGCTTGTGGCTGACTAAAAGTGCCTTCTCATTGCCTCTGACGATTTTCGTTTCTCTATGTATAACGACAAATGTCTTACTATACAGAGACGATCATCTGTTGGGTAAGACCTAAATTCTATATTGAGGCCTGCTGATCCCTGTCTGTTCTGCTTTACTAATTCATAAATATGGAACGTAATATTTTCAGATGTAGAAGTCATGTTGTCCAGTCTTAATTTATGTAATGACTGTACCCTTTGTGCCGTGACCAATGCCATTAGCATGACTGTTTTTAATGTCAGTCTATGTAGGGACAGAGCTGTTGCTGGAGACCAATTCCTGAGCATCAGGACAATACTCACATCCCATATTTGGGAGTACCTGGTTCTTGGGGGATTGGTATTAAAAATTCCCCTCATAAGTTTTGTTACCAGTGGGTGAGTCCCAACAGAGTGACGCTCTGTTCCTTGCCATTGATAAGTTGATAGGGCACTTCTGGCACAGTTGATGGCACTATAACTGAGCCCCTCATCATAATGGAGGCCTGCCAGGTATTCCAGAACAGACGGGATATTCATATCTCTGTAGGTGATGTTATTTTTGTGAAATACATCTCCCACTTCCTGATATAGACCAGATATTTGGTGGACTGTCTTTGGGCCGCCAAAATCATGTTCACTGTTCGGTCCGTCAGTCCCAGCTGTAGTAGTGGTGTTTTTAAACTCTGCAAATTAATAAATTCAAATAGTTATGGCATGGGTGGCTATCCCTTGTTATGGGATGAATCAATAAGTCTGGTCTATTCGGGATGGTGATACATGGTTCTAATACCATGTTTTGTTCCACTGGGAACCATGGTTGAGTAGGCCAATCGGGTACTACCAAAATACCAGACGCAGAGTCTTGCTGTATTTTCCTTAATACCCGACTGATGAGGCAGAAAGGAGGGAATGCATAAATAAACAATTTCCCCCAATGCAGCGAAAATGCATATGTCGCCGCTGCCCCAGGGTCTGGTTCCCATGAAACATAATTTGATAACTGGTGATTAAGTCTAGATGCGAATAGATCGATATCTGGTGTTCCATATCATGCTGTAATATCAGCAAAAACTTTTTTATTCAACATCCATTCAGTGTTTTCATTAAATTTCCGTGACCTGGTGTCTGCCACTAAATTTAGTTTTCCTGTTAGGTAAGTAGCTGATATCCAAATATCTCTCTGGATACACCACTGCCAAATTGTATTAGCCAGATTGTCACACGATGTCGATTTGTTTCCATCCATGTGGTTGATGTATGCTACCACGGTGGTATGGTCTATCTGTAGTCTAACATGCTGGTGATATGACCCAGTACAATATCTTTAGGCCATTGAATGCACCCAACATTTCCAGGTAGTTTATGCCCAGTGTGAGTAATAATGATGCCTCCTGAGCAGCCCATCTACCTCCACAGCTGGAGATGGAATTGGTGGCACCCCAACCAAGCGCACTGGCATCAGTTTGTAGCACCATAGAAGGGTTACTGATAATGATTGGATTGAAACAAACCCAAATGTTATCTATCCACCATTTTAATTCCATTTTAGCTTTGATTGGTAGCTTCATAGGTCTGTCAAAATGACCTGCATTGATTTTGAGTGCTTGTATTTTTGCTCTCTGTAAATTTTTGTAATGTAAAGGTCCAAATTGTGTGGCTGGAAAAGCAGCCACCATTTTGCCAATTACTTTTGCTACTAATCTGATGGATGGTTTACTGATGTCAATGAGATAATTGCAAGCCTCTATTAAGTCTATAGCCTTTCCCTTAGGCAAAGTCACCGACATGTGAACTGAGTCAATGGTGAACCCCAAATAGTCCATAGTAGTGGAAGGCGTTAATTTAGATTTAACTGGATGGATAATAAACCCCAGTTTTTCAAATAACTGTTTTGTGGCTGTTTCAGTTTGTTTGGCCAATTCCAAAGTTTTGCCCACAATAAGTATGTCATCTAGATATGCCATGACCATGTGTTTTCGTTTCCGTAGAAACGCTAAGGCTGGTTTTAAAATTTTTGTGAACAGCCTGGGGGCTGATGTTAACCCATTTGGCAGCGCTTTATACTGCCAGTGCTGTCCCATCCAGTTGAATTTTAAGTAACATCTATGGTCACCTCGTATAGGCACTGAATAGTAAGCATTTTTTAAATTGATGCTAGCCATGAAGTAACCTTTGGGAATCAATTGTTTAGCAGTAACAAAGGTTTCCATTTTAAAATGAATATATTGTACAAATGTATTCAATTTGGTCAGATCTATGATGATGCGACAACCACAATCTTTTTTGTTTTTGGTAAATATATTGGACACGAATTCTAGCGGTTCGTGTTGGGTTTTTTCAATTACACCTTTTACGTAAAGCCGCTCCAGTTCAGCTTGCGCATCTGATTTTTCTTTACAAGAAAGTACGAACATTCGGTTCGGTATATGTTGAACTGGAGGGCTGTACTTGTGTATAAATTCTATTGTATATCCCTGAATACTGCTTAAAATATAAGTATCGGTTGTTAACATGCTCCATGCATCCAGAAAGGAGTGTAATCTCCCCCCAACCTCCATGCTCCCTGTATTTTGTAGGGAACCAGACCCACCTACCTCCATAGTTACCAGTGGCAGGTTTACTTCTTTTGGTAAGTCCTTCGTTGATGTTGATGCGTTGGTGTCTGGGTTTGCGGTTTGGTTGATGTTGGAGGTTCGCATATCTTCCAAGAAGGCCGGCCTGGGCCATGGCCTAAAAAAGACTCATGTTTGGTGTACCAGGCCTTTGAGCTTTCACCAGTCGGTCTTGCTCTGCTGGTGGGGCGTAGGTGTGCTGTCTATGGCTGTAGTGGGTTTTTGATGGAGTCCCTTTTATGAGTCCCAGGGTTTTTGCTTCCTCATCGAGCTCCTTGACTTGCTTCGATAGGTTATCTCCAAATAGTAGTATTGGTGGTTTTATGTTCCCAGGTTTGCACAGACCCGCAAATTTCGGATTTAAAGTGGGTCGGATGGCACACTTCCTGATGCTGTTTATCTCATATTGAGTGTTGCAAAGCAGTGCCAGTGCATCCTGTTGGTCCTGGGACATGTCCTTGTCATCCACTGTGCGGGTGAAATGCTGTTATCCCTGCTGTTAGGAGTTTTAATACCTTTTGGAGTTTGATATCCATGCTTCTAACTCCTATTCCAATATGTTTCCATATACAAGTATTTACTACTGGAACATTCAGGGATATACAGTTGCCTGGTGCCAGGTGTCTTGATGTGGTGTCCAATAGGTCTGGTGTCCAATAGGTCACCACGTCCAATAGGTCGTGGTGTCCAGCCTGTTCTTGTAGCTGGTTAAAGGACATATAGTCTATACTGGCAGCTAGCTTTTGCTCCAGGTTTTGGCCAGTCTGGTCTGGCTGTATGAAGTTGGACACCATGTCCAGTAGATTTTCTCGTTCCTGCACCCCCTGCACACTTGATTTTTCTTCTGCGAACCCCTCTTCCAGATCAGCCCAGAACTGACCCGCAGTGCTCCCCTCTGATGAGGGAGAAGCACTGTGCAGCCCTACAAGAGGTGCTGCTGTGGGTTTTCCATAGAGCCCACAGTGACTCCATCTCCTGGAGCCTGTCACGTTGGAGCAAATGCTGCACACACCGCTCCAACCGGCTCCAGCTCTCACGGTCGCTGGCCGCCCGCGGCTGCTCAAAGTCGGACTCATCTGAGTCCACGACTTTGTTAGTTTTCTGTCTTGCCTTACCGCCCGGCCGCGGAGTGGATCTGGCCGGTGCGGGGGCGACATCGGGCACAGCTGATCCCATTATCGGTGATTCAAGTGCCGCTGGCCGCTGCTGGCTGCTCGCTACTCCGCGGTCCTCCCCCACCAGCTTTGTCGCAGCCCTCTTTGTTTTCTTTGATTTGTCCATGTTCCCCACCTGTAAATTGGTATGGGAAACACAAAGACCGCAGAGTAACTCTTACCTGCAAGTTCCGGCTTTTAAACTGCCGCTGCGGGGGAACGTCGTTCCACCCCGCCTGACGTTTCGCAATGCGTGTAGCGATATGGCACGCCTGCGTCCTGGTGGGGTTCTTCACGTAGTCACTCACGTGACCCCAAAGTAAAACTTCTATATGACTGTGCCTTCCAGCAAACAAGCATGCACACTATACTTTGCTCCTTGTTTCAGCTGCAGTGTTGTCAAGGTCAGTGTTTCACAACATTCACATCTCGCCTGTATGTTCTAAAAATATTGCTCGCAGTGTTACATTCTGAGCTGGTGCCTGCTAGATTGATGTTATCTTTTTCATCATGGTATTTTCCCAAATGAACTGGCCTTACAACTTAGAATTGTACTGGATGTTGATGTGGGCGTGTCTGGAGTGTTCTGTACAGTTTGACCCCTTCTGTAGGAAAAATGTAATGTCATTGGTGACCGTCCAGTTTAATTGGTGACCGTGAGACAGTTTAATCTGTAAAATTTCAGGGACTAACTCTACAGAACGTTTTTCCTTCTATTATTTATTATGTAAAAGAATATGTGTGTTATGATTGTGTTTATAATTTGTTTGGTTGTTTTGTTGTTTGTCTTTTGCACAAAAATCCGCGAGCATTGCCACTTTCATTTCACTGCACATCTCGTATGTGTATGTGACAAATAAACTTGACTTGACTTGACTTGAAGAATGAATGATCTTATTGAAGCATATAAAATTCAAGGCATGCCTTCGTTGGTTGGAGCATTGAGTATAAGAGTCAGGAAATCATGATGCAGCTTTATTGGTCTTTGGTTAGACCATATTTGGAGTATTGCGTGCAGTTCTTGTCACCACAATACACGAAGGATGTGGAGATGTGGGGGCGGCACAGTGGTGCACAAGTAGAGTTGCTGCCTTACAGCGCCAGAGATTCTGGTTCGATCCTAACAATGAGCGCTGTCTGTATGGCATTTGTACATTCTCCTTGTGACCTTGTGGGTTTTCTCCGGGTGCTCCGGTTGCCTCCCACACTCCGAAGATGTGCTGGTTTGTAGGTTAATTGGCTTCTGTTAATTGTCCCTAGAGTGTAGGAAATAACTAGTGTACAGGTGACCACTGTTCGGCGTGGACTTGGTGATCCGAAGGGATTGTATCCACGTTGTCTCAAAACTAAATTTTGGAAAGGATGCAAAAGAGATTTACCAGAATGACGCCTGGATTAGAAGGTATTAGCTATAAGGAGAGGGTGGAGAGACTTGGATTTTTTTCTGAAATGCCAGAGACCTGATACAAGTATATAAAATTGTGAGAGGAATAGAAAGGGTGAACCTTTTCCTAGGGTGGAATTATCAAAGACCTGAAGGCATAGCTTTAAGATGAGAGAGATGCAAAATTAAAAAGATATGTGTGGGGCAAGTTCTTTACACAGGAAATGAAGGGTGCGTGGAACCCTGAGGGTGGTGGTGGAGGCAGGTATGACAGTGACGTTTCAGATACTTTTGGATCGGCATGTGGATATGCAGGGAATGTAGTGGTGTAGATCACATGCAGGCAAATTAGATTATTTATCTTGGCATTATTTTCGGCACAGACATTGTAGGCCAAAGGGCCTGTTCCTGTGATGTATGTGAAACCATAGCATGGTGGATATCTAACTCATTCTATTAGTAGAGAGACTCAAATGAAGGATCACAGTCACAAGATAAAGGGGACTGTCATGCAAAACAGAGGTGCATATGGAATTTATTTTCTTAAAGCGTATTGAATCTGTGGATTTTTTTTTCAGAGGAATATGGAGCCTAGATATATTTGAAGAAGTAGTTGAATTTTTGAAAGATTGGGGAATTGGGTGGGGAGGGAGCTAAATGTTCATTTGAAAATCAACAGGGACCATCATTGCTTCTGGGTGAGTGCTGTCCCGCCCTGCAGGACAGAGGAAAGTGAAACAGTTTAAGGCCTGTCCCACTTGGGCGACTGCAGGAGACCATGTGGTCGCCACATGTTCGCGGGTGGATGCTGGGTGGTTGCCGTCATAGTCGTGAGGAGTTCCCACTTTCTGGGAACTAGTTGCGGCCTCATTATGGTCGCCGCAAATTTTTCAACATGTCGAATGAAGCCGCCATGGAGAGTAGAGAGAATTCTCGTGCCGTAGGTGCAGTGGTAGTTGGTTGCCAAGAGGTCGTAGGTTCTAGTAGGTTGTAGTCGGTGCTGACCAGTGAATTTCATTGGTTCATTGGGGGGAAAAAAGGTAAGCAATAGTTTTCAGAACCAAGGATAACCGACCAGTAATGTTAATGTCCGCCGAGCTTCACGGCCGTGTATCTCTGGTTTCTTAAAAGTTGTCTCCACTCCTTCTTCCTCCCTCTTTTATAGGACTTCCATGACCCTTCCCCAACACCATGCTTTCATTGTCTTTATTACAGTGGCAACCTTCCTGTTCATCGTGGTGTGTGCCTGTATCACATTGGCTTTGCACCGTGTGAATTTCACTTCGACAGTGCTCCCCCCGCTTGCCCTGTCCCCTGCCTGCCCTGTCCCCCTGCATAACGGACTGGTGAAGGAAGCGATGTGTGTATGTGTATTCCACACTGACAATCGCTGATTTTTCAGGCGACTGCCGGCGACTTGACAGTAGCCGGCAGTCGCCTGAAAAATCGCCTGTGGGACAGGCCCATTAGTATCATGAGCAAGAAAAACAAAGCTTTAGAGCAGTGGTTCCCAACCTTTTTTTGGCCATGTCCCACCTAATCACCTCTAAAATCCTGATGCCCCCCTCTCCCCCCCCCCTCCCCCCCAAGTGGTGATATATAATTCTTAAAAAGTGAACTCTGTTTCAGCTGAAGAAGCTTAAAACGCCAATACCTTGGTTTAATCAAGTGTGCATGAAGAGCGATGGCGCGGTGATTATGTAATAACTACACAATAAATACCTTTTTTACCCAACAAAAATTATTTACTCAAAATAACATCTGAAACATAAACTACATATGTTTACCTGATGGAAAATCCAAAAAAATAAAAATCGAAAATTTGGACTCGGACCTCCTCAGTCGCGCTCAATTGCCCCCCTTAAAAATCAAATTGCCCCCCTGTGGGGCGTACGCCCCACGTTGGGAACCACTGCTTTAGAGGAACTCAGCGGTTAAGCAGCATCTGTGGAGGGAAATGGGTATGGTGTTTTAGGTCGGGATCCTTCTACAGACTGAAGAAGGGTCCTGACCCAAAATGTCGTCTGTCCATTTTCCTCCTTGGATGTTGCCTGCCTTGCTAATTTCTGGCAGCACTTTATTTTCTGCTCAAGATTCACTTGTGTTTCTACTCGAGTGTCATGAAGTTTGTTTGGTGATGTGGCAGATGCTGTTACATGCTTCTGCATTTTGCATGCATATCTGACTGACATAAGCTTTAAGTCGATGGGCGAGGGGAAAGTGGTGAATTGCAACTGGAATTCTGGTGTGCTTGGAAGGTAATGGATTTGAAAGTACCTTCACTTTTGTGGAAACTTATTTGAAACCATTGAGCTATTTGAGGTACTCTATTCATTTTGTGTGCTTGATGGTTGGTGCTGACGTTGGGTGAAAGGCCTGGTTCCATACTATATGACTACAACAGTGGCAAGAACCAGAGATCCGATCAGCTAATTGTAATTGAATGGCAGGGTAGGTACAAGCTTTCCCCATATCCCTCTTTCTTGTGCTCAGTTGCGATTTATATAAGAGAGCTTGTGCCTGTTTCAGATAAGGCACAAGGGGAAAGATGAAAAGGTGAAAATTGTACGTAAAAAAGGGATTAGAATTGTGGAGATAGAGTTGGAGTGATACAGTGTGGAAACAGGCCCTTCGGCCCAACTAGCCCACACCAGCCAACAATGTCCCAGCTACACTCGTCCCACCTGCCTGCGCTTGGTCCATATCCCTCCAAACCTGTCCTATCCATGTACCTGTCTAACTGTTTCTTAAACGATGGGATAGTCTCAGCCTCCTCGTCTGGCAGCTTGTTCCATACACCCACCTCTCTTTGTCTGAAAAAGTTACCCCACGGATACCTATTAAATATTTTCCTTTTTTCCTTGAACCTTGTCCTCAATTCCCCTACTGTCTCCGCCTCTTCCTTTCTTTTCCCGGTCCCCCCCCACCCCCCCCCCCCCCCCCCCGCCACTCCTCCCAACATCAGTCTGAAGAAGGGTCTCAACCCAAAATGTCGCCTATTCCTTCGCTCCATGGATGCTGCCTCACCCGCTGATTTTCTCCAGCTTTGTCTACCAATGGGATCCCACCACTGGCCACATCTTCCCATCTCCTTCCCTGTCGGCTTTCTGCAGCGAACGCTCCCTCCGTAACTCCCTGGTCAATTTGCCCCTTCCCACCCAAACCACCCCCTCTCATGGCACTTTCCCTTGCAACTGCAGGAAACGCTACACTTGTCGCTTTTCCTCCCCCCTTGACTCGATTCAAGGACCCAAGCCGTCTTTCCAGGTGCAGCAAAGGTTTACCTGCACCTCCTCCAACCTCATCTATTGCATCCGCTGCTCTAGATGTCAGCTGCTCTACATCGGTGAGACCCGGAATTGATCCTGAATATGGGTGCTGTCTGTATGGAGGTTTGTTTTCTCGTTTATAACATTGTTTACAGATTACTATGTTTGCTTATTATAGAATAGAATAGAATGCAATTTATTGTCATTCAAACCTAGGTTTAAACGAAATATCATTTCTACAGTTTACACACAATCCAAGACCCACACTTAACACAGTTTTACATAAACATCCATCACAGTGAGTCTCCAACATCTCCTCACTGTGATGGAAGGCAAAGTCTTTATCGCTTCCCTTCGCTCCTTCTCCCGCGGTCCAGCAGTCCAACTGCAGTGTCGAGGCGAACTGGGACTCCGATGTTAAAGCACCCGGCGGGCGATGGTAAGTCCTGAGGCCGTTTAAGCCACGCCGGGCGATGTTAGGCCCCGGCTCCATGTCCTTAAACCCGCGATTCCAGTGGGAGAAGTCGCTGTTGCGGAGCCTGAAAAAGTGGTCTCCCACCAGGGACATGCGAGCTCCCGATGTTCCCATCGACAGGGTCTGCGGCCGGTGCCTCCGAACTCCAAAAGTCGGGTCGCAGCCGCGCGCCACCACAGCTCCTCCCGCTCCGAAGTTGGCCAGCCCCGCGATGTCAGTTCCGCAGGCTCTGCAACTGGAGCCCCCAGGTTAGTCCCAGCCGGAGGTCGCCGCCGGCTCCACGATATTAGGCCCAACAACATCCGAGACCCGACAGGGAATAGTCGGGTCCCCGCACAGGGAAGAGATTTAAACGGTTTCCCCCACAGCCCCCCCACCACCCCCCACATATACACAGCTAAAAATAATAATAAAAACTAACTCAAAGACATACATTTAACAAGCCAAAAATTAAAAAAAACAGACGACTGTAGTCGAGCCGCTGCCGTTAGGCGCCGCCACTAACCAACCAATGAAATCCTTACTTGCAGCAGAACAACAGAATATGTAAACATAATACAGAGCAGGAGATAAAAGTTCAGTGTGTCTATATACCATAGACCATATATATACACGATAAATAAACAGATGAAATGCAACAGGCTGTTATTTTTCAGAGTTTGGTGGTGGTGGGTCCACCAGTTTCAATTCCATTTGGAATATTTTTAGAGAAGCAAGAGTTACTCCAGGGAGTTGCTCCAGATCCAGGCAGTGATTCTGCATTGGTTTTCAGCGGTCACGGTGAGGCAGCAACCGGAGAGCGATGGCAGCCAGATCTCCCACAATGCAAAGGGAGGGAGAAAGTGGCCGACGCCAATTAGTTGCCGTGCATGTGCAGGGCCGCACATGCGCACAACTACTGCCGATGATGTGCTGGCCATGGTTGTGCGCATGTGCAGGGGGAGGATGTGCAGGCCATGGCAGTGCACATGTGGAAAGCGGCCTGCCGTGCCGAGCGGAGACCCAAGAGTCGGACACGGATGGCAGGCGGAGACGGAGAGTGACAGTTAGAGAGGGGCCCCGCTGAGAATTAAATGATAGATGTCCCGGGTGCTTGCGAAGCCAGGCAAAATGGCATGGCTTTTAGTTTACCCCGCGGGACTGTAGATTGCCATTGGCACCCGGGCAACCGCTAATTTCGAGCCCTGCTGGTCCCAATATGCTCCCCTACTGACATTAAATTTGGGAATTAAGAGAAAGTAAATTTGAGGAGTTTTTGAAAGTGAAAAGATGTGGGAATAGGCACAGGGCCTGTGGTTGTAGTGGAGAAGTGATGATGTATCATATGATTAAGCAAATTATTACTACAAGACTCGAGTGATATTGTGGCTGATTATCCTCAACCCCGAGGGACTGCCTAAGAAGAACTGGGAATAAAATTGCTTACTTGCATTTGCAAAGAAGATGATTGGTAAACAAGATGAAAAATGAACTTGCATTAACCTCTTATCCACCTAATCTCATAAAGCCTTGCAAAGAATCATATATCCCAAAATGGAACAATGAATTTTTTACTTGTAGCAGCACAATATATATGTAAATGTAGTACTCTGTAAACACCATAATAAACAACAATGCAGCTTGACCAGAGTTTTATTACTGCAACATTTGCAGAGATATGCATGCTTAGAGCACATGCAGATCAATATCTCCAGTGTTGAGTTGCAGTTATTTCCCCAACTCTGAATAATTCTGAATCCTTCGATGAAGACGGGTTTGTGGATACTTGACCTTCCTCTTCCAAAGTAAACAATCAATTCCTTGGATTTACTGATGTTGTGAGCAAAGTTGTTGTTCAGGCACCATTTGGTGAGACAATCGATCTCCCCCCTATACTCTGACTCATTGTCATCTTAAATTTGTCCAACAATGGTGGCGTTATCAGTATTTTTGTAGATGGCGTTGGATCTGTGTCAGGATACATTGTCATCAGTATAGAGTGAATAGAGCAGGAGGCTGAGCAGGCAGCCTTAAGATGCTCCCATGCTGATAGTTATTGAGAAGTGCTACGGCCAATTGATGCAGATTGTGGTCTGTAGATAAGGAAATCGATGATTCAGTCGCAGAGGGATGCGCAGAGACTCTGTTCCCTGAGCTTGGTAATCAGTTTGGAGGGGGTGATTGTGTTGAACGCCAAGCTGTAGTCTATGAACAACAGCTTGATGTATGCGTTTTTATTGTTCAACTGGTCTAGTGTGGAGTGAAGAGCCAGTGAGATTCTGCTGAGGTTCGTCTGTGTTGGAGCTCCGCACAGCTTGGACTGTGGACTTCGGAAGCCGCGGTCTCCAGTAAGAAGTGGCCGATTCGGAATCTCCAAGCCGCAGAGTGTGTTCCTATCCGTTCCGATGCCGGAGTTTCGATCATCCCGGCGAGAGGGGCCTGTACATCGGGCTGTCTGTAGCGGTGATAGCGGAGGTTCATAGGCCCCGATCACGGGTGAACAAAGAGGAAGATGACTGAACTTCATTGCCTTCCATCACAGTGAGAAACGTTGATTCTCTGTGATGGAATTTCTTACTTCTCTGGTATAAATATTTTCAAATTATACTCAGAGAAGACTTATTTTGTTCACCATTGTGTAGAACGTATCTTAAATACCCTATAACAAGCAATAAGTCAATTTTTACAAAATTGTCAGTTACTTCCTTATGTCAAATTATGGCAGAATACAGCTCAACCCCTCCAAGACACACTGGCCAACCTGAGGAGCACCTTCAGCAGCAGAATGGTGCCACCAAGAATGCTACTGGAGATCCTTCTTCCCACTAGCTTTCAAACTATACAACTCTGCGCCCCTCTGTCATGGGGGCAACTGACCCCCCCCCCCCCCCCCCCCCCCCCCCCCCCCCCTTTCCACTCGTCACTTTAATTTCATGTTTCATGTATTTTGTGTTTTTATTACTATTGGCAGATCAATTTCCCTCCTGGGATAAATCAAGTTCGTAAGCTTTGTTGTTTAGTGAAGAGGCATAATTCCTACAACCAAGGCTTCACCAGTGACCACACCATACTGCATTAGAAAAAGCCAGACTGAGCATTCCTACAAAAGTTGCTCATACTAAAGCTTGGCTTTTGGAAGTTCAAGAATCCCAGCTGCACTTCCACATTCTGTAACAATTTAAAAATTGTTTAAAAACTGTGGAATATTCTAAAACCTTGAACACCACATCTTCTGGCCAGAGGAATTTTATTCTGTCGCAGTGTTCTGAAATCCATTTCATGAGTGGTGTAATAAGATGTAAGAAACTCAGAACCTATACATTGTTCTGCAAGTTTACTAGACTGAAGATATTTTTTTCTCCTTGTAATTGTTGAATATGCCTGCTTTGTCATTATGCTCTTTGATATCTTCAGTAATAAATGTTTATACCCTAATTAATAATGAATGTTTAGAACAGCTGTTAAAAAGCTAATAAATTCCTCTTGAACATAGTTTTTATAAAGTGCTTAATATTAAGGGAAGTTTCGTGATTCGGACTCATTGTTTCACAGTCCATGCCCCACCCATGATCTAAGTTGGAAATCCCATCAGTTTTCACATCTGGCATGGTTTTGCTCTTGTATCCCAGAATCCTCAAGTAACTGCATAGTTGGCAAATGAATTAGGTGTTGCACAATTTTACTTTAACTGTTTTTGCAAGAGCCAGATCAGTTTCTGCAGCCAATTCCCTGGTTATTTCTGTGGAAAGTTTGAATCTGCAAGTCACATGATGATTCATCGGCATTGCAAGATATGTGATTTAATGAGCTTTTAACTGTTGTATTGTAGCTAAAGATAACGATGAAGAAGAAAGCCTGTCTTTAACGATCAGTGACTAATGCTCAAAGCCTAAACACTGTTAATTATTTGACGTTGTTCCACCAGTAACGATAAGCCAGAACAGTATATTTCATGTTCTTTATGCTATAAACCCATTCTTTACAAAATGATAACTAGAATTTAGTTCACTGTTTGGAATATAAAGACAAAATACTGACCAGTTATTTCTAGGTATATTTTTTCTGTGAGATAAACAGAAAGCTGTTTTTCCAATGTTTAAATACTGTGTTTTTGGTGATTGTGTATATTGGCCATGTATCCAATAAGGTGCACCACATCCCAAAGACATGCAGTTCAATTAGCCTCCAAATTCTCCTTGGTGTGTAGGGAGTAGATGAGAAAGTGGGATAACATAGATTGTACTTCCAGCTGTCGATGTACTCTCCTCAAACAAAGACAAGAATTGGCCAAATGTTGAAGCCAAGCAGAAAATCCTGCCCAGTCCTTCAACCTCAACTTCACAGACCCATAGACTAGAGTTGATCTGACTTGAATCTTCCCACAGCTGCAAGTTCTCTGGCTGCTAATTTTAGAAAACCAGCACAGGAAAACCTTCAGTAACAAAGAAGATATGAGATGATGAAAATAAGGTTGCTCATCTGTTTCCTTGCTGTACTCGTTTTGCCTTCTGTTGTTTTCCATCTGCTTTGATTTGAAGAAGGGTCTTGATCAGAAGCGTCAGCCGTTTCTTCTCTCCAGAGCTGCTGCCTGTCCAGCTGAGTTATTCCAGCATTCTGTGTCTACCTTTGATTTGAATGGATCTGGGCTCAGGGCCCATGTTCAAGTTGTCCCGGTTGTTGCTCAAAAACAGTTTCTGGACATAATTGAAGCAGGTTGTGCTTCAATACAACTTTGTACCAACTAGTTCTGATTTCATACTTTTAACAAACCATTTCCGACCAGAAACCATGTAGGGAAGGGGAAATGTATTGAGAAAGAATGAGGAGGTGAACTTGAGGCTTTTGAAAATCAAAAGAAGGAAATCTGAATGAAAAACAAAAAATGCTGGAAACACTCAGCGGTTCAGGCTGCATCTGTGGAAAGGGAATCAGTTACATTTCATTGTGAGATCTTTCAACAGAACCAACTGCGGGAGGAATTAAACAGGTCAAGAGGATTGTGGAGGCCAGATGATGGTCAATGTTTTGGCTCAGCTCCTTGCATCAGGTTCTGGTGCAACATATATAAAATTGAGAAGCATAGATGGGACAGGTGAACAGACTATCTTTCCATGGTGGAAATGTCAAAGTTTAGATGTCACAGGGGGAAGGTTTACAGGGGATGGGCAGACCAAGATTTTTACATATAGTGTGGTACATACACTGCCAAGGATGGTAGGATATATGATAGTGCCATTTAAGAGGCTTTTAGATAGGGACATGGATATGAAGGGATATGGGTCATATGCAGGCAGAGGAGACATTGTGAGCTGAAGGGCCCATTTCAGCGCTGCACCATTCTACTTTCCATATCCAAACCTGTAACATCTTTTGGCATGATTTGCTGAGCTGCTTGATTTGCTGATTTGCTGAGTTCCAAAGTTTAGTTCCAGAGTTGAACAAAGTTTGATATTTTTATATTTATAAAATAAACTGTATTCATAATATATGTAGAGTAAATGTAGCCAGTACTCACTACTCTACATTCTCTGCACCAGCAATCCAATGGATCAACTCCATTCATGTTCCTTCCTTAAAGAATACACCCATTAAACTTTTCAGAGGATGTTACATAGAGTCCAACCACTCCAGTGGTGGCTGGACTCTAGACAAGTACATCCCCCACAAAGCCTTTGTAGTGGCTGCATTGAGCTTCCATGCATTCATGAGCATGTACTTGTGCATCTTGCAATGTGGCCATCAGAGGTATTGTTTAGGGAAATCTGCTTGCACTGGAAGACTGACAGTTCCAGGCTGATTAAAATGCGTCATGCACCAAATTGATGATCCTCCGGCAAGAGTTGATATTTGTCATGGTATGCATCCCTAGTCCACTCATCACAGAGCCCACTGCTATGCAGCTGCATGCAGTGAACCTTGACAATAACCACTGCATTGTTTACCAGACTTTTTTTGGCAAATGCACAGTTAACAGAGAGGTGGATGATCAAATCAACTGTACCTTGGATACCTCAAGGGCAACATGCAATGGGAGTGAGCCTTCATCTGGACAAGCAAGATCTGATGGGGACAGAGTCCCTCTCACTGCCAGCCAACTAGGACTTTATATTTGGTTGTGAGATTCAGCAATGGCCATTCTGCCAAATTAGTATAAAAGATGAGATTCTACTTGTCAAGCAGACTGTCAAGTGACACTTGATATCTGTATATTTTGTTCTTAGCACAGCTCGATGCAGCTATACACAAAGGTGCCCATCAGGATGAGGGCTGTGTTGGATACATTTACACCACTTTATCTGGAGGCTTGTACACCATGGCCCACTGGAAACCTGTATCTTCAGATGAAATGGAAGATAGCTTGGGTGATTGCAAAAGTGCAGGAGTGGTATTTATGTAGAACAATGCCTTATGACAAGGTTCCTGTTTACCATTGAAAGGGAGCACTGCTCCCATGGTCCCACTTTACTATAATTCATGTATACATTGTGTATGCGAGCTAAGAATCTCACGGTGCTTAGTCACATGTGACAAAAAAGTATTCTCCCTAGCTGTCCTCAACTAGATTCTGAGCAATTTCAGCGAGTTGGCCCTGACAGTGAAGGGAAAGAGTTGCCAAAGAACATGGCCTCCCTCTTGCTGAGTTTGAGCATGATATGTTTGCATTTCTGTTCAGATAGGACCATTCGTCGTTTTTTTAGATTTATGCTCAAATATGGAGCTAAAAATCATCCCAATTAATGCGACAAGTTTTCAATTGCAAAATAAATTTGCCTACAGGCTTTTTCCATATTTGACTAACACAGAAGCACACTTCTGAAAGCACATAATTTGTTCAAACTTAATCTACCATATTCAGTCCCTACTGTTTTAAAACTATCAATCACTATGGGGGAAAAAAGATATGTAAACTCTCAACTATGTTTATTCTGATCCAAGTTGGATTCTAGCTAACTCGTGCAAAGCCAAACTATGATATCATAATGAAGACAATATACTCACCTCCACCCGTTTCCTTTGTTCTTTCTAATTTATTAACCAATTTGAGCTACCCTCAGGAAAATATGTAAATTGCTGGTGTAACAGTGGGTTAGGCAGCATCTCTGGAGAACATGGATGGGTGACATTTTGGGTTGGGGCTCTTCTTCAGACTGATACTAGATTCACAAGAGTTCAGGCAAATGGATTTAATCAAAACTTCCCAAATTCTGACAAAACTAGACAGACTATATGTGGGTGAATGTTACCCCTCATAAACGTGGTTTACAGAGCAATTCTCAAAATGGTTAAAACAGCTTTCTATAATTGTTTTTCCTAATTAACCATTTCAAAGCTGAGAAAGTCATTACATCAAGCAAGCAAAATCTCCTGTCAATTATCCCTAAATCAATGTAGCTTTTGGAACTAGCAATCTTTTCGACTTTGTGGTACGGGCACAGCTGTAAATATAAATTAATTGAATCAAAGGGGTTCCAGTGTGTGCTGAAAGAATGGGGATTTTATGTGGGCCACTGAGCAGATTAGCTAATGTTCGATCACTTAAGAACCAACTTGCAAAGCTCAAAGCAAACCTGGCGTTTCAAAGGGAGATCAGGGTTACTGTGTTCATTGTCTCACTGAACGTTGGGTCACCCTGGACACACCTGACCCTATAGTAGAACCTGAGTGTTTTTCCATTTATTGTATGGACCTTATGAAATTCTCGGGCAAGGGGAAAGCAGCAGGTTTATGCAAAATGCTTCATGATGCACCACGGTGACGGTTTTAACTCAATCTTGCTCCCCTCCCCTGATCTAGAATACCTAATCATAACATGTTGCCCTTATTACCCACTCAGGGAATTTGTCTATCTTGTCGGAGGTCGAAATATCATCCAATGCTAATGCCAGGATAACAAATAGACCTCTTGATCGTGAACCCACTTGAGACAACAAACCCTGATTCATCACAGGTGACTTCAGTTGCGCTGACTTTAGGATATACTCCTCAAATACCATCAGTATATCTCCTGCCCTACGTGGGGTGTTAACACTTTAGACCATTGCTGCTCCATTATCGATAACAATTGAAACCACCCCACGCCCTCATTCGGCCTGCCTGATGATCTGTCATTGCTGCTCCTATCAGCTTACAGACAGACACCTCTTAAGAGAGCAATACAGCAGTTGTTGGAGGAGGCTGAGGGTTTACTTCAGACCTGCCTTAAGCCTGTGGACTGGAACATGTTCAAGACTCCATCTACAACTGGCCTCTGGACTTCTTGACTAGTGGATTTCAGTTGGTTAGAATTGGCCATAACATTTCCTCCACCCTGACCATCAACACAGGTGTTCCTCGAGGTTGTGTTCTCAGTCCCGTGCTTCTCCCTGTACACCCATGACTGTGTAGCCAAGTATATTGCCAACTCAATCTTTAAGTTCGCCAATGTTACACTGATGTTTGCCAGATAAACAATGATGAGACCAAGTACAGGAAAAAGATTGTGAACCTTGTGTTGTGTTGTCAGGCCAACATCCTAGCCTTTAACAACAAGATTGCAAAAGAATTGGTGTTGACCTCTAGAAGCGTAGGGGGGGTGGGAGTGAGTGAACAGAACCCTCTCCTCAACAATAGAGCTGCTATGGAGATGGTCAGCAGTTTCAAGTTTTTCGGCATCCATATCACCAACAATTCAACCTGGTCTTTTCACACTGATGTGGTGATGGAGGAATTACAGCAGCGTACTTATTTATCTAAAGATTTTCTTGGATTTCTGTTCTGACGCAATGCATATCAGCCTTGTATGGCAACTGTTCTGCTCTCTACTGTCTGGAACTTAGAGAGTAGTGAACACAGCCCAGTCATCACACAGCAAGATGCAGGAGCTCGAAAACCTGCACTTCCAGACTTCAGAACAGCTTCTTCTTCCCCACTGCTATCTGTCTCTTGAACCAGTGTTCTCTTTCTCACCCCTTCTTGGACATGCTACTAATCTCACTTTTAACTCGGACATAACTCTTAACTCTGTCTGATTCACTTATTCCTTTATTGCCATTTAAGTTTTGCCATTATTTCAGATTGCACTACAATCTTCGCACCATTCTGCTGTTAATGTATTTATTGTTGTATCATTATCAGGGAATTTCATAGCACCCTAGTGTATATGATAATAAATTTAACTGAATTTGGAAGAGCTTTAGGACCAAGATGAGGAGAAATGAATTTATTCATTTGATGGTAGTTTGTGGTAGTCTCTATCAGAAAACAAAACGGTCAAGGCCAACTTGCTAAATCTGTTTAAGGAGGAAAGGATAAATTCTGAGATGCAAAATGCATGAATAGGAGAGAGCAGGTATACAGTACTGAGATAGATGATCAGCCATGGTCATATTGAATGGTGGAAAAGGTTTGATGGATTGAATGGCATATTTCTGCTTTTAATTTCTGTTTCTCTGCAAAGTAGCAGAATCCAACCCACATGCTCAACAGAGCTGAGCCGGCTCTCTTGGCTCTTGCTCCTTTTCAACCTCACAATTTTGGCCCAGATCTATTAGGGTGTATCCTGCTGTGGAAGTCAGTTATTAATTGGCTGAGGGGAAGATTGGTTAACCTGTTCATAGGTTTCTCAGTAAATGCCTTTGCAATTAATAGTTGCTGTGGAGATGGAAAAACATGTAAGCAGAATGAAATAAATAGTAGAGACATGACTAGTACACAAATCAAAGACAGAATTCAATTCAAAACACAATATGAGGCAATTCAAGCGCAAATAAAAAGGGAGGGGGACGTGGGGCTATGGATAGGCAGAGGTGAAGAGATGGGTCTTGAGGCGGGACTGGAAGATGGTGAGGGACACGGAATTGCGGAAGTTGGGGGAGGGAGTTCCAGAGCCTGTGAGCTGCCCTGGAGAAGGCTCTGTCCCCAAAACTGCGGAGGTTGGACTTGTGGATGGAGAGGAGGCCGGCTGGTGTGGATCTGAGGGACCGTGAGGGTTGGTAGGGGGAGAGGAGGTCAGTGAGATATGGGGGGTCCAGATGGTGGAGGTCTTTGTAGGTGTTTTGTAGATCCAGTGAGGGAGGACTGCAATGATGATGCCAGGATTTGGTTGGGTGAGAGGGACCAGTTGGAGTCGGTTGAGGAGGATCAGTGAGATATGGGGGGGGGGGGTTGTGATGGTGGAGGTCTTTGTAGTTGTCTGAGGTGAGGACCTCAGGATTTTGTAGGTGATGGGGAGACGGTGGGAGAGTGGGGTTATTGGTTTTGCTGAGTGTGGATTTGGAGCCTATGAGGAGAATTCTGTTTTATCGCTGGAGTTTGAGGAAGTTATGTTGCATCCAGGTTTTAGCTGACAAACCAGGATGATATGGGAGAGGGGGGAGGGGGGGGGGGGGGGGGGGTGGGGGGGATTTGGTGCCGAGGTAGATCTGGGTGTCATCGGCGTAACAGTGGAAATCCTGGTTGAAGTGGCGGAGTATCTGACCAAGGGGGAGGATGTAGATGATGAAGAGGAGGGGGCCGAGTACGGAGCCTTGGGGAACGCCTTGAATGACAGTGGCTGTAGCAGAGGTGTGGTTATGGAGAGAGATGAAGTGGGATGTTGGAAAGGTAGGAACAGAGCCAGCTGAGTGCAGAACCTTCAATGCCAAGGTCCCCAAGTCTGGTAAGCAGGATGTTATGGTTCACTGTATCGAAGGCTGCACTCAGGTCGAGGAGGATGAGGATGTTGAGGGAACCAGTGTCAGCAGAGGTGAGGAGGTCGTTGAGGACTTTGAGGAGAGCAGTTTCTGTGCTATGGAGGGGTGCTATGGAGGTTATACGCGAGGAGGTGGGAATGAAGTTGTGACGCAACGATACGCTCCAGGGTTTTTGAAAGAAAGGGGAGGTTTGAGATTGGGCAGTAGTTAATGAGAGAGGAGGGATCTAGACCAGGTTTCTTTAAGATAGGTGTGACAGCAGCAGTTTTGAAAGCGGAGGGGACAATTCCTTGGGACAATGAGGAGTTGAAGAGATTAGTGAGGTAGGTGCAGAGAACGGGGAGGCAGGACTTCAGCAGGGGAGTGGGGAGAGGGTCGAGGGAGCAGGTAGTGGGTTTGGAACTGATGAGTTTGGAGATTTCAGTAGGGGTGACCAGGTCAAACTGGGAGAGGAAGCAGTGTGCAGGAGGGGTAAGGAGGTCAGTGGAGATGTTGAAAGGAGGGGCCTTGGTAGGTGGTGAAGTAGATGCTGGGGAGTCGGGTACAGGGGATAAAGATTGATAGATGGTGCTGATTTTATCAGCAAAAAAGTGGAGGAATGAGTTGCAGAGATCCGGAGTAGAGGTAGGGAGAGTGTTGGCTCGAGGCTTGAGGAGGTTGCCCACTGTGGAGAAGAGGATTCTGTGGTTAAGGCAGGGGTCGGTGAATATGGAGGAGAGGTAGGCAGATTTTGCAGCAATGAGGGCATCTTTGTAGGCAGTGAGGTGGAGTTTGTAAGCTTCATGGTGATGAACACAAAATATCCCATTCAAATGATAAAATGTATGAAACATGAAAGCTAAGATTTGTTTTTGTTAATGTGGCTGTGGAATTCCACATGCTGGAAAAAAGCCCCGTATTTTAATAGGAAGAATGTTATTATAAACCAATGTTTTGTAGATGAGGGTGGAAAGTGCATTGGCTCAAGGACATCTGATTTAAATTAATGTTTGACGATCTCATGCTGCTTGTTTTTCAGCTGCGAGCCTGGAATTATTGCAGTTGAAGAATAATAGGACTATTTGTGCACCACCCAAACTTCGTGACTTAAAACATCTAAGAATTAATTTCCTTAAAAGGATAATCTTTGGGGAAACAAAGTCAAAATTGTTCAGTTAGCCACAGAGTGAGCGGTATCTCACGTATTGAAGTGGGAAGGTGATTAGTGAAGGGGAAGGGAGTTGAGAAGATGTGGATCCGAGGGAGGAAGTGCAGAGTGGAAAGGGATTTGAGGGAGGAGGCAATGAAGAAGGGGGGCGATCATGGTGAGGCAATGAGCTGTGGGAGGGATCAGAGGAAAAGATTGTGGAGCAAGATCATTTGTTTTTGTGTGTTCCTGCGTGTGTGTGTGTGTGTGTATAGTCAGAGTATGTAAGTCTGTGCATGTGTGTGTGTGTGTGCGCGCCAAGTCTCTGCAGCAAAACTCAGTTTCCAGTTGTCTTAGGACAAGACACCACATTGGACAAGACACCACTCCAACAAGTCTGTGTTTGCTGGTGTGAAACAGCCACTTCACATCAAAATAATTCACACATACGTATTACGTAGGCTGGAGTAGAAGCAAGTCATCTTCCCTCTTGGGCACTGCCTAAGAAATTGATTCCCTATCTCACAGAATTAAGAGACCAGGGTCTGTGAGAACTATGACTTGGGTAGTAATACTAACATTCCTTATGTCAAATTGAAGATGGCCCTAAATATTGAATGCAGCTTTTTTAATTAGGGATAGATAGTGATAGAACGGGAAGAATTTCTGTTTCCGACATACTATCCAGATATGTAATGTACATTATAACAATGATTATCACTGATGTTTCCAATGAATGGAAACAGGCCAGTTTGTTAAGGCCTATTCCAAGATAGTAAAACTGAATGAATCAATGAGTAAGTGTACTATGTTATCTACTTATCCTTGAAATTTAGGATAATTATCATCAGCAGGTCCTCTGTCACTAGCTTCTTGCTAATCACCATTGAGCAGATATCGATGGACCATAAATATTGTGGCTGTGAAACAGGCTAAAGGCTGGGAATCCTGAGATTTGTGAATCAACACTTGACACGGCAAAACCTTTCCATTATTTGCAAGACTATTGCAAAACATATAAATCTTCTGCACCAATTTGAATTTGGAACTTCAAGGTTTTTGTTTGAATAAAAATCTTCTTCCACCATTTCATCTTGTGCAATTGTGTTTGTTTTTGTCTTCCTCTTATGGGATACAGGCATGGTCAGAAAGGTTTGCAGTGGGATGCATTCCACATACATACATGCATGAGTGCGGTTCTTTCAACATTCAGAAAGCTCAAAGCTGGCCTGTTTGATTGGCTCCTCATCCAGCACCCTAAACATTCATACCTTTGAACATCTATGTATCATGGCTCATCTGTGTTCACTTGACTAATTGCAATTCAGTTACTAATTTAGACTACTTCAACAGCATCTCTCAAACTTGCAACCTCTAAACAAGGGACAAGGGCAGTAGGTTGACAAGAATATCACCATCTTCAGTTCCCCATCAAAATTATAAACCGCCTGATTTGTAACTAAATTGTCGTTCCTTCAAAGTTGTTGGGTCCAATTTCTGTAACAACATATCCAATAGCTTTAGGTTTATTATTGTCATGTGTACCGAGGTACAGTGAAAAGCATTGCTTTGCATGCTATTTAAACAGATCAGATATACATGAATAATGTCAAGTCATAGAGCAAAGGGGGAAGATACAGAGTGCAGAAGATTGTGCACAGCATTATTGTGCAGCAGTTCCATAGACAAAGTCCAATGTCCACAATGTCCGAGGTAGAGGTGAATCACTAAGCGATCATCAGAAGGATTGCAATGGATCAAAATCATGGCCTATGTCAACTTCTTAAGGGAATTTCCACAATTTCCACAACTGCACATAAGAACCACATACATTTGCAATAATTGTGGGGTTAACGCAAGAGTAGGAATTATTTTGACCAGAGCTGCTAAATTGTATAATTTTCAAGCCACATTAACAAGAACGTTACCATAATTTGGATTTGAGTTTTGTTAGTTTTCTGCACTAAGAAGCTCTGGTCCCTAAAATCCTGCTTTGCACCTGCAGGTCACTTTCCACTATATAGTTGTAGCTCTTTGATAAAGCAACATGGGTAAATAAGGCGATGGAGGAAATTATATACAGTAAACCCCCATTATTATAGACTTCTTTATAATGGATTTCTGCGAACTTCACCAGCAGGCGAGGCTGTCAATACCAGCCCACACCACCTCTCCGGCCACTTCCAGGCCGAGCGTCCGATGCCACCCTTGACCTGCAATGCCAGCCCTGCTGCTTCCAGGCTGAACCTACTGACAATCACCGCTAGGCCGGCTACCTACGACGGGCCACGCTGCCTCACCGGCTGCTTCCAGCCGGACCAACTGCACCCACCATCAGCCCACACAGCTTCCTCCACTGCTTCCAGGCTGTCTCTACCACTGCCAAGGTTACTACGACCCATTCCTATGCTCTAGCTGCCCGCTTGCCATGACCGATGACTCTGACTATCCATGCCTCATCTCGCCTGATTTCCTGGCCAGATCCAGGCTGAGAGTCTGAAGCAGAATCTTGACCTATCCATATTGCTGGAGATGCTGCCTGAGCTGCTGAGTTACTCCTGCACTTTGTGTCCTAATGTAGTACTAATCAACATCTGCAGTTCTTTGTTTCTTCTACATGTACAATGATACTCTATTACTCGGTAAAACCTTACTTGGTTATAGAGAACACCTTCCTATTGATAAAGAAAGGGACCACATTAGTATTGGTATATTATAGTCATGTATACCGATATAGTGAAAAACTTTGTTTTGCGTATACCTAGACAGATTATACCTTTCATAGGTAAAGCAAAAGAGAAAATAAGCAGAGTGCAGAATATAGTGTTACAGCAACAGAGAGCACAGATAAGAAAATGAGTGAGTGCCATAATGATTAAGAAAGAACTGCAGATGCTGGAAAAATTGATGTGGGGGGAGGGGAGGGGGGGGGGGGGGGGGGGGAGGAAAGGAAGAGGTGGAGACAGGGAAGAGGAGAGGAAGGAGGGAGAAAGCAAGGACTACCTGAAATTGGAGAAGTCAATGTTTCATACCGCTGGGGTGTAAACTACCCAAGTGAAATATGAGGTGGTGCTCCTCCAATTTGCGGTGGGACTCACTCTGGCCATGGAGGAGGCCCAGGACAGAAAGGTCGGATTTGGAATGGGAGGGGGAGTTGAAGTGCTGAGCCACCGGGAGATCCGGTTGGTTAATGCGAACTGTGCGGAGGTGTTGGGCGAAGCAATCGCCAAGCCTGCACTTGTTCTCACCGATGTAGAGCAGTTGACACCTAGAGCAGCGGATGCAATAGATGAAGTTGGAGGAGGTGCAGGTGAACCTCTGCCTCACCTGGAAAGACTGCTTGGGTCCTTGGATGGAGTCAAGGGGAGAGGTAAAGCAAAAAGTGTAGTATTTCCTGTGGTTGCAAGGGAAAATACCAGGGGAGGGGATGGTTTGGGTTGGAAGGACCAAATTGACCAGGGAGTTGCGGAGGGAATGGTCTCTGCGGAAAGCTGAAAGGGGAGGAGATGGGAAGATAGTGGGATTATTAGGGACTACACTTCTTCCCACCCTGCTTCCTGTAAGGGCTCTATCCCCTACTCCCTATTCCTCCATCTACGCCACATCTGCACCCATTAGAGGTGGCAAAAATGTCGGAGGATTATCTGTTGTATGTTACGGCTGGTAGGGTGGAAGGTGAGGACAAGGTGGACTGTTCTTGTTACAAGTGGGGGGGTGGGGTGTGAGAGCGGAGCTACAGGATATAGAAGAGATCCTGGTGAGAGCCTCATCTATAGTAGAAGAAGGAAATCCCCATTCCCTAAAGAATGAGGACATCTCCGATGTCCTGGTTTGGAACACCTCATCATGGGTGCAGATGTGGCGTAGATGGAGGAATAGGGAGTAGGGGATAGAGCCCTTACAGGAAGCAGGGTGGGAAGAAGTGTAGTCCAGATAGCAATGGGAGTCAGTGGGTTTGTAGTAGATGAGTGCCATAATGAGGTTGATTGTAAGATTGGAAATATTTTGTTAACATAAGAGAGGTTTGTGTATGGGTGATCGATGGTCGGCACTAATATGATGGGCTGATGGGCCTATCTCTAAAATTAAAACCTTGATTAGCTTGGAGAAGCAAGTAAAATTAAACTTGGAATGTACAACTAGATTATTAATTCATTGCATTAACTTCCTTGTCTCTGTTCTAGTGGTCTTCAGTTAATCATTTTGACCATGTGCATAAAGATGCTTAAAACAAAACGAAACAATAAGCACCTTTGTGCTGTCAAATTTCTTGCAACCAAAATGACGCAGAATATTTGCAAGGTTGGGGTTTGTACGTTAGCTAAATGTTGTACAGATGCTGCATAGGTATTTTCAGATGCAAATCCATGGTGGTTTTAAATATTGTTTTATATAAATGCACACACTAAGTAAACAACTTTTTATTTAGTAATGTTTGATTTACCAGTGCTGAGTGTATCGTAAATATTGCATCTTTGTTTGTGCTATTAGGAGACGAGGAGTTTTGCGTGCAAACTTACACCCCCAACTATGGAACACTGTCTGGACAAGAGCATCGCGCAGTTGAACTGGTAAGGCGGTTTGGCAATCCTGGGAAAAGCAGTGCAGAATAGTTAGAGTCTTTATTCTCCAATACTCTCTTTGGAAACCAGCTGTGCTATGTAGCATAAAATATATAATTTCCAAAATATTAATTGATTTCTAACGTTTATGCTTATTTTATACCACATGTATAATATTTCACTCTGCATCTCTGGCAACTATCAGGATCTATCACCTATCTGAAAATCCTCTTATTAAGGAAGTGCCCAGCACAGCAAATGATGATGTGAAGGCCACATTTTTTAATGCTTCATCAGCATGTATTGACAAAGCCAGTAATTAACTTTATTTCTCTTTTCCGTTTCCATGGAAGATCAAGTGCTAACAGTCTTTTGCTATTTCCTGTGGCTGGGGAGACTAGACAGAGTGAATGATGCTGATATCCTGGCATTTCCTCTTGATATTAGCACAGGAAATAATGACAGATAGAAGTTAATAACACTTTTGCCATTTACCTCTCTTAACAACAGCCTTGGATCCAGTTTTTATGAAATGACCTATATCGCTCAATGCCTGGCTTAAGAAAATATTGTTTATTGAACAGATTTTAAATAATATAATCACATTTTTGAATATAACCAGTGATGACATTTAACAGTGTTTATCCACAATTTATTATAATGATTTTCTGAAGCAGAACCTGGACTTAACCAAAGGTAAGATGAAAGGAGTTCTACTATGTGTGTGTTTAACAAATACAAACGTGCACAAATCCAGCAGATGACCAATGTCGCCACTTAATAAGCAGTATAATACTCTATTTTATTGTTGAATATATGTAACCTTTTCCCCCATACCATTAACAGGGCCCTTGTAATAAAGAGTCAACTTTCTTAGTCGGGTCCAAATATGGGGTAAGATAGTACTGCATGTGCACATATCATTTGGTGGAAGTTTCTGGGAAATGATATTCTTGATTACAAATTAAGTTGTTAAATGAATACTCGTACACCAAGTAGTTGCCAAACAACATTAAACATCAAACTTACTGAACATCGCTGCTCTCGTCAGGTTTCCTTCTGCACAAGGTCAGATGGGCAACTATGAAAACAATTTTGCAACACTCTTCAATTTTTAAAATATTAAAATATTAAAAATAAACGTTTTGAAAACAATTTGAGGTTAACTTTATCGTAAGAGATAATTTTAAATACACTTCTATGTGTTTGGCAATTACTATGGTACTGACATAGAAAACTTAAGAAGTTAAAATGCTGAATCTTTGCAGATGATGAAATCAATGAAAATTATGAAAATGAAAATTGTCATTTTTTAAATTTAAAAAAAATGTATGTATGAGATGACCTGACCACTTCACCAATTTACTAAGGAACATGACACACATCCCAGAAATTGCTGGATCATCAATATTGTGTAACAATATGGCTTTAGACTGCTGCAAGGCAATATACACATACTTGTGTGGTCGCATGGATCTGAGTTGCCATTGATAAATGCATCAGAACTCATGACGAATCAGAGGCCAGATTTTGAGAAAATATACACCAGATAAGTCTTAATGGCATGTCCACATCTAGTTCACTTCTAGCTCAATGCCCACAACTTCATCATAGAATTGTCAAGCAAAAATAAAAGAAATATGTGCTGAAATGAATGTTACAAGTACAGGTCCACCACTGATTTTCCGGCAACTGGTGGTCTGGTACCTCCGTTAATCCCGACAAATGCACGAGAGCGCATTTGAAACTCCCCCTGCAGAGGTCCCCCAGAAAATGTGGCACCGAGGCCAGATGAGGCGACTGGTCTTTACCTCATCGGAGCATCCGTGGCTAATTGACAGATCCAATCTGTCCCCTGCAGCCAGGGTTCTGGAACACCGTTACCTTAGCCAACATCCGAGGCAGAATTTGTGGACCAGTATTGTGACCCCCTGACATTGAGAGCAAGATTGTTATTCTGGCACCATTCAATTAGATTTGAATCTCTCTCCTGTAATCTGGTTTATTACCCATTACTTATCCAACAACAGTGGTATCATTGGTGAATTTAGAAGTGGTGTTGGAAATGTGTCTCAATTCACAATCATGGCTATAGTGAGAGTAGAGTAGGTTACCGAAGAGGTTATTGAGAATGGTTATCAACCTGTAGCAGTATCAATTTACATGTCTATGTAGATTTTTAGTCAGCCAATTCATTCTCAAAGTCTATCCCCGTCATTACTGCTTGCAGGTTTGATAAGGTATGATCTCAGTTCCTCATTGATCAAATGTACTTCCAAACTATGAACTCCTTTCTCCTGCTGTTTCAGGAGAGGCTTTTCTTGCTTGTCCTAGCCTAGGATCTGCAAGCTGATGAAACGTGGCCTTTCTTTTGGTGACTTAGGCTTTCATGGTTTTGGAATATGCCCTAGACATCTGACTGGACAGCAATCATGCCACTGTTTTGGTGATTGAAATTCTCTGGTTGCCTTGGTTGCTGTTTATAGAAATTGTAGTTTTGAGATATAGGGCAGAAACAGCTCCCTTGACCCACCGAGTCTGCACCGATCCCTGATCGGCCCATACACCAGCATTATCCTATGTACAGGGACAATTTACAGTTTTATCAAAACCAATTAACCTACAAACCTGTACGTCTTTGTAGTGTGGGTGGAAACCAGAACAACCAAAGAAAACCCACGTGGTCACAGGGAGGACGCACATACTCTGTGCAGACAGCACCCTTAGACAGGATTGAACCCTGGTCTCTCGTGCTGTAAGGGAGGAATTCTACAGCTGCGCCACTGTGCCACCCTATTTCTTAACATACTCTATCTGTCACAACAATTTTCTGGTACCATGCCAGTTTACTTTGGCATTTGGATAGTTCATCTGCCATGTGTAAATAACAGAATAATTGAAAATTCATTAGTGGATCTGAGATTAGTGACAATTCTCCTGTTTTGTGATGAATCCCCATCAAAGAAAGATTAAAATAAGGCTTGTCATTGGCGTTATCACAGCAGTTAAAACTTTTGCAGAAAACCTGATTGAAATTTCCATCAATACAGCACACAAAAAGACCCATAACTGATGCATCTGACACTCGTCATTATTTGTGTCTGAGACAAACAAGTTGCTGTGTTATCTCACAGATCTAGAAGTCATTGCTTTGCTCAATAAATGTGACCTTGCTGCTGTTTACGAAACAGATTCCCCTTGCATCAGAACATATGCCAAACATCTTGAGAAATCAGTCCCATGCTCCTATACAATGGGGAGGAACACAAAGTGGTGCATCTAAGTGAGATGTTTATGTGTTAACACATAATCAGAAATATTGTTCTAGAATATCCTTAAATAAGTTAGGAATCAAAAATCTTATTGCAAGATTAGATAATGTTGAAGGGAGTCAATGTTAATAACTTACCACTAACTGTGAATTTGAGGAACGACAATAATAACCTAATATAACGAAATTAATTAAAATATAAAGAATCCCTCACATCAACTAAGATCAAGTCACGAAATATGCTGAATGTTACACCAGCCTCAGTTTCTCTTTAATCCTGTAAGGGTTTTTTTTTTGGTAATTTTCTTTGGTAGATTTTGAGTTAAAACGACACTACTGTCAATGTCACCCTTAAAGTCACGATGATAAACCACAATCACTAATAACAAAGACCATCTGGTGCATGTGCGTTCATCATTCAGGAAGTTCTCCACAATTGTCACAATTTGAAAACTGGATTTCTTCATCAGTAAGCTATTCAAAAGAGGCCTGATGATTCATTGCAATAAGGAAAAAAAATTACATTTCCAACAGGTTCAAACACAAATAAGTGTCTAAAAATGGGTACACAAAGACCAGTCGATTGTACTATGGCATTTGTTTCATTCTTTAATGATTGCATCAAAATATCAAAATTTTAGAACGCCTACAATAAATTGGTGAAGTGGTCACAAACTACATGCAAATCTAACAGCAAACAATCATTATTATTCATATTCAGATAAAGCCAGATAAAATGAGTCTTTGGTCTCTAAAACCATATAGAAGAGGGTTGAGCTAGAATGCCTTTGGTGAACATCATGTAAATCTTCATGTTTGCGTTACATGGCAACCCTCATTTTTTTCCACTTATCATATAAATGTCATGTATCAATGGCAGTCATAATGACTGATTTGTTTTCACAATGTACTTCTGCAAATGCAGCGCAGAGTGCCCAAAATATGACCTCCTGGTTTCTTCCACAGGAGGAGAGCAGTTTTGAAAAGGAGGTTCTAAAATGCTCCCAGAAACAAGAATCATGCTGAACGGTAGCATGGGCCATTCTTCCAAGATCTCCCAGAATTTTGCAGTTGGAGATCATGGCAAGGATGGGGTAGTCAAAGTGAACTGAACCCATAATATTGGGCCAGGCAGATCATTATCTACGGGAACATTTGGTGTGAGTGGGCTGGTTTTAGGACACTCAGTAATGATAACAAGTTAAAGAAAGCCTCCACTTGAAGATGGTTGCCTGCGACCCGCCTGTGGCTATCCAGGATGTCATATACTCTTAACAAGCTATGACATGTTTCAAGTTTCTTTCTGCAGTTAAATTTTGCATACAATAAGTGTGTGGTTTGAGATCACTGAGCATGCCTTAGTATTCTAAGCACTGGATCTTCAGTAATCATGCCAGCCCACTGTCTCTGCTCCATTTAAAACTGGGCCATTAATCTCAAAGATCGGGGCATTATTGAGAGAAATAATGCAGACAGGACTAATTAAAACACAAGAATTTGGACCGCGTAATATCTGGCCTTATCCAACATATTACGATCAGTACTAACAATGTATTCTA
This sequence comes from Leucoraja erinaceus, assembly GCF_028641065.1. NCBI lineage: Eukaryota > Metazoa > Chordata > Chondrichthyes > Rajiformes > Rajidae > Leucoraja > Leucoraja erinaceus. The sequence goes on along the minus strand of NC_073395.1, from coordinate 26,745,806 downwards.
ATGTACAATTTGATTGAATCGTTCTAACTATCAAACTTTTAATATTATCAATCGGTTTTACTGCAAAATAAAATTATACCAAAATGAAAATACAGGTGCACAACCTTTTATCCGAAAGCCTTGGGACCAGACACTTTTCGGATTTCGGAATTTTTCGGATTTCCGAAATGGAAGATTTTTAGCGTAGATTAGGTAGGTAGCGCGGGCGGCTTGAAAAGTCTGGAGCGGCTGCCTCCTCCCCGGAGACCGGGGAATCATTGTAAATCATTGCATAAATGTTAGTTAGTTAGTTTGAAGGGATTTTATGTGGTGGGGGGTGTGAAGGTGGAAACTTTAATTCTTAGTCCCCTACCTGGTCGGAGAGGCGGGGAGCGGGCAATGCCTTACCGGGTCGCCGTGCAGTAAGCTCCAGAGCGCTGTGGCCGCCGACTCCCAACATCATGGAGCTGGGGCTGCGGGCGTCCGGCCGCGGGCGGCGCCGGTTGTAGCTCCGACCCCGGCAACTCTACCCCTGGCTGCGCTGCCGGACGCCCGCAGCCCCAGCTCCGCGATGTTGGGAGTCGGTGGCGTTGCAGTGCTGGGATACCAGTGGGGAGCGGGCAATGCCTTACCGGGTCGCCGTGCAGTAAGCTCCGGAGCGCTGAGGCCGCTGACACACAACATCGCGGAGCTGGGGCTGCGGGCGTCCGGCCGCGGGCTGCGCTGGATTTGTACAGACCTGCGCTGGCTACAGTAGTACAGACCTGGGTTGACCGTGGGTTGTTTCGGGTCAAGTTTGGTGCCAAACGCGAGCTTTGGTGTGCAGACAACATCCTGGAAAAAATGTCCGGTTTTCGGAGCTTTTCGGTTTCCGGAACTCCGGATAAAAGGTTGTGCACCTGTACTACTTTACTGTGGTTTTATATAAATGGTGGAAACATCTAATCATGTTTGTTTTTATGTACTGGTAAGTATTCTTTTTGATGTTCTAAAAGTTAATGCATTGTACTGAATATAAATGCACATAACTCATTATATCTGGGTCAATTTTTGGGGATTGGGGGTAGCAAGAAATTCAGAAATGTTTGCCTGTTTAAATATTGCTGAGGAGAAATGTTTTCTGTTGCTGGTCCTAAACTGAAATGCTACCCCCTGTGATAGAATAGTATTTTGTTTGTTTCATGCTGTCAATTAATTTATTTTGAACTATCCCACAGCTACTCACAGCAATGAACAAGTTCTTTCTGCTGCTTTCTGCTGGGATGCTTTCTTAATGTTGGCGTTCTGTTCACTTACTGCATGAATTCAACCTCCCATGATTCTTTTTGTTTAAAGCTATTTACTTTTGAATAAATTGAAGACATTTATAATGCAACTGATCATTACCTCAAGTAAATGTTGATTTACTTATCTAGTTGGATATGATGTTCTTGTAGAATTGCTGATATTTCACGTAGTCTTTTTCAGCCACATTATTTGTAGATTATTCTTTGAGTTCCTTGCCACAGTGATGCAGTGCTCATTTTCAGTTGCTAAATGACATTCTAAGCCCACAATGTGACAAACAGGAAGCATCTGCTGCCCACCAGCTGTGACTGATACACCCGCAATATTAACATAGACAAAAATGGCTATCAGAGGGCACACACAGCAAACAAATATGAGTTCCTTTGCATATTGAAACAACGTATTTTAATGTTTACAGCATTATCTGCAACACTGAGTTAACTTTAACAGATTCAGCTCTGGGTTGGTTGTCTTTAGGAAAACTAAGTCCGAATGTGAGCTAGCAGCTTGTCCTTCAAAGGGTTCCTGCAGGATGCATTCAACAAATTAAGTTATACAAATGCTGCTTGTGTTTTTGAGAAAGACAGGGCTTCACCACTAACTTGAGGGGTGGAAAAGTGCCGCAGCTCATGAAGCTGCTATTGCATTGCTCCAGTGATCTGGATTCAATCCTGATCCTCTGTGCCGATGGTGTAGAGTTTATGTATTCGTCCTGTGACTGTGCTGCTTTTTCTTGGGTGCGCTGGTTCCTTTTCACAACCCAAAACCATGTAAATTGGTGGGCTAATTGACTGCTGTAAATTACCCCTAATGTATAGCGATGGAAGAATCCGGTGGGAATACAATGGGATAAGTGTAGGAATAACGTAAATGGTTGATCGGCTGAAAGGCCTGTCTCTGTGCCATGTGGCTCTTATACCCTCACAGTCAAACAGTGAGCTAAGGTCCACCACTATTCTCATGCCTTCAATTAGGCATATTCAATTTTCTGGCTTGCTTTATATTTGGTAGCTTGTTATCTGTAATTAGCAGGCAAATGAAATGTGATGCCTCTGCACTGAATGGGGGTGAATGGTGAACAATTTCACCCAAGTACAGGGCGCTGTGATTCAGGAAACAGCACCGCGTCAAGTACAATTCAAGTTCCCTGATTGAGTTCGCCAATATAAAATATTAAATTATTTATTTTCCAAAAAATAGGCTTTCACATATTCTCGTCAGGCTCACTGCTTTGAGATATCATTAACTTTGTCATTTAATCTTTGTCATTTGTCATCCTATCTTCCAACTTGTCAGATCTTTCCTTTTGTCATTTCCACTCTCCAATGATGTCTGGTAGCTTAGAACCACAAACGTCAAGCATTTTGTTGTGCTAATGAAAAGCTATTGAACTGAAACATTAGTAAAAAACAACCGTTGGAGAAACTTGAAGGGTTCAGCAGCATCTGTGGAGGGAATTGGACAAACGGCATTTTGCATCAGGCCCCTTCTTCACAGTGAAACTGGAACATTCATTTACTTTCCGGCTAGCTAGCTAAGTGTTTTCAACATTCTATATTTTTAGTAAACGTCAGTGTGGAAATGTTAAATATTAGAGATCGCAGGTTTAAGGTGGGAGGAGCATGGTTTAAAAGAATACAAGATAAGCTTTTTACACAGAGAATGGTAGGGGCATGAAACACACTGCCAGGATGGAAGCAGATGCAGTGGCAACATTTAAGAGGCACTTAGAGAGGCAATGAATATGCAGGGGATGGTAGGATATGGATCATATGGATATTTTTAATTGGCATCCTGGTCATCGCAGACATTGTGAGCCGAGGGGCTTGATCCTGTGCTGTATTCTGCATTTTCTATGTTTCCAGCACAATTATTAATGTCACGTGTACTGAGATATGGTGAAAAGCTTTAATGTGCATGCTATCCAATCAAATCATATAATACTACACATAAATACAATCACGCCAAACTCAAGTACAATAGGTAGAGTGAGGCATGTAGTTCTCAGCACTCTAGCGCAACAGTTCCAGAAACAAACTCCAATGTCCGCAATGAGATAGATGAGAATCAGACTGTAACATAGCTTGTCGAAGGACCGTTCAGAAGCCTGATAACAGATGGGAAGATGCGAAGGAAAGAACTGCAGATGCTGGTTTAAATTGAAGGTAGACACAAAATGCTGGAGAACGGTCTCGACCCGAAACATCACCCATTCCTTCTCTCCAGAGATGCTGGCTGTCCCGCTGAGTTACTCTTGAATTTTGTGTCTAACAGACGCGAGGAGGCTGTTTTTCAGTTTGGTAGTGCACGCAATGTTCTTATAACCATGTCAAATTGTGTATTGAATAGCAATTCCCTTTAGAGCAGTTAATGCCTATATCTCTGTTTGTAACAAGGCAGATGTTTTCTGTATGTGCTAAAAAAGCTGGTTTGCATTTTGAGCAGGGAGATGAGCTGGTGAGAACTGTTGCTGCTTGCAACTCATTATGGCCTTACCTTTGTGTTAACCTGAAGAGAGAAATTTCTTGACCATTTTATGACCAGAAATCAGAGTTCAGCAACTGAAATATTGCATAATTGCAAAGGTTTAAAACGTTAAAGTAAAATAACAACTAGGAGAATTAATGGTGCACATAACTAAGAGTTACTGTTATGTTGTCGAAGGTATAATGCTATGTCACCGTCTGTGTGTTCATTCTTTTTTCATCCATCGTTCTGCAAAATCAGGTGTCCTTTCCAAGTTCCATGTATCACCAAGATGCAATGTTTCTTTCCTCACCTAAATCTCTGCATTTAATGTATTCTTTTGTTACCTCGGGTTCACTTTCACCAAAGTCTATTGCAATGCAAATTATTTTGCACAGCCATAAATTTCAGCAAAAAAGCCATAAGCTTCAGCGGTTTTTACAAAAATGCAGCAGGTGTATCTAGAATAATTCAAGTTCAATTTCCTTGTTCATCATCTCCACTAGCGCTTCTCTCTTATGTTTCAAAATGTAATCTTTAATTTCTCATCTTTAACCACAACCCAATCAGGCATTCATTGCCTAACCAACATGTGAGACACATGATGTACGTAAGAGATCAAATCCTGATAACTTCTTGTGCTATCACAACCAAATTCTCGTGCGCAACTAAGACCCTTTAATACAATTTACAACACTCACTCTACAACAGTTAACCACAGAAATCGATTTGACAGTAGATAAACACACAATCTATTACTTAATTCAGATCAGTTTGAAAAAAACCCACGAGTTTCTGCTAAACAGAATATCAGCCAATAAAGTAACATAATATTCAAGGTCATCTAGCCTTAATCTTAAAATCTGCAGTGTGTTTCAGCACGGTACAAACTGTGGGCCATTGTGTTCTAGCAGGACTTTTCCCTGGCCCAGGCTCCCTGTTACTCTGAAGAGTTCCATCATTTGTAACCTTTTCTTTGTCACATTTCACACACGTCAACTGTGTAGCAAAACTGGCATCTTATTTTCTCTACCAAGAACTCCCTATTCTCAATCAATTGTCCATGCAATATTTTACATGTCTAAATAGCTTCTCTCCAACCATTGGCAAGATTTTATAAATGCTCATAATCTATTCGAGAGAGAGATCGTTATATTTTCTTTCTCATGCAATTCTTTAGCTGTCCCATTTCTTGCCATTGCATGGATTACGATTTGTTTTGCTTTTGCTTTTAAGATTTTCTTCTTTAACCAACCACTCTGTGCGACTTTAGCATGGCATTTTCTTTGGCCTCTGTGGTAACCAATATGTTGCTTATCCCTTTGGTACGGTTTCTTACTATATGGTCTCTTCTAATAATGGTGATAAGGCCATGCATCTGTCAGCATTGCTTCCTGTCTTTATGGGTGGCTTTAGTTATTTCCATTGTATACTTTGTTACATTAATATATTTGTCAAGTCTTGACATTGTAGACACAATGTGTACAAAGTGTACATGTTCATGAATTTACTGCCAGTATATATTTACCATTTGTCCCACAGAGAAATAAACAATATCATCCACCCATGGTTTTACTGGAGGAAGTAACTAATGTTGCAACTTCTGTTCTTAACCCCCTCTGAATGTGACCAAAAACTCATTTTTAAAAATAGTTCTTATTACAAATTTCCACCCTGAAAATCCTGTGATTCATCATCGCATGTTAGGAATTGTTCTTAGTTTCAGCATTTAATATTCCTCATAAATAAAAGACCAAGCTGATAAGGCCTTTTTGTGTTTTATATCATTCATATCCTGCAGCATTCTAACAGTGAGCAACATTACCATTTAATTGATCGCAGTTAAAGCAAGACTATGTAAAATGAAAAGAATGCAAACATTCTTAATCATGAGATGAAAGCAAACCCTCATCGCATGTATCTATGTATGTCAATGTTTTACAGGAATAATATGGAAGCAAATTCCTTCTGTTCTTATCTGAAAATTTATTTTTAAAAATAGTTTCTTATTACAAATCACCCTGAAAATCCTGCATCATCGCATGTTAGGAATTGTTCTTAGTTTCAGCATTTAATATTCCTCATAAATAAAAGACCAAGCTGATAAGGCCTTTTTGTGTTTTATATCATTCATATCCTGCAGCATTCTAACAGTGAGCAACATTACCATTTAATTGATCGCAGTTAAAGCAAGACTATGTAAAATGAAAAGAATGCAAACATTCTTAATCATGAGATGAAAGCAAACCCTCATCGCATGTATCTATGTATGTCAATGTTTTACATTAATTATGGAATCAGTACCATTATTTACAGAGATTAACAACTGGTTGGGAATATTTTATTAAATTATAATATAATCAGGAACTTTTAATATATTTATTAGGTGACAGACCAGGTATTTTATTTTAAATACACCGGGGTGGATATTTGACTTGGAAATGCCTTCAGTGTAGGAGACGATTTATCAAATTTTGAAATGGTATTAAGGAAAATGAATTAATCTATGAAAGAAAATGTACTGGAACCCTCTTGGAAGCATTCTTATGATCACTGATCAGCACATTAAGCAGGCAGTTAATTTAATCAACCCACACCTTTATGCTGACTCTGCTGTTACTGAATATCAATTTCTCATTTGTGCTCACTCTCAACCTTGAATTTCTGAACAGTGTGAACCAACGCAAAGGACTCACCAACATGATATTTACTAGAGGTAGACAAAAAAAGATGTAGAAACTCAGCGGGGGAGGCAGCATCCATGGAGCGAAGGAATAGGCGATGTTTCGGGTCGAGACCTTTAGTAAAGGTTTGTGCTGGAACAAGTTACCTACCGACATGGATTCCCTTGCAGATGTTCCTAATGGAATAGAGTGTGGCTGGAGAATGAAATGAGACATTTGAAGAAAGATAAGCTTCCAGATGAAAGCAGGTGGGAAAGCTCTCAGAAGGAGGCCATATTTGCCACTACTCTCCACAGAATATTTCCCTCCAAGCAAGACCTCAACGGTGGAACAGGCGGAGGACGATGGCTGATCTCAGTGGAACGTCACAACGGCTGGGAAGGTGGATGAAGGCTGCAGCAGGAAAGGGTCTCCAGTCGTCTTGGACTCCATGCTACTGGATTCTGACCCAGATCTAACAAGGACGTGGGGTGGCTGTCTGTGCACCAGTCTCCCCACTTTAAATAAAGTCACGCACAGGCGTCCTCCATATAGGGAATAGCACCCTGGAGACACCCATGGTCAGCCTGACCGAAGGGGGCCTAAGAAGAATTTCCCTTAATCACAATTTGAGCAATGAGCAGCCTCTCGCCAAAGTGAAATCAGTGAATAAGATTGGGGTGTGTCTGCAGATTTACAGTTACCAACGTAGCATCAAAATACGACTTTTATATCACTGGCTTCTAATCTGCTGCTGGAATAAATATTATTCCACAGTTGATGTTATGCAGTAACATAAGGGAGGTCATTCAACCTTTCCATGGAGGTTTAGTCTGCAAATGTCCCAATTGTTTATCATGCCACTGAATGTGTGCATGTTATTTTCAGTCCACCATTTGCACTCTGACATCTTACTGGATTGAGAGTAATTCCACTTTGTCATTCTGTTTCCGATGTTTGATCATAATTGATACGTTGTCCTGGTGACTATACAATGGTTTCCTCATCATTCCCTGCGGTTCCAAGTGAACATAGATTCTGTCCCTCAGAACCTTCTCCAACGTCTTCCCTACCACTGATGTAAGGCTTATTGGTCTACAGTTTATAGGCTTATCCCTGCAGCCCTTTTTGAATAAAGGGGCAACATTAGCTTATCGTCCAGTCTTCTGGCAATTTACCCATGGCGAATGGGTATGCAAAAATCTCCGTTAAATCCTCAGCATTTTCTCCCTTAAGATCCTGAAATAGATCCTGTCAGGCCCTGAGGACTTACTCATCCCAATTAGTCCGCTATTTTTATAATTCCTTTTTCCTGATACAATCATGTGTACCCCTCCCTTAACCATTAACCCTTCAGCCTCCACATCCTGGTGAATCCTGAGAAGTATTCACTCAGAACCTTGCACATATTCACTGGCTCCACACATAATTACCTTCTTGATTTTGATATACCAACCAAGGATTTTAGAATTCATATTAATACTAATTGTTAAGGCAATATCATGGCATTTTAGCCTCTTAATCTTTCTTTTTTCCTTCCTATATCTGATGTAAACCTCAAAAGACTCATTCAATACCAATTTCCAATTCTTGACAAGTGCATCTTTATTTCCCCTGATTACGCCTTCAATATTCTTCTATCTTACAATATTTGCTTCTTGCCCTTTACGGAGAAATGCTGGCTCAGAATCTTTACCATCTTGCTTGCAAACGCCACCCCGCATTATTGTATATCGTTATTCCTGTACAAACTTGACTTGGGATTTCAAGTACCAACTTGACTTGGGGCACTGCAGAGATCATGGCCCGTCTTCAATATGGAAAGATGTGTTACTTAACATAGAAACATAGAAAATAGGTGCTGGAGTAGACCATTCGGCCCTTCGAGCCAGCACCACCATTCAATATGATCATGGCTGATCATCCAAAATCAGTAGCCTGTTCCTGCTTTTTCCCCATATCCCTTGACTCTGTTAGCCCTAAGATCTAAGTCTAACTCTTTTGAAAACAAATATATGATACCTATATATACTACTTCAAGCAGTACAGCTATGAAGACCTGACAGCTATCTTTCCAGCTTCATCTGCAGAACAAGTAGCTTTCAAAGAAAGGAAGTGCTTTGGTGGACACATGGTATCTAACGCTAGGTAATAACATTTAAAGAAGCTTTGAAAATAGTCTGGTGGTCCATCAATAGTTTACTTGCATTATGAGGTACATTGTTGAGAAAGTGGAAGTGTGTCCATGGCCCTGGTACTTGTTGCTCCCTCCAAGGATGACAATGTTTCTTTATCCACTAATGTGTTCCACAAAAATGAAGGAATTGTGACTTCTTCTAGGAAAATTGATATTCATTAATGATCTTGTACAAGGACGATCATGCCTCACAAATCTACTCTCACAAAAATGTTTTGAAGAAGTAAGTAAGAAAATGAATGAAGAGAGTGTAGTAGACATGGTTTACATAGAACTCGGTATGGTTTTTAACATCCCTCTGCATGATAAACTGGTCCAGAAGATTGAAGCACGAGTCAGGAAGTGATGATGCAGCTTTATGGGACTTTGGTTAGGTCTTATTTGGAGTATTGCGTGCTCCATTGCAGAAAGGCCGTGGGTGCTTTGCAGAGGGTGTAAAAGAGGTTTAACAAAATGCCGTGTGATTTGGATAATATTTGCGATAAGGAGAGGTTGGATCGACTTGGGTTGCTTTCTCTGGAACGCCAGAGGTTGAGGGGGGACCTGATAGAAGTATATAAAATGATGAGAGACATACATAGGATAGACAAAATGTTTAAGAAAGAACGGCAGATGCTGGAAAAATCGAAGGTAGACAGTCTGTAAGAAGGGTCTCGACCCGAAACGTCACCCATTCCTTCGCCCCATAAATGCTGCCGCACCCACTGAGTTTCTCCAGCTTTTTGTCTACCTTGGATAGGGTAGACAGTGAGAACCTTTTTCCCAGGGTAGAAATGCCGAAGAGGAGTGGGCATAGATTTAAGTGAAAGGGACAAAGTTTATAGGAATTGAGCGTAGGCAAGTTTTCTTTTACACAGTGTGACTGATGGGTGCCTGAAAACGCTGCCAGGGGTGGTAGTGGAGGCAGATATAATAGTGCCATTTAAGAAGCTTTTAGATAGGCACATGGATATGCAGGGAATGAGGGGATATGGATCATGTACAGGCAGATGGGATTACTTTATGTTGGCATCATGTTCAGCATAAATATTGTGTGCTGAAGGGCCTGTTCCTGTGCTGTACCCTTTTATGTTCTAAGTGGTAAGAAGAGCTCTACGTTTGCTAGATCATCTGATTTAAAATCTCGTGCTGGAACAAGTTATATCTGGGACTTGTACCTCGTCTCTGTAAGCTTCGCCACACCTTCTAAAACTTGGCGTGGTTGCAATTTTTTCATGCATTGCTCACAGCCTGTAAACAATGCCAGCTGTACAACCGTGGAGGCCACAAACATATTTTAGATTACTCTGCATGGAGCAAGAAAGAACTGAAGAAGGGCATGTTACTTCCATCCATAGTTTCCCTGGTAGATGTTCACGGAATTGTGCACGACTGGGTGAATGAACTGAGACCATGTAGTGCAGGAGGACTCATTTTCAGAAGAGGACAAGCAAGAATAGTCCCACTGCATCCCATTGATCTCCAGCAGCTTGGCCCTTAGAAGACTACATCCATGTCCCCTGTAGCCTAATTAGTCTGCTTTTAAAGCCGGGCAGCTATAATGTTCCTTTCACCTATCTGGCATATCTACCCACATGTTTAACAATGGTGTTCGACATGATAGCTAGTGTTTACAGACACAGTCATATGGCACATAAACAGGCCTGTCAGCCACCAAGTCCATGCTGACCATTAAGCACTCATTTACATTATTTTTAAAAGTTCTTCCCCACATTCCCATCAATATCCCCCCCCCCCCTCCCTCCCCACCCCCACAGATTCTACCAGTCACATGCACACACGTGTCAATTTAGCGTGGGCAATTGACCTACCAACCCACATGTCTTTAGGATGAGGGAGGAAACGCACTCAATCACAGGGAGAACATGTAAACTTTATAGAGGCAACATCAGATGTCAGTGCTGAATGCGGATTGCTGAAATTCTGAGAGTGTCTTCGAAAAGCTCAATTCCTGCAGGCAATGTTGGCCTACACCAGTTATTTCATGCTGTGTGCACTAATGTGCCATCAAATGTTGAGGTTAGTGAGGTGTTACTACGATGTGCCAAATCAACATACTTTGTTTAAAACTCATGTTGGATAATTAACTTCCAGGGTTAATCCTTGAGGATAATTAAACCGCAATGTTCATCCATGAGGAGTAGCACTGTTGGCATTGAAGCCTTCCTCTCCTGTAGCTTCCTGAATATGGCTGGGAGATCTCGGCACCAACCCCTACCCCATTGGAACTCCTCTCTCTTTGCTCTTCTGGAATATCTCACTTCCAAGACTGTATATAAAATATATAGTATATAACATGTATTACGGCATATAGCATAATCTTATGGTCCTTTAGTATCCAATGGGTGCAAGGGCAACTTACAAATAGACGTAAGATAATGCCCCTGTCCGACTTAGGAAACCTGGAGGTTTTTGTCAGTCTCCCTACCTGCTTCCACTACCTGCAACATCCAGCAACCTCCGGGAACGGCACGGAAACCTTGGGTGGGGCGCAAAGTCTCCAGAGGTTTCCGTTCAGGTTTCCTAAGTGGGACAGGGGCATTAAAATCCCATTGCTGATGTTTCCAGTCGAGTGGCTAGTGCTGACACCACCCAATTCGACTTTCAGACAACAAGGAACACAGATTTGACATGCTGTCTGCCTCATAGTGAATTGCTTGCTTTTCATTTTGATTATAAGCCTTTTTTTAAAGAATGTAGGTAGACACAAAATGCTGAAGTAACTCAGCGGGACAGGTAGTATCTCAGGATAGAAGGAATGGGTGACGTTTTGGGTCGAGACCCTCCTCCAGATCTTTTTTTTTTACTTTGACGATTGTTTGTAGAACTGTAGATTCGCTTATTATACACAACACATCACTATATATAACCCTGCACCAGAAAAATATCAGTCATTTTGTTTCATATATATCGCTACATTATTGGAAACATGTAACAGTATCAGCTGAAATAAAGATGTTTTTTGAAAAATAGTATTTAATCATTCACAACATTTCTTTTCTTGTAAAGAGTTAACATTCATCAATAAGTTTAAACTAAAAATAAATGATTTGGCATGCTCGAGGACGAGAGGACATGAGTTTAAGGTGAAGGGGAAATTATTTAATAGGAATCTAAGGGGTAACTTTTTCACACGAAAAGTGTTGGGTATGTGGAACAAGCTGCCAGAGGAGGTCGTCGAGGCTGGAAATATCCCAACATTTAAAAAACAGTTAGACAGGTACATTGTTGGGACAGGTTTTGAAGGACATGGACCAAATGCAGGCAGGTGGGACTTGTGTAGCTGGGACATGTAGGCCGGTGTGGTCAAGTTGGGCCGAAGGACCTGTTTCTATGCTATATTACTCTATGACTTTCTATTTAAAATACGAATGACTACAGGAACAGATTACAGAAAGTAATTGTTCCAATATGGCTATCTTTAAATCCACAACCGTATCATACAATTTCTTAAAGTTTATACTTCAATTCTCTGCTAAATAATTGGGAAATGACTGATGCAGTACATCTATTTGCACTAATATTGTCATTTAATGAACGTTTTTTAATACCACGAGTAAAAAAGTTGGGACATCATGATGCAGAAGTACATGTCGTTGGTGAGACCACACTTGGAGGATTGTGTGCAGTTCTAGTTGCCCAGCTACAGAAAATATATCATTAAGTTGGAAAGTTTGCAGACGACATTCACCAGGATGTTACCTCGGTTAGTTTTAAAGCTTGTTCTATAGGGAGAGGTTTGGTATGCTGGAGCTTGGGATGCTGAGGGATAATCTTATTGGAGTAACCAAGATTAAGATGGACATGGATAAAGTGAACGTTCACACTGTTTTTCCCCATGGTAGATGATTCTAAAATTAGTGGGCATAGACTTAAGGGGAGAGGAGAAAGATTTAAGGGGAACTTGGGCAACTTTTTAACTTAGGTGATAGTCTGTATCTGGAATAAGCTTCCAGAATAAGGTATAGAAGCGGATACAATTATGACATTTGGACAGATAGATAGATAAGAATATGTGGGCTTTCAGCCAAATGCAAGCAAATGGGACCAGCCCTGAATGCCATTTTGGTTGGTATGTACAAGGTGGGCCAAAGCGTCTATTTCTGTTTTAAAGCTTTATGACTTGAAGACAATGAGAATTGTGCGGAGTAGGTCAAGAAGTAAACACACAATGACGTGAGATGGGAGTAGTTTATTTATAATAATAATTTAGGAAATCCATGTTGGTTACAAAATATTTCTTGTATAAACAAGGAACTGCATACCGTTATGCCCTTGTCCCACTTAGGAAACCTAAACGGAAACCTCTGGAGACTTTGTGTCCCATCCAAGGTTTCCGTGTGGTTCCCAGAGGTTTTTGTCAGTCTCCCTACTTGCTTTCACTACCTGCAACCACCTGCAACCTTCGGGAACCGTACAGAAACCTTGGGTGGGGCGCAAAGTCTCCAGAGGTTTCCATTCAGGTTTCATACGTGGGACAGGGGCATTAGGGTCCCAACCCGAATTGTCGCTCATCCATGTCCTCCTGGATGCTGTCTGACCCGCTGAGCTTCTCCCGCACGCTGTGAATCATTTCTTCTTTGTTTGTCCTCGGTCAGTCTTAGTCACCTGCATCAAATCACAAAACCAAATGTATCTAAATATCCTATTGCATCCATTATGAATAATGTTGAGCTATGACTAGTGATGTTTTCAAGAGAGAGAATTAGATATAGCTTAGGGCTAACGGAATCAAGGGATATGGGGAGAAAGCAGGAATGGGCACTGATTTTGGATGATCAGCCATGAGCATATTGAATGGTCATATTAATCATATTGAATATTGCTGGCTCATTGAGGCCGAATGGACTACTCCTGCACCTGTTTTCTATGTTTCTATGTTTTGTCATGGGCCCACCCCAGCCTAAATATGGACATATTATTTTAATATTTTGACTTTGCATATTTCCAATTTTGAAACTGCTGCTTAAGACTAAGGCTTGACTTGGCTGGAGAGTGTGGGTGGGCAGGGTTGCTATGGTTAGTGTCAGGTTGAGAGCATTAACTATCTCTGTGTTGCGGCATTTTGAAACATCATAAAGAAATATCATGAGGTTGTGACATTAATGTCTCCCTCATATTTGCTTCTGATCAAAAAGACAGATCGTGAGTAGACAGGCATAAGAAATTAGATGTCGCTTCCTCTTTCATTTTCTAACCAGCTGGCAGTTTGCTTATGTAAAATGAATTGAGTTGTTGCTATTTTTCCCCCTGTTGGATGAACGTCACATCAGTCATTATAGCAGAAGGACTTATAGCGATGTAGTGAGTGTGGTAAGTTTTGTGGGGAAAATAATCTTGTGACATTTTTTTAAAGGACCCAACCACTTTAAACCTCAGAGAATTATTCATGATCCAGTCATCTTCAACTGATTAATCAGTGACCTTTCCTGTATTATAAAGTCTGGAGTCAGGCTGCTAACAGACAGTTCTGGTGATAAACCTTTTCTCAACTTTTTTCTCAACTTGAAACAGTTCAGACAGACCATTGAAACTCCTTGATTAGCATTCAGGCCAGGCCAACAAATGCAAGATAACTTTCTAATCACATATGTGCCATAAATGAATGTTTTATTTATCAGTTTATTCTGAAGTAAGGTATATTTAAGTAGCAATTTGCATGGGATCCAACAGCATTTCATATTATTGAAGTGTTTCCTAGGGTCCTAGAGATATTTAACACAGATATAGTCCAACTCCCATGCTCACCAAGTTGCCTTTCTGGGCTGGTCCAATTTGCCTGTATTTGACCCATACCCCTATAACATTTCCTATTCATGTATCTGTCCAATGTCTTTGAAACTTTGTAATTGTACTTGCCTCTACTACTTTTGACAGCTCATTCCGTAGACCCACCATTCTATGTGTGAAAAACTCACCCCTGAGATCCCCTTTAAACTTCCCCCCTCATCTTAAACCTATGCCCTCTAGTTTTAGATTAATCAATCCTGGGAAATCAACGGTAACTATTTACCTTTGCTCTCTGTGCCTCTAGTTATTTTATACATTTCTGAAGTATTGCAATATAGGAAAATTCCAATCGTGGCAAAACTCTTTAACCGAGGGCAGCATGCATCATACTGTGTAGTAGTTCTGATATCTTTCCTTTACAGTTCATAGACATGGACTTCAGCAGAAGCATGTTATTTAGCAGAAGCAGTATAACCAATACACCTTCCATCAATAGTTATTTTCTGGCAGGCTTAAACTACATGGACACTTATTTAATAAAAAATAAAATTCTTAATATTGATATGGTCTATTTACGGTTCTATCGCCATCAACCAGCATTCTTCAGTGAGGATCTATGAATCAGATTGGGGCTTAGTTTCATCTCACACCAAGATGTGGGAGGTGCACCCTAACACTTAACTCAATCCTCAATTTTCAAAAAGCACAATTCATGCATTTATTTTCACTCCCAGAAGCTAGTTTTGGTTTGTACTTTACGCTAATATTACAAATAGCGTGTGACTCAAAATTCCTGTTACACCCTTATGTAACAATTGCAAATTAATCATCTGTACATAAATCGGCTGTGCATTTTCATAACATTAGGCAGTCCGTGACCAAAGTCAATCAAACCTAATGCTAAACGACCCATTCTTTCCTAAAGGTAGGTATCAAAGTAATAAATTAGAAAGAAAATGCTTTAAACAATTGGAAATCATTCAGCATGCACTGTCGCCTACTGCTATCCTGCATAAGAAACCAACACTGAATAATTGCTGGCTTGCTTAACAATTTGGTATGAAGTCACACTTGTGAATTTTGATTACTCAATAAATCAAGGTGATTATGCTGCAAAACCTTTCCTATGTAATTATTTGGCTTAGATAATTTTTCTATTAATCAAATAGACTTCTTGGGTGGCTTGATTATATTATTAATTTCCCTGCCATGTGGAAAACAAAAAGTATACCTTTGTACCTGAGCAAATGGTGTTCCTATTGCTTAGTCATATTTTGCACATTTCGTGGCCATTGATTCTACCAAATGCTGGCAAGAGTGAACATACTTGATTGCGATGAGTTTGGATTGTAACCCTCTCATTGTTCCTGTCACATACTTTGAAATGAAATATACTGTTGTTTGCTCGATGCAGGTTGAGTTTGACGGGAATGAAGACTCTGTGTTTTTCGCTGATGGTCAACGTCGAATTGACTTTATATTGGTTTATGAAGAGGAGCAGAGGAAACAAGGTGATCGAAAGAAAATGCGATCAATTCTAAGCAAAAAGGTATGACTTGTTAATTCTATTAGTACTTAAGTACATTTTCCATCACCATTGAGCTGCAAACTAGATTTTTATTAAGTACCTAACTAAATGACTATTATTGGAGAAATATGTTGCATTATTCTCATTTCATCATCCCCACAGTTTAACTGTTACTTTAGGATCAGGTTTATTATTATCGCGTGTGCCGGGTTACAATGAAAAACTTAGTTAAACATGCTATCCAAAAAGATCATATATATATATAAATATATATAATCAGTTCAAGAACAAATACTATAGAGAAAGCAAATATGCAGTTTTATTTAATTTTAATTGCTGACTTGTGGTTTTCTCTTTTCCGTAATATTGCTTCAGACTCCGGACAGAATTAGCTACTTGTTCAGAGCATCTTTAATAGTATTCAAGAAATGAGAAAGGATCTTTCCCATAAAAAAATAGATGAAATAAATTGCTATTAGTTCACATTGAAATACTGGCATATTTTGCCAATCTTTAGATCCAACAACCACAAATGATTTAACATTGAGGCTGGACAGTAACACAGCGTTAGAGTTGCTGCCTTACAGCACTGGCGATATATGGGTGCTATCTGTACAATGTACGTTCTCCCTGTGACTGTGTGGGTGTTCTCCAGGTGCTCTGGTTTCCTCTCACATTCCAAGACATGCAGGTTTGTAGGCTAATTGGCTTCTATAAATTGCTGTGTATAGGATGCAAAATTAGAATAACATAGAACTAGGGTACGAGTGATCGTTGGTTGGCATGGACTCAGTGGGCAGAAGGACCCGTTTCCACACTGTATCTCTAAACTAATGAAACTAAACTTGGATCCAAATCGTTTACAAAAAAAGTAGAAATTTGTTGAATGCATTATTTTGTATAATCTCTTACATGTTTGGTGACACTGGTAATATTAAGGGTTTTCAACTTTAATTTGATGAGCAATAAAATGATTTCAGTGGAAAGAGAAGCCTGAGGTTCAAGAACATGACCTCTGGTATCAACTGTAATGCAAATGTATTCAAATGAAATGTTAATGGAGGGTAATTGGATTAAATGTGATAATGTGCAGTTTACAGATTCTCCAGTACACTACTTCAAGGTGTTTAAATGCAGAGCAATACAAAATCTTCATAGAATGATTCAAACACCAATAGGATTGAAGCCTGGAATGTTGCTTAGGCACAGTTGAGGTGACTGGTTAGCAACAACTACAAACAATGCATTGTTTTCTTTATGCTAACTATGAAACCAACAGAACCAGGTTTCCCTCCAGATTCACATAGGCTTCAGTATACTTGATATTGTCCTCAATTACCGTGTTTGTAACAGCTGGTGCTCTCAAGGAAAAATGTGGAATTATTCTTTTGTGCCCATATTCAGTTAATGAGCTTACTTGAGATGCTCAGTCTGTTGAGAATCAATCGAATTTCCAACCCAAGTCTCACCATCTGCAGTATCTGAGAACTGGAACTTTTATACATCAAGCAGCCCTCCTCCTCCTCCTGTCCACTCCCCATCACCTCACTTTCATCCAATGTGGAGTAGTGGAATATAAGAATATACTCGGTGCCTTCGATGATTCATGTAATGGTGATCAGTTTAGGAAGGATTTCTAAACAAAAAGTAGATGATCATCAGTACAAAATATTCCTGTGGGGTCTGAAGTTAATGTTGAGGACCTCTAAGGCTACTCTCCTTCCTAACAGTATAGAATTGTGTCACCAGCAAGGTGACAGACTCCAAAAATATAATCAAAAATATATAATCCTGCAAGCATAGCCATATGGCATCATTGGAGGAGGACCATGCAGGGAATTCTCCCATTTTAGGCACATCACCAGATGCTCCTATATTTTTTCTTTTTATGTTACATTTCTGGAAATATTTTATGGCTGAATGTCTGAAACACTACGTTATTTTTAGAAAGTCAGTTGTAGGTGTGTACTTCCTCATTCTTTGAGAGTCACTCACATAAAAACAGGCAGCCATGGTTGGGAGACCACAGTTCCTTAAATATTTGATGCCATTTTCAAGTCGTAATATTGATACAATGTTAATATGATTGGATGCACATGGTTGGGTTCATATACCTTAGCCCATATCTCTTGAAGCCAGTTCTCCTTATCTTTGAGCCAAACATTCACCAATACAGAACCTGTGTGAGATGTTTCCACTAGTGGGTGAGTCACGGATAAGGGGAGGTTGCTACAAAATGAGGGACTAGTCATTTAAAGCTGATGTGCATAGAAACCTCTTCTCTCAAAGGCTGGTGAATTTCTGGAATTTGCTGTCCTTGTGTGTGGTGAAGACCAGTTCTTAGAAATATTTAAAGTTAAGATAGATAAATATTTGAAAGAATGATGAATTATTACATTATGTTACATTATGGGGAACTGGCATAGAAGAAGATGGCATAAAACAGCAATAATGAAATCGAATTTCAAGGCAGACTCAAAGGGCCAAGGGGCCTTCTCCTGTTTCTATGTTCTCATATTCTTGTGATATTCAGCAATTTAGTTTAAAGTGAAAATACTCTTTGTTTGTATTGTGAGAACAACATGGTAAGGTGACTATTGCCTCTTTGGAGGATTGATCTACAAAAACTACTCAGTGGGAACATTGGAAAGTGCTTTTCCTACATTGTACCATTTGCAGGAGCCTCATCAACTTAACATTTATCAGGATAAATAATGATTGTTTCACACTTGAATGGTTCCTGCAAATCCATTTAAGCAAAGGTTAGTTGTTAGTGATGATAATAAAACAGAGTTGTGGTTGCTGATAGATTTGACACTGCCATAAGGATTACCAGAGTACCCAGAGGACTTTCTGTACATTTGGTAAAGCAAAAACAATTGAACATGTATTGGACCAGAGCAAATTAACATCCCATAGATGTGATTAATTTCAGAAGTACCACATTTGAAGCCTGTGTCAGTTGTTGTTTGTTTTAAAGGTTAAATTGAGTAGATAAATGTTACTACTTGATTTGTAGTAGAATTATTTTTTGGACATAAACAGTTCAGGAAGATTATCGTCTTTGAGTAAGTCGATTATTAACTCAATTGTCTAAAGCAAGTTCAGTAAAACTGATAATCCACTAGTCATCATTCAGAAATCCGATAGTTCGTCATCTGGCTCACTGAGTGCTGATTCCTGTGCACCCTTCCGCTCATTTTGGTCCATTCTGTGGTCCCTTTTATTCAACAGTTTCCATCTCCCTTTCACCCACCGGATTCCCAGTCCCTCCACACTTCTTAAAGATCCTGTTTTTCACATTCCCTTGAAACTTATTGGGGTCTTGTTACTTGCATTCCCAATAAACTAGCCAGGTTCACTGGAAAACGTATTATTCCACTGTGTTATTAAAAAAAAAGTGCATTAAATGTGTGTTAAAGCATTAATAAAATAGCATCCCATTGGCTGGACAATCAGCTCTTCAGACACTAGCAAAGTCCAGAGCATGCCAGATTAACAAGGTTTTATGATTTTTTTTTAGAGAAACACTGTCTTGCATTAAATGACAGCGATGAAAATGATAAAATAGAGAAACTGCAGGAGATAAAAATTTGGAATAGAAATAGATAATAGTGGCAACTACATGTAAAAAGAGAAGTGCTTTGTTCAGTTTTCAAATGGAGAACATTCATAGACTTAACTTCCTACACACATGAAATCAACATCTCTCAGCCCATGACCAAGTCATATGAAATCTTCCTGCACACATGAAAGGCCAAAGTCATAATTTTCTGCCACCGTAAAGGATCCCCTTGAAATCACTTCCTTAATTCTGAATGCCTGTTCCCTTCTCTCCTAACTCAAACTTGGAGTCTGCTTATTCTAATTGTTTGCGTACGTTTGTTTATTTAATTCTTAGAAGTAGCGTATTAAAGTTAATTTTCATTTTTAATATGTCTTAGTACAATTTATATTTCTTAGATTCATTTCGGAAAGAGTACAATAACAGATTCCATTATAACATCTCCTACTTTTTCAGTGTGGGTATGACATGTTGGCTTAGCCTCATTACCTGAGTTTTTGGAAGGACCGTGTTTCTCATGATGGTTTCCAACATTTTCTCTTTAACTGATGTGATGCCAACAGGCTTATGATTTCCTGTTTTCTGTATATAAAGGAGATACATTTGCGATTTTTCAATGTAATGGAATCTCCTCCAAATCTTAGAAAATTAAAACCAAGGGGTCAACTATTTCACTAGTCACTTCTTTAAGGCCCTTGGATGAGAACTATCAGGACCTGAGGATTGGTCAGCCATTGCTCAGTACCACTACCTAAATTATCGTTTAGTTTAGAGACACAGCGCGGAAACTGGCCCTTCGGCCCACCGAGTCCTTGCCAACCAGTGATCCCCACACATTAACACTGTCCTACACACTGTAGTGGCAATTTGCACTTATTCTAAGTCAATTTACCTCCATACCTGTACGCCGTGGGAGGAAACCGAAGGTCTGTTAACTTCTTAATCTATTAACCTGCTCTTAACTCTGACATGTGTGTGGTATAGAACTTTGGTATGTCTAACCAGAGCAATAAATGGTAGAGACCAGGAGAGTGTTGCAGAATAGAGGGATCTGCAGGTGCAGAGGTGGCTGAAGGGTACTTTATTGCGATATATATGATCAGGAGGGGCATTGAAAAAAGTGAACACCCAGTCTTTTTCCCAGCTTGGAGGATTCTAAAACCAGAGGGCAAAATCTTAAATTGCGAGGCAAAAGATATAAGAGGGACCTCAAGCAACTGTTTCACTCAGAAGGTAGTCCACATCTAGAATGTGCAGCAGTGGAAGCTATAGAATTGGTTACAATTACCACTTTAAAAAATAATTGAACAGATATTTGGATATGAAGGGTTCATAGTTCTATGGGCCAAGTGCAGGCAAATGTGATTAACCCAAAATGCCAACTCAGTTGCTATGGTTAAGATGGGCTGAAGGGCCATCTCCGGGCTGAAGGGCCTACTCTGACTCCATGATTGCATTGAAAAAGACTCCTTCACAATGTAATGGGCCTTCTCTTAGTAGCATGTCATTTTTCGTTAAATATGATTTGCCTATCAAGCCTTTGTTAGGGGCGCTCAATATGCCATTGTGTAAGGCTGTACGTGTCTGTCAGCTTAAATCAACATACTCATAAGTTAGATCAGAGCTAAATTGTAAAATGTTCTGTATAATCATGCATTTTTTATTACGCACAAGCAAAATGAAGCCAACTGAAGTAAGGGGCAAATGTCCATGAGTGGGAATCAATTTCCTTTCAGGTTTTACTCAGATGTGCACTGCAATAATTAGGAGTGACCACGTTATATATGTATTTGAAAGTTTAGTCTCCAGGACAAAAAATTATTTTTCTTTATTGTTGCACAAATGTGATGGGTGGGTGGATATTTTTAAACAGACTCGGAATGTAAACTTGGGGGAGCCTCTGACATTTTCTATATTTTTTTTATTGTGCAGAGGAAAAGAGCTCTCTTTCAAGAAAACTTAAAGAAAGCAGGTCTGCAGATAGAAGCTACAAGATCAGTGAGTACTCATTCAAATGTTTTACCTCCTGCTGAAAGGATGTTGACTAAAAAATTAATCTGAAGGTTTCACTGATTTTTCTGTGAGGCATCTTTGTTTTTAAAGGCATTTTAGTCTCTTGACTTGATTCTTGGCTTTCTTTTCTCATGGACTTGCTGCTTAGCTCCCAGCCCCAACTCATGAGTTATTCCAAACCAATGTTGGCCTGTGAGCAGCTAAAGCTCGTACTGCTGTTTCTTTGGCTTCATATTCTTTTATACTCTTTGGCCAAACTGCTCAGTCCAATGCTCTCCATCCTGCCCTATTTCCACTGTATTTTGCCACCTACTACATTGATTTTATCAGTTATGGCATTGAATTTAAACACCATAAGGTTATGCTAGATTTGTGTAAAACTGTAGCAATTAGTGATTAGGTCACCACTGGGAACTGTTTCCTTCTACCAACCCTCCATCCCACCACCCTCTTCCACAGTCTCCCCATTCCCTTCCACCACCCCACTCTCCCAGTTCCAAAACAAAGGGTGGGTGGGATATGTCACCAGTGTATGTGTAAGTTAAACACAGGTATTGGGGTATGAGAATGGTTTGTGTGAGGTATAAAAGACTATTAGAAAACAATGCAGGGTGAATAGGAAGAAGCCGGTTCATTTAACAGAGAGATTGACAATGAAGAAATATGTAGTTAAGTTAAATGATGGAAAGACTTCCAGAGGAGGGAGGGAAAGGAGAGGAGCTGAGTAAAAATCTTTTAATTTAGAAAGTACTGGGAGCCTGGAACCTAAAGGGGTGGCCAGGAGGTTTTATCACAGTCAAAAGATGTATGTCTGTTTAAAGGGCCGTAATCAACAAGGCTACAGACTGAGAACTGTGAAATAGTAATAATATTAATAACGTTCCAGAAAAAAACCTCATATTCCACTTGAGTAGTCCACAACCCGAGGGCATGAATTGGATTCTCCAATTTCTAGTAAAGCCCACCCCCCCCCCCCCCCCCCCATTCTCATTTATCCAGATTACTCCCCCCCCCCCCCCCCCATTCCATCCCACCCTGCCTGTGAAGATCTTTCTTTCCATTCCCCTGCCCCATCACTGAGTTTCCTTCCCCTCATCATCTGTTCATCTCCTATCCCTTCCCACCCTGGTCTTTCATTGTTTTTTCATCCCCCGCCTCCCATCTCCCTTTCAACTCCCCACATTCCCGTCCATCCTCCAACACTCCCAGTTTCCTCCCACTCCTGCTGCCTCCCTCCCCTCACCTCCATCACCCCATTCTCTTCTACCCAGCATTTCTCCCTCCGGTTCTACATTTCACTCCCCATCTTCCTTCATCAGATTCCACAATCTTCATCCCCTTATCTTCTCCACGTATCATCCTCTCCCATCTCTTTCTCACCTGACTCATCTGCCGGCCAACCCCTCTCCAGTTTATCCACTTATCAAGAGCTACTTCTTGCCTCTACCAGCCAATTTCCCCTCTACTCTTATCTCTCATTTCAACAATAATAACTCCAAATGCCGGCCTCCTATATAACAATGGCCTTAATGATTCAAACGTGATTTCCTAAGTCAAGTGCTAATTTATAGATCTGATGACTCACGGAGTTATAATTTGTAAAAGCCTCGTTTCCTCACAGGTGGGATGTACACAGGGCTTTGGAGCAAGGATCCCAAAATGAAGTCAATGTTAACATGAACTGAAACAAAAAAGATTTAAAGATAGCATGAAGGGAAAGTATAATCAGCTTTAGGGGCAGCAAAAAACAGGGCAGAATGACTTGGGTTTCTGAGGTTTATTTTCTTACATGGGAGAGGGGCAGGTATATTCATTTGGGTACCTTGGTATTGAGAGAATATAAATAGCAACAGTGAATGTAAACAGAATAACAAGTGCAGGAGTTTCAAGTGAAAAATTAACATAGGCATGAAGAGAGAAGCAGCAATGCTGAGCAAACGTCAAGTATGGTAATGGATAGGCGCAGTGGCAAATAACTGTGGAAACTGGCAGATAATAAAACAAGAATTAAAAAGTGAAAAGTAGATGTGGGCAGGAAGGAGTAGAATATAACATGGAATAGAATGTTTTTACTGATGACATATATATGAAATGGGCAGTATCTCCATAATCCTTTTGTAAGTATGGTACTTCATTCATTAAAAACCTTCCATTCACACATACATTTACTACAAAATTTGGCCCCACACGCACAACTTGTTACACACGCCCTGCTTGTAAAACTAGATATCCTTTGGCACATTGTGAGCTTTACCTTGGGAGATTGTTGTAGCACAAAAAGTAGTGAGTTAGCCCATCATGCTTGTGTCAGGCTTGTACCTTTAGAAACATAGAAAACATAGAAATTAGGTGCAGGAGTAGGCCATTCGGCCCTTCGAGCCTGCACCGCCATTCAATATGATCATGGCTGATCATCCAACTCAGTATCCCGTACCTGCCTTCTCCCATACCCTCTGATCCCCTTAGCCACAAGGGCCACATCTAACTCCCTCTTAAATATAGCCAATGAACTGGCTTCAACTACCCTCTGTGGCAGAGAGTTCCAGAGATTCACCACTCTCTGTGTGAAAAAAGTTCTTCACATCTCGGTTTTAAAGGATTTCCCCCTTATCCTTAAGCTGTGACCCCTTGTCCTGGACTTCCCTAACATCGGGAACAATCTTCCTGCATCTAGCCTGTCCAACCCCTTAAGAATTTTGTAAGTTTCTATAAGATCCCCTCTCAATCTTCTAAATTCGAGAGAGTATAAACCAAGTCTATCCAGTCTTTCTTCATAAGACAGTCCTGCCATCCCAGGAATCAGTCTGGTGAACCGTCTCTGCACTCCCTCTATGGCAATAATGTCCTTCCTCAGATTTGGAGACCAAAACTGTACGCAATACTCCAGGTGTGGTCTCACCAAGACCCTGTACAACTGCAGTAGTACCTCCCTGCTCCTATACTCAAATCCTTTTGCAATGAAAGGTAACATACCATTCGCTTTCTTTACTGCCTGCTGCACCTGCATGCCTACCTTCAATGTATCTAAACTTTATTCCATTTTCTGATTTCTTCACCATGTGTCTTTTTTCCTTATTTATGTCCATATTGAAAGCTCATATTAACTCTTCTTCCATCATTCATTTAGGTAGTGAACCATTAGTTCTAAGTATATACAGGGCATTTTTAGAAGCCAAATCTTCTACTTCTTTTAAGTATTAAGAATGTTCTCAATAGATTTCAAACTTGTTTGAGAATAAGAATGGAAATGGCATAGCCAGTAGTGTTGCTGCCTCACATACCCAGCCACCAAAGTTCAATCCTGACATCTAATGCTATCTATAATGTGGTTTTCATAAGCTCCATATGATCGCACTGGTTAACTTCCATTGTTCCAGTTTCCGATCACAGCCCAAGAATGCACAGGTTGGCGGCTTAATTTTCTGGTGTAAATTGCCTCCACCATGCCCCCAAAATCTGAAGGGAATTGATGGAAATGTGGAGAGAAAATAATTGATTAGGGTACAATTAATGTAGAAATTGGTACTTGATGGTCAGCATGGCCTTGGTGTGCCAAATGGGTATATCCTTCTTTAACTCTCTATATAAGTTTATACATTGCATGCTTGATTGGTATAAATTTCATTGCATTTAATTTATTTGTGCATTGAAAGTAATTAATGGAACATTGAATAAATGCACATTTTGTTCATCTTATGCTGTTCATCTGCTATCTAAGGTTTTAGATTTCAAGACGATTTTCCTGAAACTCCATGCACCCTGGGAAGTCCTCTGTCGTTACGCTGAAGTCCTTCACATAAAACTACCTCTATTTAGCAATGATTTAAAACAGAAGACCTCCACTTTTAACTGCATCACCAAGCTTTTTTCAGTGGATGAAGAGAAAATTCCACCAGAGGATGAATATTTCACTGCACCATTTGAGATGAACCGTATAAAAAGTTTCCACACTCAAAACCGTGATGCCTTTTTCACACCAGCAACTCGAAGCAGGATAGTAAGTAATTGATCACTATTCCTCATGCTGCATTTATATTTAAAAATATTTGCTCATAACTACACATCCACAATAGAATCTTGTGTTTAAGAGGGAACTGCAGATGCTGGAGAATCGAAGGTTACACAAAAAAGCTGGAGAAACTCAGCGGGTGCAGCAGCATCTATGGAGCGAAGGAAATAATTATTTCCTTCGCTCCATAGATGCTGCTGCACCCGCTGAGTTTCTCCAGCTTTTTTGTGTAACCCACAATAGAATCTTGTTCAATTAAGCTTGTGCCATCCCTTTAGCAAATTTGGAACAAAAGGGGTAAATGAAGAACGATTTACATTTTTGTTTGATTATCGTATGTTTTAGTTTTAAATGAACAATTTAAACATTTTTACATTCTCACGCTGAGTATTTTATTTCTTGAAATCAATTTTCAACTTAATTTTGCAGGTCAATTATATTTTGAATCGCAGTGAATATAAAAGAGGAAAACCCAGCAAGTTTGGTATTACTAAACTTCTGGACTCAAATACATACAAGGCAGCTTATACACTCCATGATGTAAGTAAATTTAGGTAATTAATTGTTTCTCTGCATTTGTCATCTAATTATTGGGATGAAACATATAAAACAAATCCGGAAGTGGCGGCGCTGCCCTGGCAGCAGCGGCTCGCCTGCAGTCCGTTCGATTTTACTTTTTTTGTGTTGTTTTTTTTTTTTGTTTTGTTTTTTTTGTCTAGTTCGGTTATACTTTTGGTTATTAGGTTGTTTTATGTGTGTGTGGGGAGGGGGCTGAAACAGGGTTTTCAGTCTCTCCATGCGGGTGGAATGCGACTTTTTTGTCGTATCCCCCTTCTCTGCCTCCGTCTGCGCTGAGGCCTAATGGCGGAGCTGGCGACTTCGAGACTCCAGAGGCAGAACCTGTCAGGACTTGCCCTGGGCTCGCTCCCGTGAGGGCGGTCCGGCTCGGGGCTGGAACGGCGCTCCCGTGAGGGGCTGTGACGCTCCCGTGAGGGCGGCCTGGCGCGGGGCTGAGACTCTCCCGTGAGGGCTGTGGCGTTCCCGTCGGGGCGGCCCAGCCCAAGGGTGGAATGGCGCTCCCGTCGGAGCGGCCCAGCTCGAGAGTGGAAGGGCGCTCCCGTTGGAGCGTCCCAGCTCTAGGGTGGAACGAAACTCACGTGAGGGTGATCCGGCTCGGGGCTGGAACGGTGCTCCAGTGGCTGGGACGGCGTTCTGGCGGCGGTGACCTGAGTCCGGGGTTCAGCCGCGGGCCAGCGGCTGCGTCCGCTGGACTGGAGGGCAGCAGCTTCGACCACCCCGGGCCGCGGTGTTTGAGCCGGCCCGTTTGCGGGGTTCCATGAGCCGCGGGACTGTCTGTACCATCGCCCGGTGGGGTATTGCCTCAGCGCAGAGGGAGAAGAGGAGGGAAGAGACTGCAGCCCTAAGATTTTTGCCTCCACCACAGTGAGGAGGTGCTTGGAGGACTCACTGTGGTGGATGTTAATTTGTGTTTATTATTGTATTATTGTATGTATGACTGCAGGCACGAAATTTTGTTCAGACCGTAAGGTCTGAATGACAATAAAGGTAATTCTGAAAAAAAAATAAAAAAATAGTTAAGTAGTTGTACATTGGATAGTATTCCTCTAATTTTCATGACATAGAGATTTGTTTATATACACTTTTTTGTATGGCATAAATCGGCATATGTTGAACCATATTGGTGTAAGAATACCAACAGACCAACACTGAAATTGAGATTCTTGAGCAATCTTATAACTTTACTCATAAAAATATATGAGTAATATGAGTAATATATTTTCTCCACACCAGTTAATGGTATGGTACAGTCACAGAGTCTTATTCACCTACAAACCTACAGTTGCGTGAGACTGGAGCAGTAAGGACTTTTTTTGTTCTTTCATACTTAAAATGTAAGTAAATATATAAGAATTACCAGCCCAAGACGAGCTCTGTCCATTAAAATCTGTAAAAGTATTTTTTATTTTTTTTATTTTTTATTTTTATTAGAAGTACGGTAAGTTACAATACTACACAACACATATGTCTTAATACATTTTTTGTACCGCTTCATTTTTTGAGCTTTAAAAAAAAAAAAGATAGAAGTAAAGGAAAGTGCGCAGGAGCCGTGAAGGTGCAGGAGAGTGTTGAGAAAAGAAAGCCCCTTAGAAAAGAAGTTAGAGAAGGATGTAAAGAAAGAAAGTAGACCTTAGAAAAGAAGGAAAAAGAAAGGAGAAACAATCGCTCTATTATAACATTAAACTCCGCAGAAAGGGGACTACCAACCAAGTCTGTTTTTGTTGTTTTGTTTCCCCCCTCCCCGTTGCCAGATCCTGGCACCCTTTATTTATTTATTTATCTATTTATTTATTTATTTATTTATTTGTCCGTTTGTTTATTTATTTATTTATTTGTGTGATTGCTATTGCACCTCATGCTTGTAATAGTTCCAAAAACGTAGACCACGTCTTTTGGAATTGGTCTGCTTTGCCTGCTAAGAGGAATCTCATCTCTTCCAGATGTAGTGTTTCAAAAAATCTGTAAAAGTATAAGTTAGCAATTTAACAGAAGTATTTTGTCAGCCCTATCAATATTTTGGAAAGGATATTTCTGAAGAGTGAGGCAACAAATATTACTAAAACTAATATTTAGGTTTCTTAATAAAATATGGTACATACTTATCTCTTCCAGTGTAAATTCAACCAGAAATCGTCAGACCCATTGTGTCCCAATGAAAGGTTCCTTCTATACCAGGAGTGGGCTCATCCCAAGAACTTTTACAAACTGCAGCCTTTGGACCTCATCAGGTACTTCTTCCTTCATCTGTAACTTAAAATACTCCATTTAGAATATTACATCTGCATCCAACAAAAAAACATTTCAAGGTTGTCGAGAGTTGGTAAATCTGAGATCGCAATGAAACTATGCAGTGTCTGTCAGTCATCTCAAATATAAGTAAGATATGATTTATGCCTTCGAAGCAATAACTAATAATTTCAAATAATGTAGTAACATTTTATAAATAAGCAGCTGGTAAGATTCAACAGAAATTCAGTAGAGTAAATTCCCACATAGTAGCATTTAATATAGGAAAATTGTGATTTTGTTCATTGTTTATACCCATGGTCTTCATCCAGCCAGTGGCTTTCAATAGTCATGAGGAAAGAGTGTTTAACTGGCATATGCACTGGGAACGAAACAGTGAAATTCTTACTTGATGCAGCTTTACAGGCACATTTACATAATAACACAGCAATAAAAATACCATAATCAATGATATAATACATTAATAATCAGCAATACTAGGTAACTAGACCATAATAGTATTAAAAACCGAAGTACATAGTGCAACTAAACCAAAACCCATAGTAGATCTTTGCTTTGGTAGGATTGTGGTTAAGGTTGTGCAGTGTGGTTCAAGAGCCTGGTGGTTGCTGGAAAGAAGCCATCCTGAACCAGGACATCATGGTTCTCTGGCCTCTGTACCACCTTCCTAATAGTTCTAGGTAGATGAGAGCCTGGATGGGGTGGTACGGGTCTTTGATGATGTTAAATGCCTTTTTGAGGCAACACTTCCTGTAGTCTCTTCATTGCTATGGAGGTCAATGCCCCTGATGGAGTGGACTAAGGGATAAATCCAAAGTGGTTCTGCAGTATCCTTTGAACCTGGGCATTCGAGTTACCAAACAAGCTGTGATACAACCAGTCAATATGTTCTCTACTGCACACCTGTAGAAGTTCGATAGAGTACTTTTGTAACATGCTGAATCACCTCAATCTTCTAAGGAAGTAGAAGCATTGATGAGCTTTTTTTGTGATTGCATCAATGTGCTGGATCCAGAAAAATCCTCAGATATGCATGCCTTGGATCTTGAAGTTCTTGACGTGTTGGCCCAGCTAACACAAAGCAAGAATGTTGTCTGGCACCATTCAATCAGAAAATCAATCTCCCTCCTGTACTCTGACTCGTCATTACCCATTATTCGTCAAACAATGGTGGTATGGTCAGCAAATTTAAAGATGATGTTGGAACTATGTTTAGCAATACAATCATGGGTCCAATGAGGGAGTAGAGAATGGGACTGAGCACACTAACTTCAAATGCTTATACGCTGATGGTCATCAAGGAGGAAGCATTGCCATTTCGTTCTGGCTGTGGTTTGCTGATGAGGAGGTGAAGAATCAAATTGTGATCGGCTGATGAGGAAGACGAGCACCCAATAACATAGGCACAAGCAGAGACATAGTTTCATAAGATTGATACTTTTGGAAGGGATGGCAATGTTGAACGCTGAGCTGTGGTCAACAAACAACAGCCTAATGTACATATCAGCTGACAGATTTGCCGGATTAATCTCCAAGTCCCTTGGAACGCATCCCTGCAAGTAACAAGGACTTCCTTCCAATTAGTTAATTATTGGAATTTTTCCTGCCTTCAACAAGTAGTTGTCATGGCCTCTGCTCAGCACAGCATTCATGTCATGACTCAGGTAGGAATTGAATGAGTGAAACACAGAGCAGCCTAATCTTCTGCCAGGCCTTTGTGATCTAGTATGCCAACCACGTTACTGCCCCACCTTTTGTAGTTAAACAAAACCTGTTTATCCTGTTTCATTTGGGATCATTTTAACCAACCAACAAAGTGCAGGAGAGGATTTAAGATTCAAAATTAAGTTCAGTACGTCATGCCAGATACTATTTTTAGAGCAAACTAAACCGAAGCAACTTTAAAATGGGAGGATATTTTAGTTTAGTTTAGAGATACAGCGTGGAAACAGGCTCTTAGGCCCACCTAGTCCACGATGATCAACAGTCACCCATACACTAGTTCTGTCCTACACTCAAGAGACAATTCAGTAAAGGGCCTTTAAGTGTGAGAGGAATGTGAGAGCAAATTGGAGCACGGAGAAACAGGGAGTCTCAGGGAAAATACAGTCACAGGGAAAATATACAAACTCCGTTCAGACAGCACCCATGGTCAGAAATGAACCCGGGTTTCTGGCACTGTAAGGCAGCAATTCTTTTGCTGCGCCACTGTGTTACACCAATTTAATTTTACAGTGTTTTAAATTAAGTGTTTGACACAAGAACTGTGGATGCTGCTATACTTTAAAAAAAAAAAAAATTGATGGAGTAACTCAGCGTATCAGGCAGCATCACTGGGTGACATTATAGGTGATGTTTCATGTTGGGACCCTTCTTCAGACAAATTGTGATATAGGGGTGAAAGCTAGAAAAGGGAGGGAGGAGAGAAGAAAAGGATGTGGGGTGACAGGCGGAATTGGGTTGTTACCTGTTAATACAATGTTCATACCTTTGGGTTGTACGCTAACCAAGCAGAATATGATATGTTATTCCTCTACTCTGGCAATGGAGGAGGCCCAGGCCAGGAAAATTGGTACAGGAAGGGGACATTAACATTGCCGGGTGGTTATCCTTGGTTCTGAAAACTACTGCTGAGGTTTAAAACTATAGCACCGGCTACAACCTTCGAGAACCTCCGAGAACCTTCAACCTCCTAGGCAACCCACTAGGACGTCCTGGTGACCCACCCACGGCACGAGTATTCTCGCTACTCTCCATGGCAGCTTCACTGGTCACTGCTAATTTTTCAACACGTTGAAATATTTGTGGCGACCATAATGAGGCCGCGACTAGTTCCCAGAATGCGGGAACTCCTCATGACCATGAAGGCGACTCCCCGGCAATCACCCGCGAACATGTGGCGAACATGTGGCGACTGCATAGTCTCCTGCAGTCGCCTAAAAAGTCGCCTAGGTGGGACAGATAAAAAGTTTTACTTGAAACTTCATCAATAATGTGCAGCTCGGGAGATAGATACTCTGTAGAAAGTAACTCGGCTCTTAACTTCCCAATGCTTTTCCAATGGAAAACAAAAGTCAGGAGTGTTTTGAAATGGTCACTACCTCTCTGGATGACTACAGTTCTAATAACAATTAAGAAACTCACAGGGTCTAAGATAAAGCAACCAGATTGACAGTAAATATTCATTTTGTTCATCAAAGCTCATTTGAGAGGAACACTGAATATTTCCTGGAGGAAAGTTTACTTGGCCTGTTCAGTCCAAATTTGCATATGTAAAAGGAATCCAAACGGTTCCACTCATCCACACTCTCCCTTACCTTGCAAATTCTTTTAGATGTTTAGCCAGTTCCATTTTTAATATTATAATGCATCTGTTTCCAAATCTACCTCTCACTGTGCTTTCCAGACCCTAACCATTTGCTTTTCCACATGTCATACTTCTGGCTTCAGAGTATGCGTTCTACCTCCAGGGTAGTAAAGGATACCTCACGTGTAGTAAAGAACCAGCACTTCAAAGTTGCTCATATTCTTATTTAGGACATACAACATCCTTCCTCATTTCAACAAGTTCTGGAACTAACTTCTTATCACACTGTCCAAGTACATGCACGCATCAAACAGCAGCAAATCAAACAGGTGGCTAACCATTAAATTTTGAAAGATATGTAGCTAATGACCATAAACACTGCATTTGCCAGCAGTGTCCACAGTCCTTAATTAGTCAGCTTATTGAGAGTAACAGATCAAATTATGTCTTAAATATCCACTTAACAAATGTCTTTGTGTCTACCACGGTGCATTATATTTAAGCTGTGCAGCGGAGATGGAAATAGCATAAATGTATTACCATTTATTATTTTTGGCTGCTTTCTTAATTAGATTTCCAATGCTCTTTAAACAATTGGTTCCAACAGATTTACTTTCTAATGTATAAATTTATATTGTGCGAAATTAGGTGTAAGACCTTCAGGGAGCAAATCTTATGTTGACGTTAATGAGCTTATCTGGTATTATGTTTTTATACATGCCGCTGCGTGGAGGCAAATACTTGCCATAAAATCCTTTTACACTAATTGAGTTAATGTAGAAAAATACTTTGAGCTAAGCTGAAAAGAAAATTGAGAAAAGATGAGAGATTTCCCTCAGTAAAAGTAAAATATATGAAAGGAAAGTGAGAATCTAAAGTATCATTTCCTTTTTTATGTTGATATTA
The DNA here is from genome assembly GCF_028641065.1 of Leucoraja erinaceus. Taxonomy (NCBI): domain Eukaryota; kingdom Metazoa; phylum Chordata; class Chondrichthyes; order Rajiformes; family Rajidae; genus Leucoraja; species Leucoraja erinaceus. Next base: position 26,713,330 of record NC_073395.1, on the reverse strand, counting down.
TAATCAATATGTCAATGTACAATAACTATCTAATAACATTTGAAAATGCAACTTAAAATAAATGATTCTTTGATGAAATGAAAAGTTTCCAATGCTGCTGACAAACATAGTTTGATTTAGTTTAGAGATACAGCGCAGATACAGGCCCTTTATCCCATCGAGTTGACCAGCGATCTCCATACAGTAACACTATCCTACAAACTGAGAACAATTTACAATCTTTACCGAAGCCAATTAATCTACAAGCCTGTACGTCTTTGGAGTGTGAGAAGAAACCAGAGCACCTGAGGAAACCCACGCGGTCACGGGGAGAACGTACAAATTCCGCACAGACAGCGCAAAACTCAGGATCAAACCCGGTTCTCTGGTGTAATAAGGCAGAAACACAACCGCTGCACCACCATACCATTTCTCTGTTTTACCTTTTTTCGACTAGAGCACTTTAACCAGTTGCTTGTTACACATTTAAGATTGATCTTTATTTGAAAGGAAATCAACTGGCCAGCACCAGTTTGGAATGGGTAAAAATTTATGGTCTTCACGGCAATGGCAGATCCCAAAAGTGAATGAATAATGTATGATTTTTCTGTAATAAATAAAACACTTATTTTGCCCGCTGTTTGGTAATAGGTGCTTTATGGTCTCGATGTGATTGCTATGGTGGATCCTAATCTAAAACTTTAGTTGTACGTGTTGCTGCTTTAAAAATCATGGAAATAAATGGAAAATGCAAAGTTGGTGAAATAAATAGAAACTATGCAGAGATGATCATTGTCAAAAGCTGATTGAGTACCACCATAAATAGATAGACTTTAACCCAACAGCAGTATGTATGTATGTATCTTCACTGAAATAATTTTAAAAGTTGACACAACACCACCTTTTTAAGGGCAATTGATTCGGACAATAAATGCTGGCCTTGCCGGCAATGAATAAAAAAGGTAATTTACAATATAAGCATTCTGCCTCCTTTGCTTTACAGAAATGATTTGAGACAGAGACTGAACGATATACTGCATGTTCTGCTTAGTTTTCTGGACATAAACTTTAATGAACAGGAAACCAAGAGTGCAGATCTTTAGCCACATCTCTCTACCATAGAACAACTCCATACTAATATCCGAAACGTGCAATCTTCCGTGTTTCTATTATAATTCTTCTGTTTCATTGCACAGTTGAAGTTACTTTAATTAACTGGAAGTTTGTACCTCCTGCCAACAGTTTTTTTTTAAATTCCAATTGCAGGAAGTATTATGGAGAGAAGATTGGAATATACTTTGCTTGGCTTGGTTTCTACACGGGCATGTTGGCCATTGCTGGGTTTACTGGTCTCCTGTGTTTTATCTTTGGAATACTAACAATGGATTACAATACTTGGAGGTAAGAGAACATTGTTGTTTGAACAAATAAGGTAAAAATTATCAAAATGTTAAATGACTGTTAAAACACAAAGTATTGTGCTATAGCACCAGGCTAAGCGTTCAACCAAGAAAACCAAGCCTAATGCCAAAGTAGTATCTAAACTGATTCAATTATACTTTATTGTCACATGTACTGAGATGCAGTGAAATGCTTTGTTTTGCATACAACCCGGTAAAATCATACAACAGACCTCACCTCGGCAGTACACAAGAGTCACCAATTGGAGCTTAATTAGAAAAATAGGTGCAAGAGTAGGCCATTCGGCCCTTTGAGCCAATATGATCATGGCTGATCTTCTATAATCAGTACCCCGTTCCTGTTTCTTCCCCATATCCCTTAATTCCTTTAGCCCTAAGTGCTAAATCTAACTCTCTCTTGAAAACATCCAGTGAATTATCCTCCACTGTCTTCTATTGGAAAGAATTCCACAGATTCACAACTCTTGGTGAAGAAGTTTTTCCTCATCTCAGTCCTAAATGGCCTACCCCTTATTCTTAAACTGTGACCCTGGGTTCTGGACTTCCCCAACAACAGGAACATTTTTCCTGCATTTAGCCTGTCCAATCCTTTAAGAATTTTATGGTTCTATAAGATAACCTCTCATCCTTCTAAATTTTAGTGAATACAAACCCAGTTGACCCATTCTTTCATCATATGTCAGTCCCACCATTCCACAAGTGAACCTGGTGAACCTATGCTGTACTCCCTCAATAGCAATAATGTACTTCCTCAAATTAATAGACCAGAATTTGCACGCAATACTCCAGGTGCGATCTCACCAGGGCTCTGTACAGCTGCAGTAGGATCTCCTTGCTCCTAAACTCAGGGGACTGCCGGCGACTGTGAACTGTTGAAAAATTTGTGGTGACCATAATAACGCTGCGACTAGTTCCCAGAATGTGGGAACTCCTCACGACCATGAAGGCAACACCCCGGTAACCACCCATGAACATGTGGCGACCGCATAGTCTCCTGCAGTCTCCTGCAGTCACTAATAACTAATCCCATAACTAATCCTTCCTCATTACATGATACCCAGTCTAGGATGGCCTATCTTCTAGTCAGTTCTTCTACATATTGGTCAAGAGGAAAAGTAATTTTTAGGGTATGGAGGAAGAGGTTAGGAATGTACTCTGAGCAAAAGGCCTCTCACTGTGCCGTAACAATCCTATGATTTCAGGTCTCCTGAGCGTGGCTTTAGGCAAGTGTTGCAATTTTTCTTAATTTCTTAATTAAGGGCTACACAGTATTGTAGTGGGAGGCAGCACAGTGACTCAGCCTTACAGCTGCTGCCTTAGAGCGCCAGAGACCCAGGTTCGATTCTGACTATGGGTGTTGTCTGTATAGATTTTGTACATTCTACCTGTGTCTACTTTGGTTTTCTCCGGGTGCTCCGGTTTCCTCCCATACTCCAAAGACGTACAGATTTGTACGTTAATTGGCTTGGGTAAAGTTGTAAATTTTCTCTAACGTGTAGGATAGTGCTAGTGTATGGAATGATCGGCATGGACTCAATAGACTGAAGGGCCTGTTTCCACACTGTATCTCTAAGATACATTCTAAAGTCTATTTGGAGATAGGTTGAAAATCAACCAATGTAGTTTACTTTAGCAGCAGATTAAGTATATTTTTTAATTCAAAACACAAAATGTTTGCTATTTAATTATGTTGGAGTGTTACAGCACTGATAGTTATTAATTATTAGCAATGTCAGTATCACTTTTGTACAATACTACATTAGCCACTGTCTTTTATTATTATTTGTTGTTCAACACAGTTTAAACTTAAGAAACCTAAATGTGTGGGGAGTTGTTCTGCGATATAATAATGGATTTTTTTTGTGTTTACTCTGTTTCTGTCTTAAGTCAGGAAGTATGTGATCCTGAGATTGGAGGTCAACTCATCATGTGTCCTCAATGTGACAGAGATTGTTTCTACTGGAGACTCAATATTACATGTCAATCTTCAAGGGTATGTGCATTCATAGCATCTCACATCATTTATGTATTATATGATTATATAAATATTATCATACCTCTGCATTATTGCTAAAAAAGCTAATGACCTAAATGTGGTAAAAATTTAATTTTATCCCAAAATCTTAACTTGATCTATATTAATAACTCAGTCATGAACAGCAAGATTTTCCTTAGTTTATTTGTGAATTATGGATTTGAAGACAGTTTAGTTTATTGTCACATGTACAGAGGCACAGTTAAAAGCTTTTTGTTGCACGCTAACCAGTCGGCAGAAAGACAATGATTACAATCAATCTATTTATAGTGTATAGATACATGGTAAGGTATACATGATACATACAGTATGCAAGACCTATACTAGTTGTTGAGAAATAACGTTTTGCTTAGTAGCCACCAAACCTCCAGTGAATAAGGAACTATTAAGTTAATATGAGTTATTGCAGGTTCTTTAAATGCTTTTAGGTTCAATTGTAAAGACAGCAAAAGCTAGATAACAGAATGTATTTCAATTTAACTAAACATAAAACTAAGCTCATTATAAGGTCAATATATTTTAGTAGGATCAAACCTTGCAAATGGATTCATGATATAAGGTTGGAGTGTGAGAATGTCAAAATATATCAGTAATTCCATTTCAGAAAAGTTCCCCCATCAGATTTGGGAGCGAAGGAGTTCTGCGCCATTGACATTTTGATACTGGTGAAAGTAATGGAAGGACTTTTATAGATTGAGACACTTTCTTATCTTTATATTTTACAGGAAATACCAAATTAAAATATCTTATTTCAGTTTCAAACACAGTAGTTAGAAATGGAATAATGCATAATTAGATTTTCCTTCAAAATCTATCTCCCAGATTTTCAAATACATTTTATGTCCTTTTAAGAAATGTGAGTCTATAAATTTTTTGTCAGGTGCTGCCTTTTTTGTCATATCCTATGACGTATATTATTATAATATATAATTCCATAAAAGACAGGGGTAACATCTGTGTTAATGGAATTTCGGAAATGGAATATGGCATCAGAAATTATGCATGAAAGAAGAATATTCTATTAGAATGTCACAATATCCTCATCTACTGCATCCGCTGCTCTAGATGCCAGCTGATTTACATCGGTGAGACTAAGCGGAGGTTGGGCGATCGTTTCGCCGAACACCTCCGCTCAGTCCGCAAGAACCTACCTGAACTCCCGGTGGCTCAGCACTTCAACTCCCCCTCCCATTCCCAATCCGACCTCTCTGTCCTGGGTCTCCTCCATTGCCAGGGTGAGCAACACCGGAAATTGGAGGAACAGCACCTCATATTCCGCCTGGGTAGCCTGCGGCCGGCGGGCATGAACATTGAATTCTCCCAATTTTGCTAGCCCTTGCTGTCTCCTCCCCTTCCTTAACCCTCGAGCTGTCTCCTCCCCTCCCCCCGCCCTCGGGCTCCTCCTCCTTACCTTTTTCCTTCCTTCTCCCCCACCCCCTATCAGTCTGAAGAAGGGTTTCGGCCCAAAACGTCGCCTATTTCCTTCACTCCATAGATGCTGCTGCACCCGCTGAGTTTCTCCAGCATTTTTGTGTACCTTCGATTTTCCAGCATCTGCAGTTCCTTCTTGAACACATTAATGTTTCAAGTTCTGTTTACATTTAAAATACCATTGTATTCAAGTTTATTGCATTTTTTTCATGTAATCCACAGAAATTATCTATATTTGACAATTATGGAACACTGGCATATGCAGTATTTATGGCAATCTGGGGTAAGTGTATTGGAATTACTTTGCAATATAAATAATATTAGTTAAACATAGAAACATAGAAACATAGAAATTAGGTGCAGGAGTAGGCCATTCGGCCCTTCGAGCCTGCACCGCCATTCAATATGATCATGGCTGATCATCCAACTCAGTATCCCGTACCTGCCTTCTCTCCATACCCTCTGATCCCCTTGGCCACAAGGGCCACATCTAACTCCCTCTTAAATATAGCCAATGAACTAGCCTCAACTACCCTCTGTGGCAGAGAGTTCCAGAGATTCACCACTCTCTGTGTTAAATACATTCTAATCATTGCTTTGTGCATCATCAAATGTTTGAAGAGAAAGCAAATGTTGGATTAGAATTTAGGACATTATTCAAAGCTTTTTTTGGCATCAGTTACTATCCCAAAATACAAAATACATTTTTAGTGCCTCATTTGCTGTGTCATACTGATGTCCATGGAAGATGGAAGAGCAGAAATTATTCCACCTTTCTCTGCTTCTCTGTACACCACCTTTCTTCACAAAGCAATTATACAATATTCCATTTCTTATCATTTCAAATAACAATGGTGGAAATGTTTTTTATTTTTTGAGTACGGATTATGGTCTGTTTAGAGGCTGCAATACAATCATGTTCTTGACACTTTGTGGATGTGAGTGCCCAAAACACATTACTTATGTTCTTTCTGATCCCTTTCCATCTCAAATAAACTAGACAACCAGGCTGTATGCAACATGTTGTTATTTTAAGCCGTCAGCCACATCTCCCCGAACTTTCATCACTGAAGTAAAATCCAAATTTATGGAACCTAACTGGCTAATTTAGAACCCAATGATTAGGCTTCCTCCCTCCTTAGAACGTCAATATCCTTAACCTTATATAAAGATCATGACAACTACAACTTTATTTGAGAGACTTCAGACATTGTATCTGCTACAGTGCCCTCCATAATTTTTGTGACAAACACCCATCATTTATTTATTTGCCTCTGTACTCCACAATTTGAGATTTGTAATGGAAAAAAAATAACATGTGGTTAAAGTGCACATTGTCAGATTTTGGGACAGAGGCAGGTGAATTTATAATTGAAAACAAGGAAATGGCAAATCAGTTAGTTAGTGTCTTCCTCAGTGAAGTCAGTACCAATCTCCCAGAAATACTAGGGAACTGAGGATCTAGTGGGCGGGAGGAACTGAGACCACACCTGAAGTATATTATGTGCAATTTTGGTCTCCTAATTTGAGGAAGGACATTATTGCTATTGAGGTAGTGCAGCATAGGTTCACCAGGTTAATTCCCGGGATGACGGGACTGACATATGAAGAAAGAGTGGTTCGACTGGGCTTGTATTCACTAGAATTTAGAAGGATGAGAGGAGATCTTATAGAAACATCTACAATTCTTAAAGGATTGGACAGGCTAGATGCAGGTAAAATGTTCCCGATGTTTGGGGGAGTCCAGAACCAGGGGTCACAGTTTAAGAATAAGGGGTAGGCCATTTAGGACTGAGATGAGGAAAAGCTTTTTCACCCAGAGAGTTATGAATCTGGAATTCTCTTCCACATAGGGCAGTGGAGGTCAATTCACTGAATGTTTTCAAGAGAGAGTTAGATTTAGCTCTTGGAGCTAAAGGAATCAAGGGATATGGGGGAAAAGCAGGAACGGGGTACTGTTTTTAGATGATCAGCCATGATTATATTGAATGGTGGAGCTGCTCGAAGGCCCGAATGGCCTAGTTCCTGCACCTATTTTTCTATGTTTCTATAAAACTGCATCATGACTTCCTGACTCTTATACTCAATGCTCCAATCTATGAAAGCAAGCATACCATATGCCTTCTTTACAACTCTTATCTATTTATGTAGCCATTTTAGTGAGTTATGAACTTGGATCCCAAGGTCCCTAACCTTTGCTGATGGATTTAAATTTTGTTGCTTGAATTAGTTGCCTCCAAAGGATTATGCTGATGATTTTCGCTAATGTTTGGGTGGTTATTATAACGATAGATGATTCTTTGCAGTGACTGTCTTTTTGGAATTCTGGAAGCGTCGTCAGGCGGAATTGGAGTACGAATGGGACACTGTGGAATTAGAACAGGAAGAGCCACGCCGTGCAGAATATGAAGCAAAGTGCACAATACGAAGGAAGAATCCAATCACACAGGTAAATTCATAGGTTCTTTAGGCCTGTCGGGCCTTGGATAGGTGTGACCAAGGTAATTCCCACAGAGACTGTCTGATTTCCTACAAAAATACATTTGTTTCCTTCTGCTCTACCTACTCCTGGTAAAAAGAGAGTTATCTCCAAGGAATACAATCAATTTCAAGTGTCCAAGTCTAAAATAAGTATTGATATAATCTGTCAAATAGAAATATTTAGATTTTGATTATATAACCAATATATAACAATTTGAACAATAATTTGATTATATATTGGATGGATGTTTTTAGATTAATTTATGGGAATTAAACTTTAAATTCCTTCCATCTGGGATATAAATTCATGACAGTGAGTTTTAAAAATCATGTTATATTGTGAATTGTGTGAATGGATTTGTTTGTTATTTGGATACTTAGGCTATTTTAAAAATGTATCCTTTTCTTAAGAAGTGGAATCTACAGGAGATTGTTAATGGGAAAGTAGTGGGCAGAAAGGCATGTCATGTGTGGTTTGAAGAGCAAAAACTTGTAGTTTACAAGGCCAAAATTGAAAAGTTGAGGAAAAACAAGGTGTACAGAGTTGCTTATTGGTTACAATCTGAGGAGTATGATGATGCTGCTGATTATGATATGCCAATGTACCAGCTAGCAACTGATCTTCTCCATAAAGACTATTGCTTGAAATTGTAATTTATTTACCTATCTGTTACGGATTTACAGCATATAATACAATAATATTAAAGTTCTGATCTTGAGAATATCACATTTTTGAATTTTCAAGGCAGTCTGGGTATTTATTACTATTTCCGTCACAACGGTCAATTTTGTAATTAACTACAATTTGGTAATTAACTAATTATATGCTTTAATTTCAGGTCATCCAAGTAAGATGTTTTATATTTGTTTCAGAATGCTTCAATCTATAATAACTGAAAAGTTCATTCAGTTCTCTTGATTTTTAAGAAAGTTATGGGCTTTTGACTGTCCTTGGTCACAGCTTTTGTGTTAAGTCAATGGAAAAGGAATAGGGAACAAGATGCTAATTTCCGAGTATGGAAATGGCCATAACCTTTTTAATACTGAAGATACGAAAGTTAATTAGGTGTCAAATTAAACTTCTTTTTATGCTTTATTTGATGGGATAAATTGCAGACTTGATTTTTTAAATCTCAAAATTTTGTAACGTTGCTAAATAAAAGAGACATTTTATCGATCAACTGAGAATGATCATATAAAATAATGTTGAGGTTTATCATGTATCTGGCAAATGCCATGCTAGAAACATCAATTTTAAATTTAAAAGAACTAAAAAGAAACTTAAAGAATTAACTTATGCATAATTTCATTTACAGGAAGAGGAGATGGTGCCCTACTCTGCTTGTGGAAAATGTATGAGGATATTTTGTGGTGGAACTACAGTCCTTTTCTGGGTAAGAAGCTGTAGTTGTTGTCAGCATCTTTACAATTGGTTCTTTCTTCACTTTCATTGATAGTGAGGAGCCACGAGCATTTAAATCATGTGCAGCTCAGCAAAACTATCCCATGATTAATTTTTAAAGTAGATAATTGTATTTAAAATAATTCTTGGATAAAACTGGTAACATAGCCACAAGACGCATGATTTTTTTACTTGGAGAAAATAGCCTTACAGAAGACCAAGCATATTTACTATGCTAATTATACAAACATCAGAGAGAGGGAGAGCAAAGAATGAACTATAGTCAGAGTTCATTATGGAGCAGGAAACCATTCACCATGTTCTGGGTGATTTTCTACAGGAAGAGTCTAATGCTCTTTTCCTGTTCATTCTCGTGTATTTTAATTTTTATTTTTAGAACCTATCCTGATATTTAAGCAAATGTAGTTCCTGTTACAGCAGGCAACTATGGAAGGGTTTCTTTAAATACTTTAAAAGCAACAAATTTGCAGATGATGGAAATCTGAAATAAAATCACAAACTGTTAGGATACTCAGGCCAGTCAGCATTGGTGGGAAGAGAATCAGAATTAATGATGACCTTTTATCAGAACTGGAAAAGTGAGAATTCAGATATGTGTTCATTTATACAGATGGGGAGGGGGAGGGGGTGGAAAGAACAGAGGAATGTCTGTGATAGAGTGGAGACTACCTCTGAAATTGAACTCTGGACCAAGGCTGTGTGTGATAAGGTCTGGAACCAAGCAGTCCTGTTAAAACTCAAACAGAAGTGGAATTCTCTGCCACAGAAGGCAGTGGAGGTCAATTCACTGGATGTTTTCAAGAGGCAGTTAGATATAGCACTGAGGGCTAACGGAATCAAGGTATATCGGGAGAAAGCAATAGACAATAGGTGCAGGAGTAGGCCATTCGGCCCTTCGAGCCAGCACCGCCATTCAATGTGATCATGGCTGATCATCCCCAATTAGTACCCTGTTCCTGCCTTCTCCCCATACCCCCTGGCTCCGCTATCTTTAAGAGCCCTATCTAGCTAGCTCTCTCTTGAAAGTAACCAGAGAACCAGCCTTCACCATCCTCTGAGGCAGCGAATTCCACTGACTCACAACTCTGTGTGTGAAAAAGCAGGAACGGCGTACTGATTTTGGATGATCAGCCATGATCATATTGAATGGCTCAAAGGGTCAAATGGCCTACCCCTGCACCTATTTTCTATGTTTCTATGAGCATTTGTCAGCTAAGTAAATGCTATTTGATAATACTGCAAATGCCTTCCACCTATTTGCTGATGATCGCCATCAACTGGGTGACAATTATCCAGATTGGATTTGCCTTGCTTTTTAGGAATTGGACATACAAGGGCAATTTTCCACCTTGTTGGGTAGATATTGGTGTTGTAACAAGGCCTATGAGTGTCTCTTTAATTAAGTTTCTTAAGGTTTCAATAGACCTAAATATGTTCTCCTGATGTTCTTCCAGATTTCACTAATTATTGCCTCAGTAGTTGCCATCATTGTCTATCGACTGGCTGTCTTTTTTGAATTTTCCGTCAACCTCCCTAAGGCAATGGATAATGACCTGGAGCCTCTCAAAGACTATTTAACTCCTCAGATGGCCACTACTGTCACAGCTTCTCTCATTAACTTTGTGTTCATTATGATTTTGAACATAATCTATGAAAGAGTCGCAATACTGATTACAGATTTTGGTAAGTTAATTTCCAGATACTTGAAACTGTGAATAAAAACAAAATATTAAAAAAAAAAATGTATTGGACTTTTGTATTGAATGTTTTAAATGTTTTGTCTAATTTGCTGGAATTAATCAATAACATACCACCATGAATATTGCACGTGGTACATGGCTGGTAGTAACCTGTTATACTGTGCCTTTGTTGAAACACTGTACTGCTATATCATGTTAACTTTGCATGATTTAGAATGCAAAACCAACAATTCTGCATAATTATTATGATGATAGTTAAAATCGTGCTTTATCGATTATTAGTATGCCTTATTATCATTCTTTGGATCAGTAAACTGATACCTTTAGCAGAATTTTCATACACAAGGTAGCCAGATACAGTCTTGCAGTACTGATGTCAAGGCTGCCTGTACAATTGGATGGTAAAGTTGGATGGAAAGATGGTAGGTTTCATATTCTGGAAGGATGGAGTCACTCCAGAATTGTAGTAATTACTGAATTATTTGTCATTTTTAATTCAGAGCTTCCAAGAACCCAAACGGATTATGAAAACAGTTTGACTTTGAAGATGTTTCTCTTCCAATTCGTCAACTACTATTCCTCCTGCTTCTACATAGCTTTCTTTAAAGGCAAAATTGTAGGTTATCCTGGAGAGCCAGTTTATTGGTTGGGACGATTCAGGAATGAAGAGGTAATAAGAACTTTCACACAACAAAATGCCTTAACTGCCGTAGCTAGTATGTCGAAACATGATGTGTTTGCTATTATTATTATTTTGTATTGAGGAAACAAAAGTGGATCAGTTATGCAACTGTTCTAATATTCCATTGATCATCAATGAATAGTCCACCATAGAAGTTTGCTAGTTTGAAACATCAGTTTTACATATGTAGAAATTTAAAAAGGTATTAGTAAACAAATTACGAAGCTTTGTATAAATGCCCTTTTGATTAATAAATCTCATTGGAGTGGAATTTCTTAAGATTTGCCTGGTGTGGATCATATGCCAATGTGATGATGATTAACTCCTTGGTAGTAAACCAGAACGTTATTTCACTATATCAAACTATTACTGGTTCAAGGAGAGATGCCATCTTGTCTAAGCAATCAAAGATGGGAAATAAATGCTGTCTTGGCCAACAACAAGCATATCTAGGAAATAGATAGAAAAATCGAATGTCCCACGTATCATCAATGATCATTCACATATTTATACTGATAATGTTAATACAAAGCATTATTTTTGGATATTGATAATATTCATATTGCCCAATTACTGAATCAGCTCCACCTCAGAATGGTTAATTATTATTGGTTAATTAATGGAAAGGGTTTTTTTTTTTCTTCTCCAGGTAATTCTGTAAACCTGTTTGCCAATAGATTGGTTTAAACTTACTGGATTGCTGCATGTAGCTTTTTAACAACACAACAATCCTTCTCCATTTGACTTCCAAAATATTGTATTTCTGATCATGAAACATCCGAGTGGAAATATAATGTACACCAAAATAGACTTTTGTAACAGGGCTGTTGTGTGAATCATAAGAGTGTGTGAGAAACCTTTTTACAATGTCTCAGCTGCCAATATTTCCCTCTGGGGAAATACACCAAGACAGAGCCAAGCTCTTCAATTAACAGCATAAACAAGATCGAGGATATGCTATATAAGGATTACTTAAACTGAATCAACTCATTACCACAACCCATTTGTAATTAACATTATGTGCTTTCTGATAAGACTAAGTATTTTGATTGTATTTGTCTAATTATCTGCTTCCCTGGTTGGGTAATAAGCAACTATGTGATATTTCAGGCAGCGTCTAAGGATGTCCTTTTTAAATAGAAACGTAGGTGCTATGATTCTATAAATAAAAGCTATGTTTCCTACACTCGCAATATATTTCTGATATTTTACTCCATTCCTTTGTCATTGGCCTTTTTCTGTCGGTAAGACATTTTGGAACATCTATAAAAGGCATAAAGTGTCTATTAATTTTCTCAATCAGCTTAAGAAGTTAAACGTATTTTCTTTGATGACTTACATAAATATTTTTAAATATTCCTGGCAGCTGCTCAGCTTACCTCTTGGTTCAATTTACAGTGCGATCCTGGTGGCTGCCTTATAGAACTCTCAACCCAACTGCTCGTAGTGATGGGAGGAAAAGCGATATGGAACAACATTCAAGAAGTTCTCATTCCGTAAGTCAATTAATTTATAGGCTCAAAGGGTGATTTTCACGTGAACAAAATATGAATCTAAATAAAAATCTGCTTTAACACCCTTTATTTTAATTTAAAATGTATTTAATATACAAATTTGAGAAGCTCGGTGACAGTTTTGGTGTTGAATGTAGAAATTACCTTGCATTTTGTGCACCTCCTTCTGAGAGTTCATTCATCTCTGATAGACCCCGTATCATTCTTTTTCTATTCTGCACTCTCCAACATTGCTCCCCGTTTCCGGTCTCTGCTGGCTAGTGTGTTGTATTAGTACACTATAGATCAATCAAAATGTTTTAAAAGTCAACATTTCCCTTTTCTGCAAGTGATTGATGGACAGAGGTCTTGTGCGTGGTCTGAAATTCTAATCCCCATGTTTTCAACTGGAAGTTCTAATAGTGTGTCACTTATGACCATTTGATATTTCTAAATTCAGAAATAAAAGTTATTTTTGATGGTTTTCCTTGTGGATTGTCAAACCTGCATAATGAATAACAAGTGGATTCCACAATAGGAAGCTTTCTAGTTTGATTCCTAGGGTATGAGATTTGTTGCACATTTTTGGAGCATTATTGTTGCATATAAGATCCAAATGCTTTCATGCCTTTGCAGCATGTGCCTTCATGTTGGCAGTGATATCAGCAACCTGTTGAAATATACCAGTGCAGACCTTTGGCATGCTGAAACCTAAATCATCTATGGCTTGTTGTTTTAAATCTGCACTGATTGAAACTGCCTGTAATCATCTGAAAAGTTTGACTAGTTACCAACTCCCTGCTGTTCTTTTCACAGGTGGTTAAAGAATCTCATAAGTCGTTGCAAGACTAAAAGCTCAGAGAATGTGCTCCCCAGATGGGAACAAGATTATCAGCTGCAATCCATATCAAAGTTGGGCTTGTTTTACGAATACCTTGAAATGGGTGTGTTTTTATACATGTCATATTTATGAATTACCTTCATGTTTAATTTAGTACAAATGAAATACTTTTTACATTATATTAAGCCTGTTACTCATTGAGGTATTTCACCTGCAAATTTCAATAATAATTTTCCCACATTGTTATTTGTGATAATTAGATATATTATGTAAAGCTTAAAACTGGTTCATGTACATCGAGCGTCAATGATGGGTTCTACTGGTTTGAGCCTGAGATCAAGTATCGTGTGTCGATATAAAGGAGATGGGATTAAATAATCACAATAATACTTATTCAAGTCAGCACCTCTATATATGAGTCAAATGAAAGCGATTCAATGCAATTGTACAAAGAATGCATAATGGAATCTTTTTAAGAGAATTTAATCTGATTGTGTAATTTATTCAATGATTCAAATGTTCTTCTGTTTCACAAGTTTCTAAAGTCTGAGGAGGTTTTATGCTTTTATATTCCCAAGTGCATGTCGAAACATCTAATCCATGATGTTCCACTCATAAACATTGATGATAGACAACTCGGGCTTGCAATTTGGCATCTAATAGAAACCTTCAGATAGATGATGCCTCATAATTAATACACCATAAGACTTACTTTAATGATTAGTGTAGTGCCATGTTTCTGCCAGCAGATGACAACACTGACCCAAGTATAATGATTTGTAAAACTGTTCCATCAGATGTGAGAGTCATAAATGTAAGCAGCAGGTAAACAGCTACCATGCCCTTGTTGGCCATCGAGAATTCATCTATGTTAATTCCATTTCCCAACACTTGGCTTGCAGCCTTCTATGCTGTGGAATTTTAAGTGCCTATCTCAATGATTCTTAAGTGCAATTAAGTTACCTGCTCCACCACCACATTCCATCCCAGACAACATCCTGGTAAATCCTCATGGCTCTACCTCCACTGCAATTACCACCTTTATTATGTAGCCACTCGAAAGCCGCACGGTACTTCAGCTGCAACCTAGTTTATATAATTGTAAAGTAACCTACGTCCTCTTATATTCTATGAAGACACAAGAGATTGTAGATGCTGGAATCTTGAGCAACAAACAATCTGCTGGCATCTGGGAGAGGAAAGTAATTGTCAACATTTTGGGTCAAAACCCTACATCAGGATTTATGTTTTGTGCCATGACTAATGAAGCAAATGTCTCATGTGCCATCTTAATTGCCTTGACTGCTTGTGCTGTGGTCTTTAGATATCATTTGTCCTGTGTTAGTCTGCTGTTATTCCCAGAAAGTCACCACATGATCATGCTACTAAACCCTGCACCCTTGGCCAACCCACAGCAATAATTCAATTCATCAATCTGCACATTGTTAGGGTGCAGACAAAAACTGAAGCACTTGCATGGGATAACTTGCAAATCCCACATATTCCAAGGATCCATATGTAAATCTTAGCTTTATTAGTCCTCCCAAAATCTATCACTCTGCTCATTTCATTATTAAGCTCCATCTACCATTTCTCTGCACATCATATCGAACAAACAATATAGTTCTTGGACAAAATCAACCCTACTCACTATCAACAACACCGCAATCTGCTTATCATCAATGAATCCTGAACATCTATACATAACTAAAACTCTGATCTTGATATCTTCCGGTTTGGTGGTCTTTCTATTTGCGTAAAAACGGTTCGCGATAGCGCTACGATTTTTCGCCAGTTCACTCACCATTCTTCTATGCTGCGAATGCACCAAGTTTCGTTCCGATCGGTTGAATGTCGTAAAAGTTAGCGAGGTTTCAAAATCTTAAAAACCGCGCGTGCGCAGATCGATCCGGTCTCCTGCCAGTCAGTGGCGCGCGGATTAGTCTCATCCCCTGTCACTCCACGGGATGGTCCGCCCCTTCCTGCACCATCGCGTCTTTACTGAGTTGAGGAAAGCCGGCAGAGGTTTCAAACCGGACTTTCGGAGGGACCCGAAGCAGCCCAGCCCCAAGCAACCCAGCCCCTCCCCAAGCAGCAGCGCAGCCCAGCGCCAGAGACCAGACCCAGCCTAGCGTGGGAGACCCAGCCCAGAGTCAGAGACCCAGCCCAGCCTGGAGTTGGAGATGTCGCCGATCGCCAAATGGAAAGCAGAGACTCTGATCCCGGCAGAGGAGAACGACCAGCGCCCGCTGTGAGTCCCCATTGCACCGCCAATTCCAAACATGACCCCTCTGGTACCCCTCGCTGGCTCCTTCTCCCCTCCCACACCCCCCCGACCACACACACACCCATACATACCCATACACACCTCCCTCACATCCCCACCACACACTCCCCCCACACACCTCGCCGCCCACACACACCCCCCTGTTCCCCCAGAACCCCCCCTCCCCACACACCCAACCACCGCACACAAACCCCCCCCCCCCCCCACACACCCGCCCCCGCAGTCACCCTGTCCTCGCACACCCTGCCGCCCACACACCCCCTCCCCCCACACACACCCCCCACTTCCCTCCCCCTCCTCCCCTCTCACACGTGATGAGCCGTGCCTGCGCAGTTAGGGACTATGGGTGAGTGGTGGAATATTGCTTTGGAGGAACGGGTTGCTTTGGGGGAATGGGTGAGTGGTGGAATATTGCGTTGGGGAATGGGTTCCATTGGGGGACCAGGCCTCCCGTGTGACTGGGACTCAATGGGTCCCTCTTAGTCTAGTACTTCCTATTTACTGAAGAAAGGTATTGACCCAAAACATCACCTATCCATGTGCTCCCGTGATATCGTCTAACCTGCGGAGTTACTCCTGTACTTTTATCTCTTTGTGTTTTAAACAGCATCTGCAATTCTTGGTTTCTCCTATTTACTTTTTTTCCCTTCATAATCATAAATCCAGCCTTGCACAGCAGTGCGGTAACACCCTGTGCATGTTTAATTCCCAAACTGTCCAAATGCAAGTAATTCCTTTGCCATGAATCTGTTATTTAGGATCCAGATGATCAGAAGGTTTACTATTTCCTCTCACAGTAATTGTACATGAAATAGAGAAACAATACAAATAATTTTGGGGCATTAAGAATTCACTTTAATTTTTTGTTCATTTTACAGTGATTCAGTTTGGATTTGCGACAATCTTTGTGGCATCATTTCCCCTGGCACCCTTACTGGCACTGATCAATAACATCATTGAAATTCGAGTAGATGCATGGAAAATAACTACTCAGTTTCGACGCATTCTTCCAGCCAAAGCACAAGACATTGGAACCTGGCTTCCAATTCTCAATGGAGTGGCTATTTTTGCTGCTGTAACAAACGTGAGTCGAGCCTTTGAGTCAGGATAAGGTCAAGATGTGGAAATGGTGCATATGTTGACAAATTATTTTGTATTGGTTTTTGCCTTACAGGAAGAGAGCAGCATAGCTAATCTTTTTAGAAAACATAATATTGAATCTGGGATGGAAATTTGCCAAAATCCAAGTAAAATGATTGTAATGAAGAAATTAGTGGCACAAAATTCTTGGGGTGGAAGGAATTGTTACATGGGAAAAAGATTAAACAGATTGGGCTAATACTCTCAGGGTTTTGAATGAGTGGTGATCTTATTGAAATGTTCGATCTTCTTTCAGGGCTCAAGAGGGTAGAAGCAGGGATGAATTTTCCTCTGTGGTAGAACTAAGGGTCACAGTGTTTCAATAAGGAATCAGCCATTCTTGATTGAGATGAGAAGAAGCTCCTTAAATCAAACCCTCTGCTCAGCTCACTGGATGCTCAGTTGCTGGTTATGCATGGAAAATAGGTCAATACATATTTGGATAACAAAGGAATGAAGGGACAGGTTTAGTACAAGCAAAATATCACTTCTGAATTCATGGTGGTGAAAAAGAGATGAATTGGCCATACCTGGTTCTATTTCTATTGTTCTAAAAAAGTAACCAAATCTCCATCATCATGGTTATAAAGGAAGTATATGAGAATCTTAAGATGTCCAAAGAATAATCTTCCAGAATTTAGATCAGCCAAGTTACATTCATTTGATTTAATATTTGTACCTGCTATAGCACTGCTCCAGAATGATGCAAGAGGAAATCAAGATATCTAACCTTTGGGTAAGAATCAATGATCAGTGGTGGACTGGCCAGGGTGTCAGCTTGCCCAATGGCAAGTGGGCCCCTGATGAAGTGATAGCAAGTGATGGCAAGTGGGACCCTGTTAAATGATAGCATTGTAGTTGTGGGTGGCATTGTAGTTTGGCTCCTGGCAACCAATATTTTTAGACCCAGACCGACACTGTCGATGATTATGAATGAATGAATACGTTTATTAGCCAGGTATGTACACATACAAGGAATTTGCCTTGGTGCTGTGCTCGCAAGTAACCACATGACATACCGTAATAACAATTAAGAATGACGCATGAAACATTAAACACAAATAATGAAATATTACAGTTTAAACATGTGAATGAAATAAAATACCAGAGCAAAATGAGGCGACCGACTTTTGGTTATTGAGTAGCATAGAAACAGAAACATAGAAATTAGGTGCAGGAGTAGGCCATTCGGCCCTTCGAGCCTGCACCGCCATTCAATATGATCATGGCTGATCATCCAACTCAGTATCCCGTACCTGCCTTCTCTCCATACCCTCTGATCCCCTCAGCCACAAGGGCCACATCTAACTCCCTCTTAAATATAGCCAATGAGCTGGCCTCGACTACCCTCTGTGGCAGAGAGTTCCAGAGATTCACCACTCTCTGTGTGAAAAAAGTTCTTCTCATCTCAGTTTTAAAGGATTTCCCCCTTATCCTTAAGCTGTGACCCCTTGTCCTGGACTTCCCCAACATCGGGAGCAATCTTGCTGCATCTAGCCTGTCCAACCCCTTAAGAATTTTGTAAGTTTCTATAAGATCTCCTCTCAATCTCCTAAATTCTAGAGAGTATAAACCAAGTCTATCCAGTCTTTCTTCATAAGACAGTCCTGACATCACAGGAATCAGTCTGGTGAACCTTCTCTGCACTCCCTCTATGGCAATAATGTCCGTCCTCAGATTTGGATACCAAAACTGTATGCAATACTACAGGTGTGGTCTCACCAAGACCCTGTACAACTGCAGTAGAACCTCCCTGCTCCTATACTCAAATCCTTTTGCTATGAAAGCTAACATACCATTCGCTTTCTTCACTGCCTGCTGCACCTACATGCAACGACTTTCAACCAGGTCTCGCTGGTGTACCATGACACCCAGGTCTCGCTGCTTCATCTCCACCAAAATGGATAACCTCACATTTATCCACATAGTCGGACACCATTTAGATAATAGATTCAAACAAGCTTTCCTGTTTTTAGGGGTAATATGAGGGGGAACTTCTTTACCAAAGTGGTGGCGGTGTGGAATGAGATGGAAGTGGTGGACACTTATCATTTACAATTTGGATAGGCTGCATCGAGTGCCAACTAAGGGGAAAATTTGCCCACTCACCCAGCCTATCCAAGTCACCTTGCAGTCTCCTAGCATCCTCCTCGCATCCTCCTCACAGCTAACACTGTCCCCCAGCTTAGTGTCATCCGCAAACTTGGAGATATTGCCTTCAATTCCCTCATCCAGATCATTAATATATATTGTAAATAGCTGGGGTCCCAGCACTGAGCCTTGCGGTACCCCACTAGTCACTGCCTGCCATTGTGAAAAGGACCCTTTTACTCCCACTCTTTGCTTCCTGTTTGCCAGCCAGTTCTCTATCCACATCAATACTGAACCCCAATGCCGTGTGCTTTAAGTTTGCATACTACCAGCGCTACCACTCGTTGAAAAAAGCTGTTTTTATACTTGGCTCTATTGGCTTTGACAGTCCCGAGTCGTCTTCCAGAGGGAAGTGCTTCAAAGAGTTTGTGGCCAGGGTGAGAGGGGTCAGAGATGATCTTACCCGCTCGCTTCCTAGCCCTTGTCATGTACAGTTCGTCATTGGAGGGTTGCAGCCAACAACCTTCTCAGCTGATCGGACGATTTGCTGCAGCCTCCGGATGTCATGCTTGGTGGCTGAGCCAAACCAGACCATGATAGAGACGGTGAGGACAGACTCTATGATGGCAGCAACATAGAATTGGACCATCATTGCCTGTGGCAGATTGTGTTTTCTCAGCTGCTGCAGGAAGTACATCCTCTGTTGGGCCTTTTTGACTGGAGTCAAAGCTGGTGGCAGTGTGAACTGTGAAGAGGTTTTTAGGAGGTTGCAGGGTGACCTGGACAGGTTGAGTGAGTGAGTGGGCAGATGCAGTATAATATAGATAAATGCGAGGTTATCCACTTGGGCGGCAAAAACAAGGGGGCTGTTTATTATCGCAATGGGGTTAGGTTAGGTAAGGGGGAGGTGGGTACAGTGAGACCTGGGTGTCCTTGTACACTGGTCACTGAAAGTTGGCGTGCAGGTACAGCGGGCAGTGAAGAAACCTAATGGAATGTTAAGCTTCATAACAAGAGGATTTCAGTATAAGGAATAAAGAGGTTCTTCTGCAGTTGTATAGGGCTCTGGTAAGATCACATCTCGAGTATGTTTTGGTTTCCTAATTTGAGGAAGGACATCCTTGTGATTGAGGCAGTGCAGTGTAGCTTCACGAGATTGATCCCTGGGATGGCGGGACTGTCATATGAGGAAAGATTGAAAAGACTAGGCTTGTATTCACTGGAGTTTAGAAGGATGAGGGGGAATCTTATAGAAACATATAAAATTATAAAAAGAACTAGACAAGCAAGATACAGGAAAAATGGTGCCAATGTTGGGCGAGTCCAGAACCAGGGGCCACAGACTTAGAATAAAGGGGAGGCCATTTAAGATTGCAGTGAGAAAAAACTTTTTCACCTAGAGAGTTCTCAATTTGTGGAATTCCCTGCCACAGAGGGCCGTGGAGGCCAAATCACTGGATGGATTTAAGAGAGCGTTAGATGGAGCTCTAGGGGCTAGTGGAATCAAGGGATATGAAGGGAAGGCAGGCACGGGTTATTGATTTGGGACGATCAGCCATGATCACAATGAATAGCGGTGCTGGCTCGAAGGGCCGAATGGCCTCCTCCTACGTTAATTTTCTATGTTTCTATGATAAAGAATAGAGCGGCTAAATATTCCTTGATTTGAAGGAGACAATATGGATTGGTTACGAATAATTTATTTTTCCTTAACTTAACTTTTTTGTAAGGATGATGAAATGAATGGGCAGGGAGATGGTATCTAAAATAACTTGTCAATTTCTTATAAAACAGTTAAAGTAGAAACTCAAGAAATCAAAGACAGATTATTGTTCTGATTAATAAATTTACAGTGGTAAGATCACAATCACTATAATACTTTATTAGCCAAGTATGTTTAGCAACATACGAGGAATTTCATTTGCCAAGTCAGTCATACAAATAAAAAGCAACGGAACATACAAAACACATTTTATCGTAAACATCCATCACTCCTCCACATTCCTCTCTGTGATGGAAGGTGATAAAAAGTTCAATCTCTTCCCTCTGCTCTCCCATGGTCGGGGACTTGAGCCCTCCATTGACGGGATGATCTTGATTCCTGTAGCCAGCAGCGGGCCCTCCGCGCCAGGCGATCTGCTCCTGCATTGGGGGATGCTCCCCCGTGCCGGATGATCGAACCTCGCGTTGTGGCTGGTCGAACCTTCTGCAACGTTGGAGCTCCCAACATCCATGGCCTCTCCCGAGATAGCGAGCTCCCGATGTAAAGACCGCAGGCTGCGGTTGGAGCGATCCGAGGCAAGGGATCGACTCTGATGTAAGTCTTTCAGTGAGATCCAAGGTCAGTTCGAGGAGGCCTCCAGCTCCATCGATGGTAGGCCGCAGAGCGACCGGAGAATGCGATCCAAACATTAATTGCTTTTCCGGCAAGGTAAGAAACTGAAAAAAAAAGTTTCTCCCTCCACATAAAACTGAAAAAAAAAGTTTCCTCTGTACGCCGCCTCTGGTGGTGATGCAGTGAGAATTGCACATAAATACTCAAATTGTCAGGATATGAATTGTGATTTGTCTACAATGATTTGTGTTAATTAGTTCATAAATGATAGGAGCAGAATTAGGTCATTCGGCCCATCAAGTCTACTCCATCATTTAACCATGGTTGATCTATCTTTCCCTCAACCCCATTCTCCTGCCTTTTCCCCCATAACTCTTGACCCCCGTACCAATCAAGAATCTCCTCCTTAAAAATATCCATTGACTTGCCTCCTCGGCCTTCTGTGACAATAAATTCCACAGATTCACTGCCCTCTGACTAAAGAAATTCCTCCCCACCTCTTTCCTAAAAGAACGTCCTTTAATTCTGAGGCTATGACCTTTGATCCTTGACTCTGCTACTAGAGGTAGGTTAAATGGTTCATGAGAACTACCTCCAGGGTGGATAGAAGTAAGAGAATCAAGGTGCACAGACTGGGTTACAGCGAGAGAGAGAGAGAGAGGGGAATTAAATCAATTAGTTCTGAGAAGTAGCGTAGTCTCAATGGCCCAAATGACCTCCTCCTACCATGTTTGAGAGATAAAGAAAATGTATTTGTGCTTGTTGGGGCATCTCAAATCAGAGAATTTCAAATCTAAAAATTAAATCTAGATCATTCAGAAGTGAAATATGTAAACATTGAAACTTTTGTATTGGCAAATAATGGCAGTAGTTCAAACATTTTTACAGCATCATTTGATATGAGATCAATTGTTAATTTTGAATATAAGGTTAATTTCTTTCTGTGACAAGACCACAGATGGCAAGATCTCAATGAATGCTAAACCAGGCTCAAGTTGGATGAGAATATAGGGGTGGGGGAGGGGCCTGATTAGTAAGTGTACAGATGGTACAAAATATGCTGGCGTTGTGGATAATGAAGAAAGTTGTTTAAAGATACACCTGGATAAGTATCAGCTGGAAAGTTGGATGGAGCAGTGGCAGATGGAATTGAATCCAGACAGCATTTTTGGAGGTCAATTTCTGTGAGGACATGTAGAGTAAATGGCAGGGACCTTGGGGACATTCATGTACAGAGGGAAGTTAGCAGACAAGTCGATAGTTCATTTAAAGCGTCAACACAGTTGGATAGAATAGTAAAAAGGGTATTTGGTATGCTTGCCTTTAAAGGACAAGGAGTTGAGTATAAGAGTTGTGATATCATTTTGTAGTTTACAAAATAGTGGTTGGACTGTCAAGATCACATTCAGTTCCATTTTTTGGAGAAAAACAAATAAAATGTAGAAAAGTCAAACAATGGTGTTGGGGGTTATGTGTAGAAGGCTGGTGAATGGGATTGAGAGGGAAAGATAGATCAGCCATGAATGAACAGCCAAATGGCCTAATTCTGCTCCTACAAGTTATGAACATGAACTTACTGTTAAATACACTGAACAAAAGTCATGAGTTTTAAATTGTATTTACAAATGCATTTAAGACTAGGGACATACTTAAAATGTAACTCAATTTGTTCCCATTGTTTTATATTTAATAGGAGATTACCAAGTTTTATAGAAAGAAATATAGGAGAGCCATTTATGTTGTATAATAGTTTTTTGCAATTTATAATTTAATATAACACTTAGGCTTTTTTTTGTGTTTATAGGCATTGATCATTGCATTTACTTCTGATATGATACCGAGGCTTGTTTACTACTGGACGCTATCAGTGGTACCCTTTGGAGAGCACAGCAGCCCAACGATGCGTGGTTACACCAATAGTACCCTCTCTGTTTTCAGAATCGCTGACTTCAGTAATATCAGCAAGCCCATCAACTTCCCTTCTTGGTTTGACCCTGAAACCCAGACCACTTGCAGGTTGGTGCTTCCATTACAATTAAATAATTCTCCCAGAAAATTGCGGGGACACATCTCATAGTGAATCATCCACGTTCGCTAAAATGTGAATGAATAATTCAGTTTAGTTTAGTTTCAAGATACAGCGTGGAAACAGGCCTTTCGGGCCCACCGAGTCCGTACCGACCAGCGATCCCTGCACACTAACATTATCCTACACACTAGGGACAATTTACAATTATACCAATCTGCAAACTTGTACGTCTTTGGAGTGTGGGAGGAAACTGGAGCTTTGGGAGAAAGCCCACTTAGGTCACAGGCAGAATGTACAAGCTCCATAGGGACAGCATCTGTAGTCAAGATCGAACCCGGGTCTCTGGTGTTGTATGGCAGCAACTCTACCGCTGCTACACCGCACCAATAAACTAATAATCTTATGGTAGTGCATTCTGAAATGTCTATTTCTGTTTTTAGGAATGAGATGGCCCTAAGGTTATATCTCGTTTGATGGAGATTTAGGGCCTGATATTCATGGAGTTTGAGGTTTCAAATGCAGGAGGGATTATGGCTGGCAATCTGGACTTGCAGGGTTTCCCACCAGGAAGTCAGCCATATCGGTAACTTATATTGCATATGAACATAAAAAATTAGAAGGAGGAGTAGTCCATTTGGCACCTCAATCCTGCTTTGCATCTCAATATGACCATGGCTGGCTTGCCTCAGTTCTGATCTACTCTGGCAGGAAGGAAACTGTTCAAGAGAAACCGAGTGGCAGATAGAGTTTAAAAGGGGTATGGGAAGCAATATGATTGCAAGAATCAGAGGTAATCACAGTGTAGTTCAAAATTCAAGGGAAGATTAGTGGTGGATCACAGGTTCTATATTAGTGATAGGGGGGCGAGGGTTGAAGGAAGATCATGAAAAGTTTGGGATGTTTCCAGATAAGCATCTTTCACTTAAAGCAAACATTTCTGAGCCCCATGATAGTTTTGTAAATGTATTTGCCTAATAAATTTAGCTTTTCTATCTTCTTATTTTCCAATGCCCCAAAATCTGGACATAATCTTGGTAGGTATAGGGGTAATTGCAAAGAGAATAAAAAAGAATACAGAACACAGTATATGGTAGAGATTGAGGGGTTTTGGTACATAGTTCCTTGAAAGTGGTGAACAGGTGGAGGTAGTGTGAACAAGGTGTTTGGCACACAAGCCTTTAATCAGGGTATCAAGTGCAGGAGTTGAGACATCATTTTACAGCTGTACAGATGTTGGTAAAGCCATGGTTGGAGTACCACATATATATCTGGTCATCTTACTATAGGAAGGATGTCATTAAACTGGAAAGGGTGTAAAAAAGAATTAAGAGGATATTACCAGGCATTGAGATTTTGAGCTATAAGGAGAACCTGGATATAATCAGGTATTCGTAGCAGAGAACCTACTCCAACCATGTGAATTTAGCAGGTAGTCAACTACCATGGGCAGTAAGCAGATAAGCCGTAATTTCGAGATTATTTTCTTTGAGCTTTTCAACAGCTATAATGGGAAGGAAATGTATATTTCCTTGTATATTATATATTGACTCTAAATGGAGTCAAGTTGAGAAAAGGGGAAGTAGAACGGGATCTGAGGGCCTTGTTCATCAGTCACTCATGCAGGTACAGAAGGTAGTGAAGAAAGCAAATAGCATGTTTGCCTTCATAACAAGATGAGGAGTATAGGAGCAAATAGATCATTCTGCAGTTGTACAGGGCCCTAGTGAGACCAAACCTGGCATATTGTGTGCAGTTTTGGTCTCGCAATTTGAGGAAGGACATTCTTGCTATGTAGGTTCATCAGGTTAATTCCCGGGATGGCATGACTGTCATATGTTGATAGAATGGAGCTGCTAGGCTAAATTCTAGAATTTAGAAGGATGTAGTAGGCCCCCCTCAGTCATGACTGACCATGAGTGATGCATCCTAGTTTGTCAGATGTCATATGGAGGACAGGTTGTTCCCCATGCAGCAAGTCCCCCCTCTCCACGTCGCTGATCGATCCAGACGGACAGCTGGGCTGTTACAGTTTGGCACCAGCGCTGTCGCGGGAGCTGCCAGACTGAGGTTGTAGACAATGACGAACTGCCTTAGGGACTCCAAATCCGGATTTTCTTGAGGTTTACTCCTGGAGCCTTTTCCATGACTGGATATGGCCACAAGGCAGTGGAGGTTTTAAATCAGAGTTTTCCCTGTCCTAGATGGACTGCCTTCCCAGGCTGACGAGCCCCATCTACCCAAGACTCGTGGGGCGGGGGCGTCTACCTTCCCGTGCAGGTCTATAGCACCTGCCCACTGCCCACTAGAAGGATGAGAGGGCATCTTATTGAAACATATAAGATTATTAATGGTTTGGACACGCTAGAGGCAGGAAACATGTTCCCGATGTTGGGGGAGTACAGAACCAGGGGCCACAGTGTAAGAATAAGGGGTAAGCCATTTAGAACGGAGATGGGGAAATACTTTTTCACACAGAGAGTTGTGAGTCTGTGGAATTCACTGCCTCAGAGGGCGGTGGAGGCTGGTTCTTTGGATGCTTTCAAGAGAGAGCTGGACAGAGTTCTTAAAGATAGCGCAGTCAAGGGATTTGGGTAGAAGGCAGTAACGGGGCACTGAATGTGGATGATCAGCCATGATTACATTGAATGGCGGCACAGTCTCGAGGGGGCGAATGGCCTACTCCTGCACCTTTTTTCTATAAGATGCACAATATCAAAGATTATTAATAATATAATGATTAAAATCGTAGAAGTGAATGTTTCATCAAACTGCTATGAGAAACAATGCAAAACTTCTACTACTTTGATGTAGAGTACAGGTGCACAACCTTTTATCCGGAGTTCCAGAAACCGAAAAGCTCCGAAAACCGGCCATTTTTTCCAGATGTCGTCTGCGCACCAAAGCTCGCGTTTGGCGCCAAACCTGACCCAAAACGACCCACGGTCAACCCAGGTCTGTACTACTGTAGCGGCTGCCTCCTCCCTGGAGACCGGGAGACGCTTAAACATCTGCAAATCATTGCTTAAATGTTAGTCAGTTAGTTTGGAGGGCTTTTATGTGAAGGGGGGTGAAGGGGTAAACTTTAATTCTTAGTCCCCTACCTGGTCGGAGAGGCGGGGAGTGGTCAATGCCTTACCGGGTCGCTGTGCAGTAAGCTCCACAGCGCTGTGGCCGGTGGGGCCGCGGGCGGCGGCGGTTGTAGCTCCGACCCCGGCAACTCTACCCCTGGCTGCGTGGCGCTCCAAATCCAGCGCCGCCCGCGGCCGGACGCCCCAGCTCCGCGAATGTCGGGAGTCGGCCGCGTCGCAGCGCTGGGATACCAGCGGGGAGCGGGCAATGCCTTACCGGGTCGCCGTGCGGTAAGCTCCGGAGCGCTGTGGCCGCCGACACACAACATCGCGGAGCGTCGCTGGATTTGGAGCCGCGCAGCCAGGGGTAGAGTTGCCGGGGTCGGAGCTCCAACCGGCGCCGCCCGCGGCCGGACGGAGCCCCCAACTCCGCGGCTCCAAATCCAGCGACGCTCCGCGAATGTTGGAAGAAGGCGGCCACAGCGCTCCGGAGCTTGCCGCACGGCGACCCGGTAAGGCATTGCCCGCACCCCGCTGGGGCGTCCGGCCGCGGGCCGCGCTGGATTTGGAGCGCCTCGCAGCCAGGGGTAGAGTTGCCGGGGTCGGAGCTACAACCGGCGCCGCGGCCGGATGGAGCCCCCAGCTCCGCGAGGTTGGGAGTCGCCGACCAGGTAGGTAGGAGACTAAGAATTAAAGTTTCCCCCTTCACCCCTACACCACCACCACCACATAAAATCCCTCCAAACTAACTGACTAACATTTATGCAATGATTCTCCCGGTCTCCGGGGAGGAGGCAGCTGCTCCAGACTTTTCAAGCCGCCCGCGCTACCTACCTAATCTACGCTAAAAATCTTCCATTCTGAAATCCGAAAATGTCCGAAATCCGACAAGTGTCTGGTCCCAAGGCTTTCGGATAAAAGGTTGTGCACCTGTATCACTAATAACTTTTGTTTTGGATTTACAGTAATAATTGCATTTCAACTCACCCACTAATGTACCTTCTGTGGCAGGTATCGTGACCTCAGATATCCACCTGGGCATCCTCTGGAGTATTACCATAGCCTTTATTTCTGGCATATAATGGCTGCCAAGCTCGCATTTATTATTGTTATGGAGGTGAGGAATATTTTTGCCTTATTTATTATACAAGTGTAATAAGTGGAGTTGAATTAATTATGTTGGTCCTGTGTCAGTAAGTATAACACCTAATGTTGTAAGTAGGAGCCTTTCACATATCAGACGGTATACTTGTATTGCCTGCAACAACAAGAATATTTTGGTGCTCTTGGTCGTGTTTTTTTATTCTGGAACGTATATATTCCTTTATTGGTGAATAAATATTATATTATGTTTGAATTATATTTTTTGACATACAAGTGAAATATCTTTTCAAATGAGTGCTGATACATAAGACTAGTGGATGTGAAAAATAAATATAATTTGATACTTCACAGCAAAATATAGATTAAATATGGCAAGTTTAATATTGCATAGGAATCATTATTTTATTTGAATAGAGATGAAGTGGACATTGTGTGGAAAACTAGCATTTGTGTGTTCATCTAGCTTTTTTTAATACCTCATTCTAGGCGAGTGCTTTCTCCTGTCTCCTGAGTGAACATATACACCATTAGGATCGGGTCAATTAACTACCCCGATTTTCTTAAAGTAATTATGAATGTATGGATTAGGAGTAGGAGTGGACCGCAGACTCTCAAGCCTGTGACACTATTTTAAAAGCAAAAAATAGGTGGCAGAGGTTAAAAAAAGTACCCTGCACAGTACTCCAGCTGTGATCTCACAGTAATGTTTGATATTACTGAAGCATAATCTCCCAACTTTTATATTCAATAATCTGAATTCTGCTCCAACATTGAATTACTGTTTGTGTATTATTCAAAGAAAATATCGGGGTGGTTGATTGCAACCTTCACGTGGTCCGCCCTGTTTCAACGAATGCAATCAACCTGGCGTACACAATCAAATAAGATCAAATAGAACAAGTTGTCCCACAACGTTAGGCTGTGCATGCCATACGCAAGGAGAAGAAGGGGAAGAAAGAAAAACTTTGAAATATATGTGACATACAGTTCCTAAAAGAGATATTGTTTTGTTTTTCTTGACAGAAATGAGCCTATTCAAATCTGAGGTTCATTTGCTAAAAGACCAGACCATAAGCACTTTGTAATGTTATACATTGGAAAGTGGAGCAGTGATGCAGATCAAGAGGTCTAGGTCAATTTCCATATGATATCAAGTTACGACAATTAGGATACCCACCTTATGGGAGCTATTCTGGACACCCATAGATTTTGAGTTTGTCATTCAGTTGTTGGTGCTTTCATAGCAATGCCCGTTTCTTAATTTTATCATCTGGTGTCTCCGGTGTTTATGTTTCTGTTTGCATCAGTGCTAACTTTCTCTCCGAATAAAGCTAACCAGGAGTGAGAAAGTTAAGAAAAAAATAGGGTGAGTAATAAATGAATCAAGATCTCTAAATGCAAAAAAAAATGTTGTAGGCGAGAGAATACATTAGAATATATGACAGGACAGGAATAGAAAATAGATATGGTGAAAGAAAAGGAAATGCAAGTGCAAAAAAGCAGAATATTGAGAGAGAAAGCAGGAAACATGAAAAGAGAAAAGGAAGAAGTAAAGAAAACAAAGAGAAGAAACCGAGAAATGGAATGAAAACTCAAAAATGTCTGCGATTGAATTGAATTGAATACATTTTATTAGCCAAGTATGTGTACCTACAAGGAATTTGCCTTGGTGCTTTGCTCGCAAAGATAACAACAGGATATACAGTAGACAAGTAAAAATAAAACATTATAATTTAAACATGTGAAGGATAAAATAAATTACCAGAGCAAAAGGAGGCTACAGACTTTTGGCTGTTGAGTAGAGCTGCTCGTGGAAAAAAAGCTGTTTTTATGTCTGGCTGTGGCAGTTTTGACAGTCCGGAGTCGCCTCCCAGAGGGAAGTACTTCAAAGAGTTTGTGACCAGGGTGAGAGGGGTCAGAGATGATCTTACCCGCTTACTTCCTGGCCCTTGCAGTGTACGGTTCGTCAATGGGGGGAAGGTTGCAGCCAACAACCTTCTCGGCTGATCGAACAATGCGCTGCAGCGTCCGGATGTCATGCTTGGCGGCTGAGCCAAACCAGACAATAGACAAGAGGTGCAGGAGTAGGCCATTCGGCCCTTTGAGCCAGCACTGCCATTCAATGTGATCATGGCTGATCATTCCTAATCAGACCCCGTTCCTGCCTTCTCCCCATATCCCCTGACCATGATGGAGAAGGTGAGGACAGACTCATATGATGGCCGTATAAAACTGGACCATTGTTGCCTGTGGCAGATTACGTTTTCGCAGCTGCCACAGGAAGTACATCCTCCGTTGGGCCTTTTTGACTGTGGAGTTGATGGTGGCCTCCCATTTAAGGTCCTTGGAGATGAAGGTTCTAAGGAACTTTTCCCTGCTCCACAGATGTTTCTGTGGTGGTGTTGATGGTAAGTGGGGGGGGGGGGGGGGGGGGGGGGGGGCCTCTGTAATGTATAGGAGTGAGAGGGAAGGGGAGCTCTCCTAAAGTCTACAATCAAATTATTTATTCATCACATACACAATAAAGTGCAGTGAAATGAATTTTGCCAGCAGCGGTACAATCAAAAAAGAACACACAATACACGGTAAAAATTTAACGCAAACATCCACCACAGCATTCTTCACTGTGGTGGAGGGCACAAAGTACAGTCAGTCCTCCTCCATAAACCTCCGCAGTTGCCGCTGTGGGCGGCCGGATGTACAGGCCCTCTCGTTGGGATGGTAAATCCCAAATCGGCGCTTCCCCACCGGAGACCGCAGCTTCAGGATGTTACAGGCTGCAGGCCGGCGGTCGGAGCTCTTCTCCAGGGATCCCCGGCGAGGGATCCCACTCTGGATGGTAAGTCCACGGCGCGCCCGCGGCTAGAAGTTCCGCAGATTGCGGCTTCAGGATGTTATCAGCCGCGGGTCGGCGGTCGGAGCTCTTCTCCAGCGATGGGGTGCCTAGCGAGGGGTCCCAGGCTCCGGACGCTGTGCCTGCGGCTAGAAGCTCAGCAGACCGCACAGCTTCAGGCTGTAACAGGCCATGGGCCAGTGATCGGAGCACTCTCTTCTGGCGACTCCAGCAAGGGCTCGCCCGCTCCGCAATGAAACGTCCACGCTGCGCCCGCTGCTGAAACTCTGGGCCTGACTCCGGGAAAGGCACCAATCCATGGTGTTGGGCCACGAGGGAGGCGACATGGAGGAGGCGACCAACAGCGGTTCCCCCTTACCCCCTCACCACCCCCCACACAAGACACACCAAGAGACATTTAAACACACACATTTTGACATACTAATGATTTAAAAAAAGTAGAAATGGCAAAGCCACTGCTGGCAGGGCAGCCGTCTCGCAGTGCCCCCACCCGTCTGTTGTTGGTTTCGGAACATCAGGAATCCAGTACGACACGAGGAATGTTGTTGGTCAGCGTGGAAACAGTGGGCCGAACGGCCTGTTCCAAACTGTATCTCTAAAACTAAAATCTAAAGCGAACAAATAATTAACTAACTAAGCAGCTTATCTTTTCTTCATCACAGTAATAAAATCACAATTGATATGCTCTAACCAGGTTTAGGATACACAAGCCAATTTCCCCTGCTAAAATGCATCAACCTATTCATTTTCTTGGACTCTGTGCAGAGAGTAGTGACAAAAGATTTGTGAACAAATTATTTGTGATACATTAAACTAGATGTGCTGGCAATTACATGGATGATGCTAGTAGATCATGGTGGAATTGGTGCCCATTTTGAATATGTCGATCAGCATACTTGTTCCTCCTATCCTTCAATGGTCAGGGAGAAAGGAGGAATGAGTTGGGCTTGACAGAGCAGGGTAACCACATAAATCTCCCTGCTGGACCACATTCAAGGTGAAAGTTGACGGGCTAATTATTTGCGTGGAGGAATGTTTGGTGTTAAAACACCAAAAAAATTACAGAGTAGTGATTGCAGGGAAAATATAAACAACAATTCATCATCATAGTGATTTGTGTATGAATCATGTGATTTTGCAGGCAGTTTTCACTACTGCATTATGAAAAATCAGCAGGCAATTTGTAATTATGATTTCACTTTTACTTTTTTCAGCACGTTGTATTTGGAGTGAAATTCCTCGTGTCGTACTGGATTCCTGATGTTCCGAAACACATTAAAGAACAAATTAAACGCGAGACGTATTTAACACAGAAGATTCTGCATGAATCTCACCTTTCAGAATGGCGCAACAAAATGACAGATGCAACCAAAAGCTTAATGAAAGGTTCAGTAAGCCTGAAAGAACACAACAAAGAACTGGACATATAAATAACTGATAACAGAGCATATGGAATATGATCGGTAATCACTCAAATCATGTATTGCACAAAACTCTTATCTTTAATGTAACTTTTTTATATGGGGTGGGGGGGTGAAATTTCCTTAAATGCTAATCGGTTTGATTATCAAGAGAGGATATTTTTAGTTACAATGTATATAAACCTGTGAATGCCTTATGTTTTTCTAATTGTTCCACTGAATTTTATCTTGAGTTACATTTAAACTATCAAATTGCTCAAGTTATGTCAGTATAATTCTTAAGGAAGATTGTTTGTTTTATTGCACTTCGAGAACATTTATATTTTGAAACTCATAATTGGGGATGCTGTGAACAGATAAGGAAAATCTTTACATATTTTTTTGATAATTTTCAACTGAAAATTGGGGAAACAATAATGCCATTCCATGTGTCCCAACTGATATGATATGATGTGTCTCAACATTTCTTTGAATATTAATTTTTGAAAGTGAAGGAACAGTTCCAGGAGAAAACAGATGGTATTTAATGTAGTCTGCACTTTCATGGCAATCCTGTAATAGGTTGCAAGTATTGAGTGCACGAAGAGAAGGATAATTTCATATCATTGATACACTGACTAAGTTGATGATATCAGTGATTTCTCCTACATTGACCATTTGCTTATTAAACGTAATCTGTACATAGGTCACAACATGCTGATAGCATTTAAGGTGTTTACCGTTCCATGTGTGCAATTTGCCTGGGGGATTGTGGAAACCCCTAAGAGGTTTAAACCTTGCTCTGAGATGTGCACCTTTACGCACCCTGGAGGCAACATCTGATTTCCTGACACCAAGATTTCAAAAGGTTGCCCCAGTATCTTCAAACTTGGATCAGTGTAGTAACCATCAGATGGGGGCTTTTATTGAAACTCTCAGGCACGTTTATGTCTGGATAACAGAGCATAAGAAATATGATCAGGAACGCCTCAAATCATGTCAATCATTCAATAAGAACATGGATGAAATATTGGCTTGGCTTTACTTTTAAATGATACCCTCATTTCCCTTAGTGTCCAACTGTAATAATTTGACTATACTGTGACCAATATCCACTAGCTCGTGAAACAGAGAATTACAATATTTTAGATCCTCTGGGTAAAATGATTTCCTCCCCATTTTTCAAAGTTGTTGGCCCCTTATTTTGAGTCTATGCCCCTAATTGGGGTCTGTATGGTTGCAAAATATAGGCTATTATTTTAATCTATTCAGGTGGGATGTGATTTAAACTTTTAGTGACCAGCAGTGATAAGACTGACAAAATATTAAAGCAGATCAGTACTCTAGAGGATAATACTTTTCATTCCAAAGAACGCTTGTTAATAATTGTTCTTTATGCCATTTTTATTATAAAGATAACCTATGATGATGATTTGTGCATCAATCTATCTATGTATCAATAGACTTTTTAGTTTTTTCTGTTGGTCCTGATGGTCTGGCTCAAAAGGGAGGTCAGTATATGCTTGAGGTGTTTTTTTCAATTTTTAAATCAATTTAACAATGTCAACTAAGTAAAAAGCCACACTGTCCTTTGTGTGAAAAGGTGAAAAAGAAAGCAAAACAATATGAAACCATTTTTTATATTTTTATATATCATGTCCTGCTTAAAAAGCAGGAGTAAGATTTGTTCATTAAAGGATTGTTTAAATAGTTTTAAATCAGCAGAAACTCTATAGAATTGGGTGGGTGGGGCACGAACAAGGGGAACGAGATATTTCTTTGTTTGCTGGTGGCTAGTTTTGTTTTATTCATTTATGGGGTCTGGTTCTCATCAACAAAACCAACATTTATTGCCCATCCATTGTTACCCCTGTGAAGGCAATGTTGAGCCATCCTTTTGAATTTTAAAAGAATTTCAACTTCAAAAAGAATTTCAAACAGTATATTTTGCATCAAAGGTACTGTTTGATTGTGTGCTGGACCCATCAATGATGAAGAAACAATCAGGATAGTGAAATGCTTGGGAAGGGAATCTGCATATAACAATGAGCCTATGTACCACCCACCCTTGTTCTCCTAGATGACATTGGCCATGGGTTTTGGAATTGCTGTCAAAGATAAAGTGAGATGCTGTAGATTGTCTTTTAGACATTACATACAGCAGGGGTGATATACCAATAGTGAAATAAATAAACATTTGACATCTGGATTGGGTGCTGATAAAGGAGTTGCATTGTCTTGCATGGCGTTGTGCTGCTCGAATGATGTTGCAGCTGTACTGATTTGGACAAAGTGAGAATGTTCCACCACACTCTTGACTTGTATCTTGCAAATGGTGGAATGGCTTTGAGAATCAGCCAATGAGTCACTTGCCATACATTACCCAAGCTCTGAACTGTTTTCAGAACCATAGTATTTATATACCTAATCCTGTCAACTTTCTGGTCACTGCTGATTCCCCGGATGTCACTATGGGAATGTAATTTAATGTCCAGGAGAATAGGTTGTCAGGGTACTCTTGATAGAGGATCATTCATTGTACTGTGAATATTATTTTCCACTCATCACGTCTGAGCATTCTCCAGGTTTGTTGTATGCAGGCACAAACTGCATCATTTTCTGAATAATAATAAATGGAATAGAATGCTGTACAATCTTCACCAAACATTCCCAATTCTGAACGTACAGCAGAGTGAAAGCTATCCACTCTTGACTGTGTGATAGCCATTGACAAACCAGCTGAAGATGATAATACATGGAATGTTATATGGTGGAACATATTTAGCTCAAACATGGAGGTTTTTATGTATGACCCAAATCAGTGGCCTGAGACTTCATGTCAGAGCACATACTTAGAAACTACTAACAAAAGGAATGATCAGAGCAATGGTAATGGATTTCCTCTGAGACCTTTTAGTTTAACAGAAAGTCCACAGATGTTTTTTAAGGTTTTTGCAGATGATCTGCCAAAATTATGCTCAGCACAAAATCATAATCTTTGATTAATTGATTCCAGAACAGATTTTAGCCAAAATAAAAAATGATTCCAAGGAAATATGTGGACTTCCTTTCCAGATGATTGGATACTATTCAAGGCAATGGAAAATTCCATGTATTAGTTCCACAATGCCCATTTTATAAAAGGCTGCTAGTCTTCCATTGCTTGAGGATAACCATCTTTAGGGAGTGAGTGTTTAGGAAGGAACTGCAGATGCCAGTTTACACTGAAGATAAACGCATAATGCTGAAGTAACTCAGCGGATCAGGCAACATCACTGGAGAAAGGAAATGGGTAGTGTTTCAGATTGAGACCCTTCAGACCGAGAGGCAGACTAGAGGTATGAAAAGGTACAGAACCAATTAGAGCCGGCACCGATGGCCAAAGAGCCCACAATGGTCCATTGTTGGCTGTGGAGGAGGTGATAACAAGGGGATACAAACAGTAAAACTGTCAGGATGTCTAGGGTTGTGAAGGGACAGAGAGAGAGAGAAAGCAAGGGTTACTTGAAATTAGAGAAATCAATATTCATATTGCTGGGTTGTAAGAAGCCCTAGTGAAATATGAGTTGCTGTTCCTCTAATTTGCGTGTGGCCTTACTCTGACTGTAGAGGAAGCCCAGGACAGAAAGGTCAGTATGGGAACGGGAAGGGGGGTTAAAATGTTTGGCAAACGGGATATCCATTCACATTTTCTTAATCACGGTTAATTACATACAGTTGCACATGCTTTAAAAAACTGAGAAGTCATCCTGTGAAATATTTACCAGAAAGAAAATGATCTGTGAAATGTTTTTAGCCCATCTTTTGCTCTTAACGTCAAAATACATAACCATATCTGTGCACTATATTCCTTTTTGTGCATAACTATATTTTATATTGAAATAACTTTTTTTTTTCAACATAAAGCATTTACCAACTAACGCATTTTATTTTTAATTATAAAATCATGCTCCTCAATAAATAATAGTTAATTAAGGTAAATCAATACAGATGTGCCGACTACATCATTAAAAATGTAATACATACCATTATTGACATCGATTGTTAGGCAGCAGCAAGATTACAATTTGCATTTTTATAATTCAGTATGCTAATTAAAACAAATAATTCCCTATCCATTGAGGAGAATCTTTAAGATGTAAAATTTGTTGATGTGTCATCAAAATGGGGTGGGGCAGCAGTTTAAAAAAAATCTAAATAGATGGTCTGAGCACACAAAAGCAGTTATATACCATTTGCGTCTGAAACATCTGTTATGAATGTCATTTATGAGTGTGATACACGGGATAATCTTTCACTAATATTCCAATGAATATTGAAAGATTCATTAATATCCATAGATTTAATCCTGTTTAATTCAACAAAAATATTATTTTATCGTCCTGTCAATAATCATTGGTTATCAATTCCTGGGAGCACTTCTTTTGTATCAGTTCAAGGATGTATTTTACCATTAAATTATTTTAAAGTAAGTTTATTACATAATTCGACAAAAAAAAAATTCAATATTTACTAGTTAACCATTCGAACCCGAGTGCTGTTGTTGATAAGCGTGACATTTGAAGAACAAGTAGTAATCTCCTTAGTCCTCACTTATGAACCTATGGTGTAGGTAAAAATAAGCATTTTTGTAGTTTGTAATCTATTAAATGAAATTATTCTGTACACTAGCTGGGATAAAAGTTTTTTTTAGTTTTGATTTGAAGTGCCAATTTCACACTACGAAAAGATTTAATTGCTGTACCAGATTTTATGATAAAACTCCTAATGAGACTTTCGCACTGAGATCACCATTGTGATCATGTAAATTAGATAGCAACTTCCAACAACCACATACTTCCAGATAATAAATGGATAAACCCAGAGCTGCTCAGAAATTCATTTTTCAATTACATGGATTGGCAAGAAGTATTTAACAGAAGTATAAACTTCAAGCAGCAGACGTATACTTGCCAAAATTACCGGAAAGGTTTAGTAGTGTCCATTTCCAGTGAATGTACTCTTTTGATTATATTACATCTTAACTGCTGCCAAACAATCACTTTGGTACTAAAATTAAAATGCAACAAGTGTGGAGTCTCATTTCCTCAGATTTGAATTAATGGATATCTTTAACCATTTTCTCTTTCTATGTGATATCTTTCGCTTCTTGAGCCATTCTTGTCCCCAATTCATTTCTGTACCTGACAACATGAATGTTCAATAATTTCCTTGTTCAGCATACTTAATTTTCATTAACAGTGGATTGGTTATGGAGGTGTGCGGCATGCTGTTATGTTCATACGTTTCAGATCCTCTACAGAGGGCACTGTGATAGTTTAGTAACAGGAACTATGATTATAAAATCATGGGAAGGGCAAATGTAATAAGTGATGGGTACCAATTATTTACCACTAACTACAGAATTTGGCCGAGTGATGGCTTCTGATTAACTTCTTTCTTACATTCCAGCAATCAGTTTGCATTACACATTTATCTAAATAGAATATTGTTTTTTCTTTTGTATGAAACATTAAACCCAAACCCCTATCGGTACACATATAATGTACTAGCACATGGTTTCTTGCCAATATTTATTCCTTATTTTGTATTGCCAAGATAGATTTTCCAGTCAACATTATAGTACTGTTTGTGGGTGCTCGTAGTATTTGATCATTACTAGATTCCAAGTTTAGTTTTAGTTTGGTTTAGTTTATTGTACAGTGAAAAACTTTTTTGTTGCATGTTCTCCAGTCAGCGTGTTTGGTGGAAGCACAACACAACATCAATTCAAAATCATATTTATCCTTTAAAAACAGAAGAGTAGGATATATAGGAGACCTACATTGCTAACACCCTTGTGCTCTGACTGAAATTTGCAATTTTGCACAAAGCTGATATTTTAAGAAAAAAAACAGAACATCATTACAGAAGAAGGAAAGATCATGTTTGCTGGGACATAACTTTTGGTTTTATATTACATTATTTTTAGTTCACATCAGTTACAACTCTATATTAAAAGAAATGAAGAAATTGCTGAATATTAGCATTAACTAACTTTTTCTTTGTTCAAAAAAACAATCTCTTCCTCAAAGCATTGAATGAAAGAGAAGCAACAGTTTAGTTCATTATTGCATAATTCTGATCTAATATTGCTGTGCTTTAAACTCATGAGTAAGGTTAGTATTTTTGTTTGAGTTTGCAACTAACTTTAAGGAGGATGTTGTTATTGTTCAAGCAAAAGAGCTGAACATATAATGTTGTCAAATGGATATGATTGATTTAGCTGAATAAGTTAAAAACAAGTTGAATAAAGATATAGATGAAACCTGAATTTTATTAACAATGTTTAACATATCTTATTAAGTAATATCTCACTTAAAACCTGTCATGAAGCCATATTTAGAATCTTAATTTTCTGCTTGTATTATATGTTGAATTATTGAACACATTTTATTATTCACCAAAGAGCACCAATAATTTGGAATAAAATATTTACATTTTTTAACTTGTCTTTTTCTTGAAAATACCTGCTCTAAAACTGGGTGGCGCCAGCAATGGCTGACTCGCCAACAATCTGTCTGTCCCTTTCTTTCTATGTGTTTTAATAGTATGTGTTAAATGTATGTTTTTAGTGTTCTTCAGCTGGTTTTATGTCGGGGGAAACTTTTTCTAATCTCTTACCTCGATGGAGATGCGATTTATTCCCGTATCGTATCTCCGTCCGCACTGCGGCCTAACATTGAGGAGTTGGCGGCCTCTGCTGGAGGCCGCCTTTTGAGAGCTCCACCACGGGTGCCTACGGGACTTGAGCATCGCGGAGCCCGCTATCGCTTTGTCAGGCATCGACCTCGGAGCTCCAACCGTGGGTGGTTGTGGGCTTAATATCGGACATCGCGGTCTCTGGTCAGAGACCGACTTCGGGAACTCCAAGCCTCAGGAGCTTCGACCGCTCCGACGCAGGAGCTTCGACCGCTCCGACGCGGGAGTTTCGATCGCCCCGACGCGGGGGTTTCGACCGCCGGCTGCGGGCGTTTCGACCACCCCGATGGATGGTTCGACTCCCCCAACCGCGGGAGAATAAAGAGGAAAAAGATTGGACTTTTTTTGCCTTCCATCACAGTGAGGGAAGTCAAGTCAAGTTTTATTCATCACTTGCACATAAAGTGCAAGTAAAATTAATTTGCCAGCAGCGGTACAATAAAAAAGAACACACAATACACAATAAAAATGTAACACAAACATCTACCACAGCATTCATCACTGTGGTGGAAGGCACAAAATTTGGCCAGTCCTCGATTTTCCCCCGTGGTCGGGACCTCAACTTTGCGGGTGTCCAGATGTACAGACAAGGTAAGTCCTGAATCAGTGCCTCCCCACCAGAGACCGCGACTTCAAGATGGTGTAGGCCGCAGGCCGGCGGTCGAAGATGTAAAGTTGGCGCCGCAGCCAGAAGCACCGCACGACCGGCGGTCGGAGCTCCTCTCCAGGGATCCCCGGCGAGGGACCCCGCTCAGGATGGTAAGTCCCCGCCGTGCCCGCGGTAGAAGTTGGCCGTGGACCTGCGGTCGGAGCTCTTTGATGTGGGGAATCCGCTGTGGTGGATTTTTCCATTAACTTTTATGTAGTTGTGTGTCTTGTAACTTTTTTTTCATATGGCTGTATGGCAATTCGCATATCACTGTACCTTAATTGGTACATGTGACAATAAAAGACCTTTGACCTTTGAAACCTTACATTAAACCTACTTTTTTGGAAAACTGATTGAATTTTAAAGAAAATGTTTAATTGGTCATGGAAGGCATCTAGTAAATCAGTGGTGCTGCTCTTTCTCAGAGCTTTCCGTCCTTTCTTTCTCAGCAGCTTGCCCTGCTCTTTGTTCTTTCTTTTCATTCCACCAAAGGGAATCCCTTTATCTGAAAGCAACTGGTTGTGTGAGCATTACTAAAGAGTTTTTCAGCATCTGGCACACCACTCCCTCTAGACGTATAATTTGAAGCAAATACATAAGGCACCTGGCTTTTGCAATATTGCAGCAATAATCTATGAATAGCCAATCTCTTTAAATAGCAAATGATGGTAGGTGTGTTCTTTTCCACCGCTGAGTCATCGGTTAAGAAAGGGAAAAAAGGGCTTAGTTAAACCATAGAGCTCCAAAATGGTAGGACTGTTGAGTAACTCAGCAGGTCGGGCATCATCTCAGAAGACCATGGATAGGTGATTTTTTAGTTCAAACCCTTCTTAAGACTCGGCTCAGAACATAACCTATCCATGTTTTCCAATGATGTTGCCTGACCTGCCGAGTTACTCCAGCACTTTGTGTCCTTTTATGTATTAACCAGCATCTGCTGTTCTTTGTTTCTACACTAGGGCTGTTGACATGGTTGATTCCTGATAAATGCTCTGCACCTACTGGTATATTTGCTGCACTATATGGAACCCCTCTTTGACATGGCATTTGGCATGATTTACCCCACAAATGTGTGTGTAGATTGCACATGTCTTTTCAGAAATCTAGCAGTTCATGCAGCGGACTGAAAGTACTAAATTAATCCAAGTACCCAGCACAGCAGCTCCACACTCTGGTTACAGAAGGTATTATAATGCTAAAGTGCCTTCAGCAAATACAGAGGAAACTTTCATTTGTTTACAGAAAGAGGATGAATGCAAGAAAATGCATTATCAAAATAACAAGAATTTTTGTAATAATCAGTTTTGTTAAGGTTGTGTCATCGATGCAAAAATCAGACTATAAATGCGCAGTACATTCATTTAAAGGAAAATGTTCTTTCATGTTTCCAGAGATGTATTCGTTATTTTAAGTTTTTTCTCACGTTGGTCTATCGTGGTCACTTATGCATCTCTCCAGATCAGTTACAAATTTATACTGTAAATGAAATACGATCGGATAGCAGGTAGATGACAACACTAAACTGTGCTCCATCCAACCATATGACATTTCAAGTAACAGTTTGTAATTTCATTGATGAGTTTAGACAACATTATTAACTGCAAGGCCTGATCTGTGGTCATTTACAATTAAATAATATTTACCTTTGAGCTCTTTAGATTTTTTTTCCCTTTAATTATTTTTTACGATTGGTTTTGGTTTCCTCTCACCCAATTTGCATTGTTCTTCCGTGATCACCAGCAAAAGAGCTGGAACTCATAAGCCTGAGGCAAATTAGGCAGCAAGAGCTGGACAAGGCTCAGAGAATCGGTCACATACTTGGATCAGCCCAGGCAAGGCCAGATGTGGGGGAGAGTGTGGTCTGGTCAAAGTGATAGGCAGATGATAGTGATTTAGGCTAGCAAAAACTGTGGAAAAACATTAGAGTTATAATAAAGGGCAAAGATATTAAAAGAAACATGACTATTAGGGCAGCAAATCATTTAAGAAATTAGTGAATCTCATGTCAGTTGCTATTCACATGCATGTTATGTGTATAGAGGGGAGGAGCCAGATGAAAGATTACTAACGCTTTCAAAGGAACTTTTTGCCTCATTCAATATCAAGATGAATCATTGTGGGATAATGTGGGGTTTGCAAGAACTTCGTTTTCTGCTCCTTTTTAACGTAAATGTAAGAGAGAAAAGAAATCCTTTTCTTCTTTTGCTTAAATGTCTTTATGTCCTTGATGTCATTACTTTTTTTTATTGAGAAATGAAAACAGCAACAGCTAAGAATTTTCAAAACAGAATTTGTTTTTATGGCACAAATTGAAATGATATTTTAATTCCACGCCTTGAATTTGCTTTAACAATACAGTGGTGCTTGAAAGTCAGGTACAAAATAAGAAGCTTATTACTATACTGGAACTGCCTATCCACATTGTAAGTAATCTTTCATCTGGTTCCTTTCCTCTATACGCATAACATGCATGTGAATAGCAACTGACATGAGATTCATTTTGTTCAAAGAATCAAATTATATTGTGAAGCAGTTTTGTATAAATTTGTATGCAGCTACCTATTCTTTCCAAATTTCAAGTATTTTGTGTATTTCCTGAATAGTAATACCTTCCAGCTCACTAGGCCAGGCACAAACATTTCTTTTATCACCTGAAACAGAGATAATTCTCCCAATTCAGCATTATAAACTTATTGAGATCCTTTAACAAATTAGAAAACCATGCAACACATCAGTTCAGTCTGCACGAGTGACTGAGCTTTTGGTTATTAACAGGAACTGTTTTAATTCTCTGCTTCAGTGTTCCAACAAAGTTTAATAAAAGCTTACAAAATGCACCTCTACCATGGACAGTTTCTTGACTCATTCCTGTCTTCCCTCGAGAATGAGTTTGATTCATCCCCTCATTACAACACCCATTTGTCATGCATTATCATTCCTTCTGTCACCTAACTTCTCGCACTCTATCCTGGCACAGTCCTTTTGTGTCTCTTTATATCCCTGTCTCTGCATCTTCAATGTGGCTTTATCTTTCCAAGATAAAGATTTTCCTGACAAAAACCTGAAGCAGGAATTGTGGATAGCGAGGCAAAGGGCAGGATTTGGACGAGCTGGGCAAAGAAATGGCATGGGGAGTTTAATCTGAAACAGTGCGAGGCGATGTATTTTGGGAGCACAAATGCAGGTGGAAAGTACACAGTAAATGGGAGGAATATTAAAACCATGGATGTACTAAAGGATCTTGAGGTGCAAGTTCATAACTCCCTAAAAGCGGAAACAGAAGTAGATAGGATGGTAAAGAAGGCATATAGAATGCTTGATTTTATCAGACAGGGCACCACATATGAAAGTTGGCAAGTCAATGCTGCAACTGTAGAAAACTTGGGTTAAGCCATGTTTGGAATATTGTGTGCAGTTCTGGTTGCCCCACAATAGGGAAGGTCTGCAGGTTTTGGATAGAATGTGGAAGAAGTTCACCAGGACATTCCCTGGATATCAGTGCACCAGCTAAAATAAGAGGTTGGACAAACCTTTTAGATTGTTTTCCGTTGAGTGAAGGAATCTGAGGGGCGACCTGATAGAATTATATAAAATTATGAGCTGAATAGATGGGATAAATAATCAATCTTTTCTCAGATGGAAATGTCAAATACTAGAGGGGATAGGTTAAAGGTGAGTGGAAAAATATGCAAAGCAATTTTTTTGACCACAGAGTTGTACATGCCTGGAAT
Source organism: Leucoraja erinaceus (assembly GCF_028641065.1). Lineage (NCBI taxonomy): Eukaryota > Metazoa > Chordata > Chondrichthyes > Rajiformes > Rajidae > Leucoraja > Leucoraja erinaceus. The sequence goes on along the minus strand of NC_073395.1, from coordinate 26,670,415 downwards.
CTGCTGCCAGTGGTGGTAAAGGTAGACACAATAACAATGTTTAAAAGGCATTTATACATATAGGAACAATCAGGGTTGCAGACCACCTAGAGGTTTCTGAGACTAGTAATCAGCTCAGAGATGTTGAAGGGCCTGTTCCTATGTGAAATATTTCACTATGTAAAATATTTTGCATATCCTTGCAAATAGATGTTGCCTTAATGCCCATTGTTCATTTCCAATATGCTACAACTTTATGCACTCAGCCTGAACTTTTAAGTATTTTTAATGGCGTGAGTGCCAAAAGAGCATACCTCACAGACGTGAATTCCTGTCAAATTTGTCCGATCTAACCACCAACTTACCACAAGTGTACCTACAGTGTGCACAGATGCTGCGGAAGCACCATACAAAGAGGAAAACTACTCTGCTAGTTGACATCTGGGGCTTGGTGACACAAGAGACTGGAGATCCTGGAACTCTGAGCAAAAAACAAAGTGCTGAAGGGACTCTGCGGGCCAGGCAGCATCTGTGAAGGAAATGGATATATAACGGTTTGGGTCAGGATCATTTTCAGGCTAACTTCAGATCAGTCTGAAGAAGGGTCCTGACCCAAAACATTATCTGTCTATTCCCTCCAGAGATGCTGCCTGACCCACTGAATTCATCTAGCACTTTGTTTTATTACTTCTGGGTCTTGTTCTTTTAAAGTGAGAATTAATTTTCACGTCTTTCTTCAGGGTTTTTAGTTTGCATTCTGTAAATGGATTTGACTATCTAGAAAAACACTTTATGCAAGTGCAAAATTGTTCAGAGTGGGGGGGAATGGTGACATTTTAAGGAAGTTACTTTTGTATGATTGCTTTCCAGTATTATCCTGAAATGAGTAAGTGATTTCACTACGGAAAAGAAAACACAGTAATACACATACTGGACCTTGTAATTGATTAGCAGGCTGCACACCTCAGACCCAAAAGTTCAGCCTCTGATTTAAACTAAATTAGTGTGTGATAAGTGCAGAAGATAATGGTTCATTTGCTCAGGGCATAGACATCAAAGGCAGCAAGTTATCTCAGCTGTCCTTCTCATGCTGTAGCTGTAAGCTAAGTAACTTGCAAGATGTTTTCAGCAGAGTCAATAGTTTTTTATTGTCATATGTACTGAAACGGAACAATGAAATTCTTACCCGCAGCAGCAGCAAAGCAGGTTTTGTAAACACTGTACTTAAAAAAAAAAATGCATACAAAGAAAAATTATATATATAAAAAAAACCTGATATAGTACAAAAACAAAACAAAGCCCAATGTCCCTAGTACAACCAATTCAGTTCATAGTTCTGAGTTTAATTGCATTTCATAGTATTCAATAGCCTGATGGTTGATTGAATTGAATTGAATTTATTTGTCATTCAGACCTTTCGGTCTGAACAAAATGTTGTTTCCCTGCTGATGGGAAGAAGCTGTTCCTGAACCTGGACGTTATAGTTTTCAGACACTGATACCTTCTACGCAATGGCAGGAATGAAATACGAATATGGCCAGGGTGGTGTGGATACTTGATGATGCTGCCTGCCTTTTAGAGACAGCACCTCTTGTAGATACCTTCAACTGCGGTGAGGTCACTACCCATGATGGACTGGAAAGTGTTCACCACTTTGTTCCTCGGTGTTCGAGTTACCGAACCAGGCCGAGATGCAACCAGGCAATGTCAATGTGCAACCAGCAGACCATTGCCAAAAGAATGAAACCTATCATTGTTAATTTACTGAACAATATCACAGTGATATACAATAGAGCTGCTGACCAATCTCAAGCTACTCAAGTTCAGTCCTGACCTCCAGTGTTATCTGTGTGGAATTTGTACGTTCTCCCTTTGACCGCATGGGTTTTCTCTGGGTACTCCCAAAGAGATATGAGATTAGAGTGAGATCAGTATAAATGGATTCTTGATGATTGTGGTTTCAGTGAACTGCAGTCTGTTTCTGTGATGGAAAGAACTGCAGATGCTGGTTTAAGTCGAAGGTAGGGAAATAATGCTGGAGTAACCCAGTGGGACAGGCAGCATTTCTGGAGAGAAGGAATGAGTGACGTTTCGGGTCGAGACCCTTCAGACTGAGTCTGAAGAAGGGTCTCTACCCAAAACGTCACCCATTCCATCTCTCCAGAGATGCTGCCTGTCCCGCTGAGTTACTCGCATTTTGAGTCTGTTTCTGTGCTCCACGACCAAATATTCTTGTGATACTTAAATCTGAGAGGATGTTTCCACTAGTGGGAGAGTCTAGGACTAGAGGTCATAACCTCAGAATTAAAGGACATTTTTTTAGAAAGATGAGGAGGAATTTCTTTAGTCAGAGCGTGGTAAATCTGTGAAATTCTTTGTCACAGACGTCTATGGAGGCCGTTAATGTGTACATTTAAGGACGAGATAGATAGATTCTTGATTAGTGCGGGTGTCAGAAGTTATGGGGAGAAGGCAAGAAAATGGGGTTAAGAGGGAGAGATAGATGAGCCATGATTGAATGGCGGAGTAGACTTGATGGGCCGAATGACCTAATTCTGCTCCTATCACTTATGATCTTATGAATGTATTATTTCAAAGTCGTGTGACAACACTCATTATTGGCAATCACTCGAGCATGATTGTCCTTGGTGGGTCCTTTCTGTGGGACTTGAGATGGTTGAGGAGGCTAATCCTGGAGCCACAGACCTTTATCCCACCAGGTGGATGCCGGTGTGTGATATCTTTCTATGTGGAGAGCCTGGTGCACAGTCAGCTGAACACACGGTCATTGACAGACAGAGCTGCGTCCAACTACATGATGGTTGTGAGTTTCTCCCTGCTGCTGCCTTCTTCCGCCTTCGCGCCTGTTGTGGCGCTGCACATACTAGCCAGCCACCATACTCGGCCTGTTTCTCCATTGAGGTCTTGTTCTTGGGCAGCGCTTTGTCAGGAATCTCCCTGTTCGCCATGTGTGACCTTGCCAAGAACATAGGTCCAAACGGTTTAGCTCTCGGGATCTTTGCCACACACACGCCTCTCCACCACGATTAGGTGATGACCCTCGGAGAAGTAACAACACTAAACTAAATGGGATTGTGGATTTTGAGAAGGATGCAGAAAGGCTTCAAAATGAGTTAGATTGAGTGATTGAGCAAAAACATGGCAAGAAAACTGGAAACGCGTTACCAGGGCAGGCAGCATCTACCAGAGAGAAGAATTGAATTAACATTGCAGGTTGATGACTTTTCTTCAGAATTGGTCTATGATGTGCCTGCACAGAAGATGAGAAACTGCTCCTCAAGCTTTTTATTATGTCATTGAATTAGTGCAGCAGGCCAAATAAACAGAAAACAGAGCAGTGGGATGGAGAATTAAAGCATCAGGCAATGTGAAAATCAGAGTTGCCCCTGTAGATTGATCAGTGCATTCTGCAAAGCTAGCACACAAATCTACATTTAGTTTCTCCAATGTATAATAATAATAATAATAAATTTTATTTTCGGGCGCCTTTCAAATCTCAAGGTCACCTTACAAAGATTAAACAGAAGAGAAAAAAAACATATAGTCGGAGAAAAATAAATAATAAGGACATCATCAATACACAAATTAAAGATAGAAATTGCTCCAAAGACACAAAATCAAAAAAACAAAACAAAAAACACAATGTATAGGATACTACACACTGAATTGGAAAACGTCAGTCACTGCGAGATACAATGTGGAAATATGCCTTCAGTCTACTGAATGCACGCTGACCATTAAGCATCCACTTTTACACAGTTATCCGAAATCATTTTATTGTCCCCATATTCTCATTATCATCACATTTGATACATGCGAGAGGAGTTGTATAAAAAGAGCTATTCAGTCTGATTTAAAATGAAAGTTCTTCAAAGACATCAGTTGAAGCCTATCCAGTACAGAGCAAGCTAGCTATGATTGCCAATCGTTTCAGCGACAGGACATTGACATAACTCCACATTTTCACATCCTTCAGTAGCCTTCCTTCCAACATTGGGAACAAAAGTGCACGGTATTCAGTTCCATTTAGAATTCTTCAACTAATTATGGCTTTGATGCCTTTTTTGCAGCAAGATCAGAATAAACTCAGGATGATCTACCAAGTTTGGTCCCTCATGCCTGAGAACAATTTGAAGATCCTTGTGCCTCCATTTTACTTCTCCACTGTTCAATCTCCTCAAAGTATGGCCACTTTGAAGTTCTCCACTCTTGGACATTTCCTGCCCCTTCAATTTAATCCCACCAACAGTCACATCTTCCCATCTCGACCCCTTTCTGTGGAGACTATTCCCCCCACCACTCCTTGGTTCATTTATCCCATCCCACCCAAGCCTCCCCTTCCCCAGGTACCCTCCTGCAAACGCAAGAGATGTTACACCTCCTAGCACACCTTCATCCAGTGACCCCAGCAGCCCTTCCAGGTCTGAAAGAGATCCACCTGCATCTCTTCAAACCTCGACTAAATGGATTTGGTGTTCACAACATGGTCTCCTTTACATTGGCAAGAACAAGAGTAGACTGTGGTTTCGGTCTGCCAAGGCTTGGTGGATTTTAACTTCCCTTACTTTTCCCATAATGATCTCTCTGCCTTTGAGCTGGAAGCCGCCTTGGACTGTCGTGAGCCCCACCGCGGGGTGCGGACTTACCATCGGTGCCGATCGCTCCCACCGTGGCCTGCGGACTTACCATCAAGGGCTCGCAGTCTCGGGAGAGGCTAGTCGGGAGCTCCAACACCGCAGGTTTGTCCAGCCCCGACGCGAGGTTTGATCGCCCGGCACAGGGGAGCCGACATCCCCCCCCCGATGCGGGAGCTGAACGCCTCGACGCGGAGAGCCCGAACGCCGCCTGCTACGGGAGTCAAGACCGTCCCGTCAACGGGGGGCTCGAGGCCCCCGACCAAGGAAGAACAACAAGGGAAGGACTTGGAACTTTATTTTCGCCTTCCATCGCAGTGAGGAATGTGTAGGAGTCACTGTGATGGATGTTTATGTCAAAATGTGTTCTGTTGCTTTTTAAATTGTATGACTGACCTGGCCAGTGAATTTCACTACACCAATTGGTGTATGTGACAATATATGAACTTATGAACTTAAATGTAACTCACTTGAAAACATCCAGTGAATTGGCTTCCACTGGCTTCTGTGGCAGAGAATTCCACAGATTCACAACTCTCTGGGTGAAGAAAGTTTGTCCTCATCTCAGTCCTAACTGGCCTACCCTTTATTCTTAAACTGTGACCCCTGGTTCTGAACTCCCCCAACACCGGGAACATTTTTCCTGCAGTTACATTAAGTGAAAATCTAGCAGGCAAGCAGGATGCTTTCACCAACCACCCCCATTTGAAGGCCACTATTTTCCACCGTTTCTACCCAATGCTTGACACCTACTTCCAGCAGACACTGGTTATCCTCCAGGATGCACTGAGCCGCAGCCTGAAGGGCCTGTTCCACTTAGGCGATCTTTTGGGCGACTACAAGCAACAGTGGCCACAATCTTTGCTGTCGGAGGTTGTCGCGAGGTGTTGTAGGTGAATGCTAGTAAAACTAGTCCCTGACAGTCGTCTAAAGAGTCGCCTCAGTGGGACAGGCCCATAAGTGCATAGGAATAGCGTAGATCAGGGGAGCCATGACCAGCTACGTCACTCGTTGGCCAGCCCACTCTCCAAGTCACTGATAGACACAAAAAGCCGGAGTAACAGCCAATTTCCTCTCTGGGTCTGTGGACCGACTCCAAGCACCAGAGGCCCATTGATCTGTGGCGCTGCTCGATACTTGATTGGTTTTGTGGAGATAAGAACCAGATGTTACCGTGTCCCGGCACTCGGCCCTACTAGTCAGACAGGGTTCAGTTTAGAGATACAGCTCGGAAACAGGCCCTTCGGCCCACTGAGTCCGCACCGACCAGCGATCCCCACATTAACATTATCCTACACATGCTAGGGACAATTTACACTTATACCAAGCCAATGAACCAGACCTTCAGTCTGAAGAAGGGTCTCGACCCGAAACGTCACCCATTCCTTCCCTCCAGAGTTACTGCCTGACCTACTGAGTTACTCCAGCACTTTGTGTCTATCGGTTTAAATCAGCATCTGCAGTTCCTTCCTACATGTGTACCTGTCCAAATGCTGTTTAAATGTCATTGTGGTCATTTCAAGTGTAGAATGAAGACAAGAGTGTTCAGTTGTTGCGTGCCGCGACATCAGAACAATGAAATTCTCAGTTGCTGCACCTTAACGGGCCGGTTAAAGCAACAACACACAGATACATGTAAATAGATTGATTTAGTTTGCTAATGCCACCTGTAGCGAGATACAAGGAAAAGCTTTTGTTGCGTGCTATCCGGTAAATGCAAGCAAGCCGCTCACGATGTACAGATAAAGGAGAACGGGCGCAACGTATATAATCAATAATACAATGGATTAATAATCAGTAATATTGGGTAATCATCCTGGCATATCAACAGAGGCCCAAGTATTAACATTACAATTAATGCTCCACAGCACCGGAGACCCGGGGTCGATCCTGGTCTTGGGTGCTGTCTGTGGGGAGTTTGCACGCTCTCCCTGTGACCGCGTGGGTTTCCTCCGGGTGCTCCAGTTTCCTCCCACATCCCAAAGACGTACGGGTTTGTAGGTTAATTGGCCCTCTGTAAATTGCCCCCTAATGTTTAGTATCCCGGGCAATGCTGATGACAGAAACTGTACCACAGTGACTGACTGAAGTAGCCAATTCTGCAACCACCGACCATCAACCGTCACTGGCCAACCGGAAAGACGTGATATGGAAGATGGCCAGACACGAGGAAGAAGAAGTGTGTAGGAAGTGGAAGAGAAAGTGGGATAACATAAAACCAGTGTGAACGGGTGATCGATGGTCGGCACAGACTCGAGGGTCCAAAGGTCCTGTTTCCACGCTGTATCTTTGAACTAATTATAATATTGAACAAATCAAGACTTACCTATCGGATTTGAACATGAACAATATTATCCCAAGGTTGCAGAGTATTTGAATGGCATTTACTGCATAATCCCTGAGGTTATTCTTTGTAAAGTGAAGGGCAAAGCTCATTTCTACAAGTTTCATTTTCTGAAGTTAATTTGTAGTTTCTATTTACCATCTTGCCTTTGCTTATTTGTTCTCATGATACATGAATCCAAGACTTACATTTAAAGATGAACAAAATATCAATTTAAAGACGGATATCAACTACTTTCCCAGATTGAGTATGAATATCGATTTCTTTAACATGAACGAGACCCTTCTAAAGGTTTTGGGAAGAGACCCTTAGAAGGGTCACGACCAGAAACGTCACCCATTCCTTCTCTCCCGAGACGCTGCCTGATTCATGCCAGTCACCAGGGCGAATTCGGCACAGAGACTACCGGCAGCGGTGCAACGCTTCCGACGCATCAGACTCTTGCACCGAGGCTGCTCCATGGCCGGAGCTGCAGCGAGCGACTCGCCAGCCCAGCAAACACTCGCCAGCCCCGGCTTCTCGTCTGCATCTGCCCCTGCCGCTGCTTCTGCTTCCATCCCTCCCTCAACACCGGCTCTCCAACACCGGCGACCCATGCAGCTGATATGAGTTTTGAAATTCTCGTTGATCACAAAATTTCTCACGACAGAGCGTGAGAAATTTGCGATCAGCGTGAGAATTTGTCGAAATGCGTGAGTCTCACGCTCAAAGCGTGAGAGTTGGCAGCCCTGTCTTAGAAGTAGAATTAGCTCTTTCAGCCCATCGAGTCTACTCTGCCATTCAATCATTGCTGATCTCAGCCATGTAATCCCATGTTCCTACCTTCTCCCCGTAATCCTTGACACCCTTTCTAATCAAGAACTTGTCTATCTCTGCCTTAAAAAATATCCACTGACTTGGCCTCGACAGCCCTCTGAGGCAATGAGTTCCACAGATTAACTACCCTCTGACCATAGAAGTTTCTCCTCACCTTTTCAAAAGAGCGTCCTTTAATTCCGAGGCTATGACCTTTGGTGCTGAACTCTCCCACCAGTGGAAACATCCTTTCCACATCCATTCTATCTATGCCTTTCATTATTCTGTAAGTTTTAATGAGGTCCCCCCCTCAACCTTCTAAACTCCTGCGAGTAGAGGCACAGTGCTGTCATATGCTAACCCACTCACTCCTGGAATCATTCTTGTAAACCTCCTGGAGGTCCTCTCCAGAGCCAGCATATCCTTCTTCAGATATTTACTCCAAATGCGGCCGAACCAGCGCCTTCTAGAGCCTCAGCATTACATCTCTGTTTTTGTATTCCGGTCCTCTTGATATAAATGCTAGCATTGAATTTGCCTTCCTTACTACCGATCTGACTTGCAAATTAACTTTTTGGGAGTCCCGCGCCAGCATTTCCAAGTGCCTTTGCACCTACGATTTCTGGATTCTCTCTCCATTTAGAAAATAATCTACGCCTTTATTCTTATTACCAAAAGGCATGACTCTGCACTTTGCTATACTGAATTTCATCTGCCACTTCTCTGCGCACTCTCCTACTGTTCTTCTGCAGAGTTCTTGCTTCTTGTTGTAATGCCTTTTACATTATCCTCTACATTACCTTTATGATAAGATTCCTAGGATCACAATCATGTAGAATATTAGAAGAGAATTGATCACTTTCCCAGATCACAGATCTTTTTGCATTACCTGTGATCACAGGAAATTAAGTTATCAGGAACTTTGCTAGATATAATGACAGTTTTTAGCTTTGCGCTTTGAACAGATAACATTTACCCATTGCTTCCACAGGACAAAGCACACAATATAATCTTTTTCAACCATTATCAAATTTTAACCATCTGCATTCCATCGAGTAATGAAAAAAGTTATTTAAAAATGCTTTGATTTTCACACCTTCACCATCGTGAATTTGTTGCTGGAGATTTTTAATATTCCGTCACTCAGATCTGTCAATTGTAATTGTGTTAAATTATTTTCAAATATTAGTAAAGTTATGTAATGTTTGCAAATTCTCTAGATGTTTTTCATCCAGTCCATTTCCATTTGTGATTATTTTAACAAGAACCATTGGAACATAGCAGCTTTAGGAATTGGTTTATTGTTCAAGTTGAGATTTTAAAAAAGCTTGACATATTAAGTGATGCTTATGGGATGGGAACTGGGTATCAATTATTTGTTTACCTTCAGTTCTCAGGTTCAGCTTCAAAACCGTATCTAATCTAGATCAAATAAGGTGAAGGGTCTCAACTATCTATTTCCCTCCACATATGTTGCATGTCCCACTGAGTTCTTTCAGTTACTTTCGTTCTTTTTTGTTTGCTGTTGGTGACTGGAGTGGTAGAACAACCACGTCTTTCGACATCAACGTTTCCCAATTTCTCACCATTTAAATTGTGTTCTGTCATTTTGTTTTTCCTACCATCATAGATAAACTCCTAAATTCTCACCATCATAGGAATCTATAGTAATCACTGCCTCAAAAAGGCATCAACAGAGACCCACACCACTCTGGCCACACTTTCATTTAATTCCTGCCATTGGGAAGAAGATATAGGCAGGCACCTGAAAACTGTAATGTCTAGGTTCAGAGCAGCTTCTTCCCAACAACCATCAGGTTATTAAACACTCCAACCTCCAACAGGGCTCTGAACTATAGACTTGGGGCCATTGGTTTTGTTTTATTAATTATTTTATATATATTTAACTTTTTTTGTTGTTTATTATGGTGTTTACAGAGTACTGTTTATACCTTGGTTATACTGCTGCAAATAAGAATATTATTGTTCTATTTCAGGACATATGACCATAAATCACTCTTGATTTATGCATGTTATCGTTCTATAGTGAATCTATATCTATATCTATATCTGTCCGTCCACTCAAGTCCATCCACGTGGGGGGAGCCCTGCCGCCCCCTTCACATGGGGTTGATTGATTGGCTCCGACCTCCCGCTCGACACCTGATTGGTTGCTGTTCCGGGTCCCACGTGGGGGGAGCGATGCTGCCGTTCCGATTGGTCGCAGACGCATCCTGATTGGCTCCTACCACTCCCCCCACATGGGGTCAATTGATTGGTTCCGACCACTTGCCCGATGACCGATTGGTCCGAGTCCCACGTGGGGAGAATGCCACCACCAGTCTGATTGTGCAGGAATGGCCGGCGATCAAAGCACGCTGGTTGTCCGCCGGTGCTTCTTTTCGTACAAAGCAACGGCCGTCACCGTCGAGCTGCCGCTGAATGAAGGATTAAACGGCCAAAGCGTTAAAGATAAGATCTATTTCTTTTTTTTTACTTGCCATTTTCATTGAGATTGATTCTAAAAACCCCCCTCCATTTCAATCAATTTATTCCATTGTAGAGTTCCACGCATTGTGAAAATGCAAACACACTTCTTATATAATTAACTGAAACAGCCCCGTCTCTCACGTGCGCACCCAGTTAATATTTTACTACTACCGTGCCGTCGCTCGTGAGTTCCACTCCAACTGCCAATCCTTTGAATTCCAACTGCCTAATAGCCTGCCTCCCTGACCGCGTGATTGGTCGGTCCAGATCCCGCCCGAACCACGCAGGCCTGACCAATGACGGTTCGATACCAAACTGGCTCATGCCACCACACGACCCTCTCCCAGAACCAGAGTCATGGAGGTGGCAAGGCTCACGAGAGAGGCGGCCTGATCTCATGTACGCGTCTCCTGTGTTCGGGGTCATAGCTGGCAGATGAGGGCGGGTGCGATCGCGACAGTGGATGCCTTCTACGGCGGGACTGTACATACTGCATTGGCTTGGTAATGTCCAAGTGTGTCGGCTTAAGACAATCCACGGAGACAGTCTCATGCCTGCCGCCCACGTTGATTACAAAAGTCGTGGTGCCATGTTGCAGTACCTGGATAGGTCTCTCGCAAGGCCTTTGCGGTGACGTACGGTGGAAATTGCGGTGAAGGAAGACGTACTGACAGTCCTGGAGGGCGGGTAGGACGAACCTGGTGGTGAGTCCATGGCGGGATGTTGGGACTGGTGAGAGTGTGCCCACCTTCTCCTGGAAGAGTGTCAGGATGGACGTGCGCGTTTCCTGATGTCCACATGCCACCGGGATTAAGTCGCTTGGGACCGTAAACAGGGCTCCGTACACCAGCTCGGCCGAGGGGATTGCCAGTTCCTCTTTCGGGGCAGTGTGTATGCCCAGTAGGACCCATGGCAACTCGTCCATCCAGTCTGGGCCCCTGAACCGTGCCTTTAGGTCTTCAGGTGCTGGTGAAAACGCTCCACTAGGACATTTGCTTGAGGGTGGTAGGCTGTAGTGTGGTTCAGCTGAGCAATAAGCAGCCGGGCCATCGTTGACTGCAACTCGGAGGTGAATTGCGCACCACTGTCGGAGATGTCCACTGGCACACCAAAGCGGGCGATCTGGTGGGCAGTGAGAGCAGGTGCACATGTCGCAGTGGAGGGATCCGAGAGCGGGACGGCTTCCGGCCATCTCTTGAATTGGTCCACAATGGTGAAAAGGTGGGTGACTCCTCTGGATGGGGGCAGTGGTCCAACGATGTTGACGTGGATGTGTTCGACACGCCTGGGTGGCATGTAGAAATTCTGCAACGGCGCCTTGATGTGTCACTGAATCTTTGAGATTTGACAGAGTAGCAATATTACAAAATTTTGAGATTTAAAAAATCAAGTCTGCAATTTATCCCATCAGATAAAGCATAACAATAAGTTTAATTTGACACCTAATTCACTTTCATATCTCAAGTAATAAAAAAGTTATGGACATTTTCATACTCGGAAATTAGCATCTTGTTCCCTATTGATTTTCTATGGACATAACAAAAAAGCTGTGATCGAAGACAGTCAAAAGCCCATAACCTTCTTAAAAATTAAGAGCACTGAATGAAATTTTCAGTTATCATAGATTGAACCATTCTGAAACAAATATAAAATAATCTTACTTGGAGGACCTGAAATTAAAGCATATAATTAGTTAGTTACCCAATTGTAGTTAATTTCAAACTTCAATTACTAGATCTAAACATCTATCCATTTCTTAATAAATAATTAATATTTTTAAATAGACTAAGTGTCCAAATAATATTCACAAATAATTCACAATAAAACATGATTTTTAAATCTCATTTACATCAATTTATAGGCCAAATGGAAGGAATTTAGTGTTCAATTGCTGTAAATTAAAGTCAATTAAAATCGGCTTTCTAGTGGGTTCCTGTGAACGCGCTGGTTTAGAACGTTCACAATGCAGTGGATTTGTGCCCTCAAATGCCCAGAAAAATACTGCGGGATATAAAGAGCCCAAAATGAACTATTCGCTATAGAAAACTTTATATACAGGGTTCTTAAGAAGCCCCTTTTAATGTAAAAATAAGGTACATACCTTTAATTGTTTGCTTTATAAAACCCTGAGGCTGCGAGAGGTTGCGGGTTGAGAGAGTGATTTTTAAACTACTATAACTATTACACAAGGCCATAAAAACTACTAATACCTTTTCCGACGGGGTCTTTCAGCGATTTTCCGTTAATGATTTACTAGGCTGAACATTTTCGATTGCAACAGCCTAGTAAAAATCCCGTTTTAAACCCGCCGCCTCTAAACAGCGCCAAAATCACACACACGCTGCTGGGACAGATTCTCAATGACGATTCAGGTAGGTTTTGTAACATACCTAGACAGAGGATGCACGCCCTGGCCTAGTTGCCAACCTGTTTGTGCAACCTGTGCCACATGAACTTGGCTGCTACCAATGCCGTTGTTGTCCGGATGGAAGGGTAAGCCAAACCATGAACCATGTCAAAAATCCAGTGGCACCAGGCTGCAGGGATGATGGGTCTTGGCCGCCCGGTAGACACGTCGCAAAGGACCGTGGCGTCAGCGGTGCCCGAATCGCACATGCTCCAACAACAGGCCTGAGATGGCGGTGCGGTAGGCGAGCATCTCCTCATCCTCTCGATGGGAGGCCACCACAGACGTGTAGTCGACACCTTGGGCCAGATGACATTGATGGTGGTGCGGGACAACACATCTGCAACCCGATTGTTTTTGCCTGCCATGTGTTGGAGGCAAGTCGTGAACTCGGAGATGTAGGCCAAGTGATGATGCTGCCGGGCTGACCAGGGATCAGACACCTTGTCAAAGGCAAACATGAGTGGTTTGTGGTCGGTGAAAGCTGTGAAACCTCTGCCCTCGAGGAAGTAACGGAAATGCCGGATGACCAGGTGGAGCGCGAGGAGCTCCCGGCTGGAAGCGCTGTATTTCTGCTCGGGGTGGTCTCGGGTGACGACTGAAAAAAGCAAGGGGCTACCAGCTTCCATCGATCAGTTGCTCCAGCACTCTGCCCACGGCTGTGCCAGATGCGTCAACCGTGAGATGAAATCCAAAATAGGCCATTTTGGATCATCGGTGTCATCACTGTTGAGGTCCACGCGTTGTGTAAACACTCTGTTTAATAATTAACCAATACAGCCCTGTCGCTCACGCGCGCATCCAGTTAATATTTATCTACTACTGTGCCGTCGCTCGCGAGCACACGAGTTCCACTCCAACTGTCAATCATTCGAATTCCAACTGCCACTTTTGAATTCCTGGTGACCCTGACGTGATAACCCCCAGTTCACAATGGCCAGCCCCAAACATGGGGTGAAGCTGCACCGTGTTCATTAGCAACTGAAATTGTGTTTAGAGAAATTTTAAAGAAAAAATGCGATTTTCATTGAGAATTTCATTTTAAAACAAAAATCGCCATTTTCATTGAGATTGATTTTATTCTAAAAAAAAACACAATTTTAATCAAATTCTTCCGTGTTCATTAACAACCAAAACTGTGTTTAGATAATTTTAAAGAAAAAACGCGATTTACATTGAGAATTACATTTTTATTTTTAAATTGCCATTTTCATTGAGATTGATTTTATTCCAAAAACCCCCCTCAATTTTTTCCGTTCATTAACAACTAAAATTGTGTTTAGGCTATTTTTTTAACATCATGCCAAGAGGGAAGAAAGTAGTTGCAGGATGGTCAAGCAACGACGCAAAGAGACGTTGAGAAGCAGCAAGAAGAAGGGAACAAGAGACGCAACAAGAAAGAACTCAACATCTTGATGATCAACGAGAAAGAATGCTAAACAGAAGGGAAGAAGAGAGGCAACAAGAACGAATAGAACGTCTCGAGTTTAGTTTACGCACGCCTTACTCACCATTCAAATGGTATAGGTAAGTGGTAGAATATGGGGTGAATCTGTGTAAATATTGCGAGAAATTAAAAAAATGCTGCATGGGGCAAACTGATGGGAAAGAAAATGGGTTTTTTTGGAGATGATTTTAAGTTGAATTAATTCAAAGGGTGCTGTTCAATTTGTCCCACAACGTATTAACTTCAGATTTATGGTCATCGGTCAAATATCTTAGGAAAACCTTGAAGACTTCCCCAGGAATTAAGCAAACCATTTTACAAGGCCTACCCATTGACTCAAGTATGAATGATAGTGAATGTCTGGGTTACTGGAACATTAATTTGGCAGTCAGATCATTGGAACAGGCTCACAGCCACAGATGGGCAAAGGTAAATATGCATAGGGTTTCTTGTTTCACTTTCCAATAAAGTCATTCTGAAAGGCACCAATATAAGGAGAGAAGGATAAGCCTCAGTTTTGATACCTTTGGAATAGTTTCTTCACACTCTAAACTCTGTCAGTGTAAACATGAACAATTATTAAAAGGGAGATATGTTTAAAATGTAGTTTAGGGGATTAGTCCCTCGTTGAAAAGGCAGGCTGACAACTGCCAATGTTACTTCTAAGCCAGCTGCTGGAAAATGACATTAGAGTACCCCCGAGCTGACTTATCTGCTAATTTCCCTCCCTCTCATGGGAAAGGGACTGAACAACTGGCATTCTATGTTCTTCTGTTCTGAACAGCACATGTAAAACAGCACCACAGTAAATACATTCCCCAGGTCTCTACTCTTGTTATAATAAACTATTGCCAATAAAAAAGCCTTAAATTTAAACATCTTGATATTTTCTTATTCCAACTACAAATTTCCTTCCTTTGATTCCTATTACCGCTGTACAATTTCACAAACATCCTATAGCATTTCATCCGTGTACTCATTTTTTGTGTATTCACAGTAAATGTTGGTAAAATTGTGTGTGTAGTTGAATTATAGCCAACTCCAGAGCCTACAAAAACATACTGCCACCACAGGTTATAAAACGGGAGTTTAAGAATGGGAACTCCAATTTTCTTCTACATAAAAATGCCCAATTGTAATATTTCTGATTTACACCTTGACTACAGTCGGTTACCTCAAAGTAGATTGAAGATTGGACCAATGACTAAACCACTGGAAAAATTAGCTAGGGTATTATTGACTCATGATTGTCAAGATTCAAGATAGTTTATTGTTATGTGTCCCAGATAGGACAATGAAATTCTTGCTTTGCTTCAGCACAACAGAATATAATAATAATAATAATAATAATAAATCTTTTATTGTCATTGCACATAAGCGCAACGAGATTTGGTATGCAGCTTCCAACCGATTTGGATTTAGATATTGATATCCCGAGAACATGGATTGTAAAAAGAACAGTAAAACAGTTCAACAGACTAAAGTGCAGATGTGTCTGTGCGACGTGACCATCCGAGGGAGACAGTTCAGGGGGATGTGGGGTGGGGGGCACTCAGCAGGGCTGGTTCAGAGCCACTATAGCTCTGGGAATGAAGCTGTTCCTGAGTCTGGAGGTTCGGGCGTAGAAGGCCTTGTAACGTCTGCCGGAGGGAAGTAGTTCGAACAGTCCATTACAAGGGTGTGAGGAGTCTTTATGGATGCTGACGGTCTTATTAATAGGCATAAATAAATACGGAACAGGTCAGTGTGACCATATGAATATATATATATATATATATATATACACATACACACATAAATAACCAGATAAAGTGCAATGGGCTATTTAACGATCAGAGTTTTGTTTGAGTTGAGTTTAATAGCCTGATGGCTGTGGGGAAGTAGCTATTCCTGAACCTGGATGTTGCAGATTTCAGGCTCCTGTACCTTCTACCTGAAGGCAGTGGGGAGATGAGTGAGTGGCCAGGATGGTATGGGTCTTTGATGATGTTGGCAGCCTTTTTGAGGCAATGACTGCGATAGATCCCCTCGATAGTGGGGACGTCAGAGACTGGGCTGTGTTTACAACTTTTTGCAGTCTTTTCCACCAATACGGACAGACTGTGGTCTGTGAATCAAGGATCCAATTGCAGAAGGATGTGCAGAGACCCAGTTCTGAGAGTTTGGTAACCAGCTTGGAGGGGATGATTGTGCTAAATGCCGAGCTGTAGTCAATGAATAACAGCCTGACATACGCGTTTTTGTTGTCCAAGTGGTCCAGAGCGAAGTGGAAAGTCAGCGAGATCGCATCCACTGTTGATCTGTTGTGGCGGTAAGCGAACTGCAGTGGGTCCAGGTTTCTCTCGAGATACGAGTTGATTTGCGCCATGATCAACCTCTCAAAGCACTTCATCACCACGTTAGTGCCACTGGTCGATAGTCATTGAGGCACGTCACCTTGCTCTTCTTGGGCACCGGTATAATTGATGCCCTTTTAAAGCAGGTGGGATCCTCAGACCTCAGAAGTGAGAGGTTGAAAATGTCCGTAAAAACTCCAGCCAGTTGGTCCGCACAGGTTTTTAGAACATGACCGGGTATGCCATCAGGTCCAGGCGCTTTCTGGGGGTTCACTCCTCTGAAGTACAGAGATACAGCAAAAACTTTGTTCTGGCAAATCATACCATTCACAAGCCTATTAGACAGCACAATAGAGAAAGTACGTACAGAATATGGTATTACAGCTACAGAGAAAATGTAGACAAAATAAAGAAAGGTAACAAGGAGCACAACGAGGTAGATTGGAAGATCAGGAATCCAACCCCTGGCATACGAGGTCCATCCTAGAGTCTGGTTTCAGCGGGGATGAAACTTTTGTGATTCTGCCACTTACTGTTCTGAACTGGCCAGTTGTAAAAACACTATGCAGGTAAGGAAACCATCTTACAAAACCCAAGTAGTTTAAACGTACCCATCTAACAAAGTTTCAAGAACAGTATGTGCAAATTAACTTAATATAATTTAATCACTTTTGTAAAATATTGTAGGCGGCTTAGAACAGTTAAACCATTCTCGTCATCTGAACAAGCCACCCAGGTTCCAATTTTCTTGCAACT
This sequence comes from Leucoraja erinaceus, assembly GCF_028641065.1. NCBI lineage: Eukaryota > Metazoa > Chordata > Chondrichthyes > Rajiformes > Rajidae > Leucoraja > Leucoraja erinaceus. Next base: position 26,653,206 of record NC_073395.1, on the reverse strand, counting down.
TAGGATGCATCACAAATACAGTATCCCTTTAACTCAAGTCGTCAACCATTTTGCCTGTAACTCTTTGCTTGAATCTCTTTATTACTACAATATCTATTTGAATGTCATTAATAATACCCATTTGGGATGATCATGTTGTATTGTTCCCCTTCTCATCTGCACTGTAACATTTGGCATACATGACCATACCATCTTCCCTCAACAACTCATTCTCATTAACTGGCTCAACCTGGTTGTTTCTTTTTATCCAATCAAATTCATAGCATCTCCATCAATGCCTCCCCTTTTCAGCTAAACAGCAATTGTCATGTTACCGTAAAGAACTAGAGGATGTGATAACAAGGAATTGCAGATGCTGATTATACCAAACATTGACTTAAAAGGCTGGAGTAGCTCAGCAGGTCAAGCAGCATCCATGCAGAACAAGGATAGGCGACGTTTCGGGTTGGAACCCTTCTTGAGATACCTTATTTCACCTTCAGTTTGGCTTTCTTCCCAACCAATTGTTCAAGCGCTTTTGATTGCAACATGCGCCTTAATTTAGTTCAACAAAGAAACTGACAAGTTACTAAATAACTTGTCAGAGCATCCTGATTTCCATTGACACACTGTCTATCACTATTATCCAAGAACATGGTACTGGCTTACAGATGAATACTGAAAAACATTCAACATTACCCTATACCATGCTTTTTGACATCCCTCAACCGAAACAATATCTGCTTTGTCAGGAAGCATTCAGTCTGAGGTGAGATACAATCTCCTCCAAATAAAAATGTCAGAAGACTTAAGAGTACATCTTTAGTTTCTACCACACACTCTATTGTTAGTTATTCATTCCACTTACTATCGATGGGGCATTTTGGTCAGCCTGGGCAAGTTAGGCCAAAGGACTTGCTTGTGTTGTATAACTTTATCGCAACCATTATTACGGGCTGAATCATATTGTTGACATAATCAGCGTCCTCCATAAGCCTGACCTCTTATTCATCATCACAAAGACGATCTACATCCACCTCTTTTATCAGTCACCTTTGACATGGCATTTGTCAGACAAGCTATGTCAAAGGAGACACAAGGATCTGCAGATACATACAGCATGGAAACAGGTCCTTTGGTCCACTGAGTCCATGAAGATCAGCGATCGCCTGTAAACGTGTTCTATCCCACACTCGGGAAAGTTTACAGAAGCCAATTAACCTACCAACCTACACGTCTTTGCAATGAGGGAGGAAACTGGAGCTCCCGGAGAAAACCACGCGGTCTCAGGGAGAATGTGCAAACTCCATATGGACAGCACTCAAGGTCAGGATCGAACCTGGGTTTCAAATGCTGTAAGGCAGCAACTCTACCTCTGTGCCACTGTGTCACCCTTCATGGGGCAGCATGGTCAGCATCTATGATACTTTAATCTCAATGGTTGAAATAACTCAGTGGGTCAGATGCATCTCTGGAGACATGGATAGGCAAATGCTTTGGGTCGGGATCCTTCTTTAAACTGATTGTATGGGCAGTTAGAAGAGAAGGCTGGAAAATAAGTGATTGGCAGAAGGGTAGACAAAGGCTAGAGGTGAAAAGGTGACAAAACCCCATCAAATGAGGAGTGAAATGTGAAGCCTGAGGGAGGGATTTACATAGAAACATAGAAAATAGGTGCAGGAGTAGGCCATTCGGCCCTTCGAGCCTGCACCGCCATTCAATATGATCATGGCTGATCATCCAACTCAGTATCCCGTACCTGCTTTCTCTCCATACCCCCTGATCCCTTTAGCCATAAGGGCCACATCTGACTCCCTCTTAAATATAGCCAATGAACTGTGGCAGAGAATTCCAGAGATTCGCCACTCTCTGTGTAAATTTTTTTTTTCTCATCTCAGTCCTAAAAGATTTCCCCTTTATCCTTAAACTGTGACCCCTTGTTCTGGACTTCCCCTTGTTACAGTGCCCTCCATAATGTTTGGGACAAAGACCCGTCATTTATTTATTTGCCTCTGTACTCCACAATTTGAGATTTGTAAAAGAAAATAAATCACATGTGGTTAAAGTGCACATTGTCAGATTTTTAAAAAAGGCCACATTTATACATTTTGGTGGCAACAACAGGAAAGTAGACTATTATCTGAATGGTGGCCGATTAGGAAAAGGGGAGATGCAACGAGACCTGGGTGTCATGGTACACCAGTCATTGAAAGTAGGCATGCAGGTGCAGCAGGCAGTGAAGAAAGCGAATGGTATGTTAGCTTTCATTGCAAAAGTATTTGAGTATAAGAGCAGGGAGGTTCTATTGCAGTTGTACAGGGTCTTGGTGAGACCACACCTGGAGTATTACGTACAGGTTTGGTCTCCTAATCTGAGGAAAGACGTTCTTGCCAGAGGGAGTACAGAGAAGGTTCACCAGACTGATTCCTGGGATGGCAGGACTTTCATATGAAGATAGACTGGATAGACTTGGCTTGTACTCGCTAGAATTTAGAAGATTGTGGGGGAGGATCTTATAGAAACTTACAAAATTCTTAAGGGGTTGGACAGGCTAAATGCAGGAAGATTGTTCCCGATGTTGGGGAAGTCCAGAACAAGGGGTCACAGTTTAAGGATAAGGGGGAAGCCTTCTCTCCTCCATACTTTGCTCTTGCCATCACTCTGATACAAGTTAATCTTCATCTCATCTGTGCACAAAACCTTTTTCCAGAACTGTGGCTGCTGTTAAGTACTTCTTGGCAAACTGGCCATCCTATTTTTGTGTCTAACCAATGGTTTGCATCTTGCAGTGATATATATTTGCTCTGTATATCTATTCATGAGGTCTTCTGCGGAGTGGTCATTGACAAATCCACACCCGACTCCTGAAGAGTGTATCCGATCTGTCAGACAGGAGTTTGAGGATTTATTTTATTATAGAGAGAATTCTTCTACTGTGGAGGTCTTCAGGGCCTGTCCGACTTTCACAACCTTTTTTATTCGTGAGCATTTTTCATCATGTTGAAAAAATGTCCCGGCCTACTTGATGCCACGGGTACCTATGAATAGCATCACGACCTACCTACGGCCATGATGCGAGTACGAGTCAAGGGCAAACTCGGCAGAGGTCGTGAAAGTGGGACAGGCCCTTTACTTGGCCTGCCAGTTCTTTTGCGATTAGCAAGCACACCAGTGCTCTTTCTTCTTAATGATATTCCAAACAGTTGATTTTGGTAAGCCTAAGGTTTGGGTGACGTCTCTAACAGTTTTATTCTTGTTTCTCAGTCTCATAATGGCTTCTTTGACTTTCATTGGCACAACTTTGGTCCTCATGTTGAAAAACAGCAATAAAAGTTTCCAAAGGTGATGGAAAGACTGGAGGAAAGTGGGTGCAGAGAGCTCTCTTATACCTGCATTGAGGAAGCATTTAAACACACCTGAGCAATTACAACCTCATGTGAAGCCATGTGTCCCAAACATTATGGTGGGGGGGTGACTACGTATAAACACAGCTGTAATTTATACACGGTGAAACCAAAATGTATAACACTCTTTAATAAAATCTGGCAATGTGCACTTTAACCACACGTGATTTTTTTTTCTATTACAAATCTCAAATTGTGGAGTACAGAGGCAAATCAATCAATAAATGATGGGTCTTTGTCCCAAACATTATGGAGGGCACTGTTGGAGGAAGGGGACAAGAGATGGGGGAAAGAGAGGCAGAATAATGGGAGAAGTTGGTGCGCACCAGGGTGGGGGAGGCACAGGAGAGAGGAGGAAGGGGAGGGGAGGGGGATGTTATTTAAAAGTGGAGAATTTAATATTCATACCATTGGGCTCTGGAGGCCCAGGTCGGAAAGGTCGGTATGGGAAGGAAGGTAAAATGGTCAGCAACCAGGAGATCCAGCAGGCCTTGGCAGATCGATTTAAACCAAGCTCTTTAATTATGTTTATGGTAAATAATTTTGTTTTTTTGTCTAATTATACCACTACGATGCATTTGGGATAAAAAAATTATAAATTATTGGGCTGTAAAAAGGCACACGAGGCGGACTTCTGGTTGACTGTGCTTGTACAAGTGATTTGAAAGAAGGTGCCTATCAGGTTAATTCTATTCATTTTTCCAAAATTCAATAAATACGTCCATTTCCATTTCCACTGTGTGTAATTTGCTCCCACCACCAGTCTCCTCTTACCATGGAGTCACAAAGCTACAGAGCATGGTCTACTGTATCCACTGTTCCAGGTGCGGCCTACTATATATCGTCATGACCAAGCGCAGACTCGGCGATTGTTTTGTTGAACACCTCTGCTCAGTCCGCCTAAACCTACCTGATCTGCTGGCTGCTAAACAAATTTAACCCCCCCCCCCATTCCCACACTGACCTTTCGGTCCCAGGCTTACTCCACATTCAGAGCGAGGCCCAGCACAAATTGGAGGAACAGCATCTAATATTTCGCCTGGACAGCTTACACCCCAGTTGACTTATCTAACTTCAAGTAACCATTACATTTTATGTCTGTATGCATCATTGTCACCTTCTCCAAGCTAACTATGATTTATTCCACATTTTCCTTGACCCCCCATCTCTTTTGATGTCTTGTTTTCACACCTTATCCTTCCTTATCTCTGTGCTTTCCTCTCCCCTGACTCAGTCTGAAGGGTCTCAACCTGAAACTTCACCCATTCCTTCTATCTGGAAATGCTGAGTTACTCCAGCATTTTGTGTTTATCTTCTGTGTCAAACATTCTTTTATTTTTCTCTCTCATTTAATAGGACACAAACGGTGCTATACAAATGCAAGTTACTGGCAGTGCTAAAATCTCAGTATCATTTGTGAGGATACAAAACGTGATTGTTAATACATTTGCTAAATAACATTTCTGGACGTTAATTAAGAAATAAAATAGTTTTATATGACAATAAAAGGGAAGCATCATCAAGCACTAAACAAAACTATGACAGTTGTGGAACTGTTTAAAAAGTAATAATTATCCATTTTGACTCATTGTGCAATTTTAAAATTCAACAGTCAATTTATACAGTCAATAAAACGTTCAGGAGCTGGGATACCCGTGAGCGAGCAAGCAGCATTGACTGGTGATGACAACAACCTGGCACTCCTTCAGGTTTAGTAACTGGACGCAGCAAACACTCATCTGGAAATACCCATAACTAGCAGCTTTCCCATTTAAGTTTCTTACACTCTGCTTCCCCGAAGGAAAAAAATACTCCTCTCACACACATTGGGAGTTATCCTTCCACCGCAGCCACCATATTTGTTTCCTAAATCAAACCAGAATCACGACGCTGCTCCTCGGCGCAATCTGCGACGTTACTGACAAAAAATAAGTCCCAGATCGGACTCGACCGTTCGCAAGCCTTTTATATTTCGCAAAAGGATATAAATCGAAAGCACTAATACATAAAGATATGCGTTTACAAATAAAACCCACACACACATCAAGATATGTTTCCCCCGCGCCCCCCCTCTCTCCCCGAGCAGCAGGATGCGAGCGGCCGCCATTTTGTGCGAGGCGAGCTCGGCCGGTGTGCGGGCGAGGGGGGAGGGGTGTCGTGTAATGGTTGAATAGGGGCACCCCCTCCCGGGGCCCAGGGGTGGCCGGTTTGCTTGAGACGAGGCGCTATTGTCTCGCTTCTCGGAGGGAGGCTCGAGCCGCTGCTGTTCGGTGCCTTTGGCTGCTGCCAACACCAGCCCCGCCGGGGTGATTTTAATCCCTCTGTGCGCCTTTCTCTCTTCCTCTCTTTCGTGTGTGTGTGCGTTTTTTCCCTCCCCCCTCCTTTTTCTGTGCGAGAGTGTTGAGTCGAGTGACTGCATGGAGCCGCTTACAACACCGCAGCCCGTGTAACAGCGTCAAAAAGCAGCAGCAAAACACACACATACACACACAAACCACAACAGTGCCACACAATAGAGAACAAGATGTAAGTTTTTGCTTTTCTGTATTTTTTTTAATTCTTCATCTGGCGATCGGAAGAATCCTGAACCGAGTCGTTACTCGTTTTTTTCCCTTTTTTCTCATTCCTTCTTAAAACTTTCGCACTCGCTCCACCATCAATGACTGAGCGGCAGGGGAATGGCACTCTCCTTTAGACATTGAAGGAAGTTTGTTTGAGAGGTCTATTTTTTTTTGTTCGTTTGTTTTTTTGTACACATACACACAATAACAATGAAAAAGATGGCAAATTCGACGGGGAAATTGCAGCCTTCAGAGCCGCGGAGAAAAAGACTGGCGTTCTTGGAGGAGCTGCGGCAATTTCACCAGAACAGAGGGTAAGAAATAACAGGCGGCGTTTTATACCTGACGGAGGGGAACCTAAAACTTTTTTTTGAAATGAAAAACACTTGGCTGATTATCCTCTGTCTTCTTTCAGGACGCCTTTTAAAAAAATCCCAATAGTGGGTGGCAAAGAACTAGATCTTCACGCTCTCTATACCAGAGTCACCGGTCTAGGTGGATTCGCCAAGGTATTTATCTTTACGGGATGTAATTTTTGTTCCTCTCTAGTTGTAGGCGAAAGATGTTTATTGATTATTTTTGTAAATTAATTTATGTTTGTAAAGAATTGAGGTTGTGTGGCAGAGAGATGTGAATGGCATTTGTTGCATGTAAGGCAAGCCTGCCTGGCCTGGTGCGTGGGGCTGAGCTGCTGCTTCACTGAGCGCACTTCAGCGAAGTCAAAATTAGCGGGCATGTTTAACATCGATAATCGTGAGTGTGCCTGGGGTAGGAAATGCTCTTCAGGGGACCGGCTCGCACCATTTGTTTGCCTTTATCCTGGACGGATCGAGAGAGACGGACCTTCGTATTTCTTCGCCGTGTCAGGCTTCGTGGTACAGGGGAAACTTGTAGGCCTCATATTAGGCCCATAGGATGATTAGGACGGAGAAAATGTAATATCTTTATGATTTTGTAGTCTTATGAAAACAAGTAAAGTAGATAAGATTTTGGGGTTTAGGAGCTCGTGGTGTAAAATAGTGCCGGTCGCGTTATTAATATGGACAAAGGAACAGATGGTGTATTCTGATATCTGATAATATGTGTGCGCATATTAATCAGTATTATTGTTTTTGGGGCAGGTAACCGATAAGAACAAATGGTCACAGATAATAGAGGAGTTAAACTTTCCTAAAGGTTGCTCGAATGCATCATTTGCCTTAAAGCAATATTACTTACGGTAAGGTTTATATTGTGTATTCGTTATATTTAAAGTACGTATGTATACCTGTTTAAAATAGGGTAAAGGATTCCAGTATCTAAGACTACAATTGTATGCTTTTTCATCATTTCGTTCTTTTAAAATACAAAGATGATTGTAATATTGTTATTTCTAAAATGCAGAAACATTAAGAATATTGATGTCTGATCTGTGGTTCACCCTGTGCTTTGTTCAAATGTATTTTGAAGAGTTGAGCAAACTTGTTGAGCATACTGTACAAAATGTTGTACAGGTGTGTGACCCACTTTTATAGTAACAGTTTGCAGTTCTGCAGTTCTGTCGTATTTACAGCTAGTATACAAACTACTTGGAAATAAATAGCCTAATTATCTAACAAAAAATGCAGGTGCTGCCTGTTAGTACATTTGGTTGGCAAAGCTGAACTTAGAAGCTAAGTTACTATTTTTATTTTTTAAATGTAGGTAAACATTTTTATTTTTATAGATATTCTTAATTACATCATGCTTGTGTATTTGTGGCATATTTTTGTTGCTGTAATTCTTTAATGTTTTCTATTGATATTGTGAATTATGTGTAAATGTTCAACTTTTTTTTACCATTATGACATGCTAGGCCATTTATGGTATGCCCCTAGGGGTGATAAAAACAATGCTGATTGTTCTGCCTTTCAGCCTTATTGTAATAAAATACTTCAAAATAATAACTGAGCAGAACAGGTAGATGGCTTTGAAGAATTTTCATTGGCTAATTGATGAAAATAGGAGTGAGAAAGTTAAGGTGGGTAGGAGGCAATTTCTAGTTAAAGATCAAAAGAGAAAATTGTGCTTTTGGAATCTTTTGATTATCAAGTAGTCAGGTATGTACAACTCATTTAAATATTAGTACCAAGCAATGGTTTCATGTACACTGGATTTAAGTAAAATATGACATTGATAAGTTTAAAGCAAGTTGTGCAACAGCTGTTGTGATTGTGTTTATTATGATATTGAAATCTGCTGGCTGTGGTGCATTTAAAATTTTAATAAAGTACTGTACTATGATATTTTATGGTAAATGTTGAATTTTATAGTAGTTGTTGAATTCAAGACACTAAACTTCTGCCTGGTTACTTTTCGGTAACATGTCCAGTTTTAGTAATGTAATAGGTACACAAAAATGCTGGAGAAACTCAGCGGGTGCAGCAGCATCTATGGAGCAAAGGAAATGGGCAACGTTTAGGGCCGAAACGTTGCCTATTTCCTTCACTCCATAGCTGCTGTTGCACCCGCTGAGTTTCTCCAGCATTTTTGTGTACATTCGATTTTCCAGCATCTGCAGTTCCTTCTTAAACACTTAGTAATGTAGTAGAACAGAACATACTCAAATTAATTTGGGAGTATATGCAACAATGAAATTGCTTAATTTATCAAATTGCCATGTTTTTTCATGAATGTTAAATTGCTTGTGCAGAAGGTTAGGATTATGATATTCTTGCATACATGGAGTCATAGAGTGATACAGTGTGGAAACAGGCCCTTCAGCCCAACTCGCCCACACCGGCCAACAATGTTCTAGCTACATTAGTCCCACTTGCCTGCGCTTAGTCCATATCCCTCCAAACCTGGCCAATCCATGTACCTGTCCAACTGTTTCTTAAACGATGGGATAGTCCCAGCCTCAACTTCCTCCTCTGGCAGCTTGTTCCATACATCCACCGCCCTTTGTGTGAAAAAGTTACCCCTCGGATTCCTATTAAATCTTTCCCCCTTGAACCTATGTCCTCTGGTCCCCGATTCCCCTCCTCTGGGCAAAAGACTCTGTGCATCTACCCGATCTTCCTCTCATGATCTTATACACCTCTATAAGATCACCCCTTATCCTCCTGCACTTCATGGAATAGAGACCCAGCCTAAACCTCTCCCTACAGCCCACACCCTCTAGTCCTGGCAACATTCTCGTAAATCTTTTCTGAACCCTTTCAAGCTTGACAATATCTTTCCTATAACAAGGTGCCCATAACTGAACATAATATTTAAAATGAGGTCTCACCAACTTGCTCTCAGTGGTTTCCCTTTACTATCATGGTATCCCTGGATGAATATGGTGGAATGTTTTAAATTAGACATGAAACTTTTTTGATGCAGTGTAATTAAAAAAAGTAATATTTTATCATTTTTCCTCATTTTAGCATTTTATCCATTGAAATATTTTCACATTTCCAAGCTGTATTAGAAATGGATAAACCAAATATTTCCCCTCAAGCTTGTGTGCAGGCCATTTGACATATTCTCCATGAATTAGCAGATGTAAATTGTAAAAATGGTTTTGTTCCCAATAGACATTTTTTGAGTGTGCCTGAACATAGTTCATAGATTGAGCAGTCATTAATAATTGTAATATTTAATCAAAGCCTTGGAAGGTTGCAAAATGAATACCAATTACACGTTAGAGGTGCAAATCAAAATTTGTATGTTATTGTTACACTACTAACTCTTTAATTTTCAGTTGGATGAAGTGTGATTTTAAAAAGAGAAGGAAAATAGCCAGCAAAGCTCATCAATTGTAAATAATTGTGATTAGTAGCAAATCTGATTACCCCCATGTTGAAATATTAATTACCTACTTTAGGATGACACAGTTGTGTTGCTAGTAGAGCTGTTGCCTCAGCACCAGAGATCTGGGTTTGATGCTGACTTCGGGTAGTGTCTGTGTGAACTCCACAGATTTCCTCCCAAGACGTGCGGGATTGTAGGTTAATCTGCCTAGAAAGATGGATGACATCGAACTAGTGTGAATGGGTGATCGACGATCATAGACTTAGTGGGCCAAAGGGGCAGTTTCCATCTTGTACCTCTAAAATAAACTAAATTTCACTGAACTTTCATATGTCAGTTACATTTACTGTATTGAGGGGAATCATTAAATTACTTTATTTTAAAGCAACAGAATGGATTTTCAAAATCATGACGAGAATTGTATTACCAGACTAAAGATCCTAATCAATGTGTTTGCTTATGCTGCCTGGGTAAAAGTAATGATCTTTGTGAAATGTTTTTTGTATGGCAATTTTTTTAAATTGCTGTTTCAGGCTAAACTTTATTTTGAGGTTCATTTTTGAGAAATGGATACGTGTGGTTAATGAGTTTCATCAGTAAAGCAGCATTACGAAAATCAGCATAAAGATGACAACGTTTTTTAAATAGTTTCCATCACTGACTTTAGTCAGACTCTAATCAGTGGCAATACCCTTTTTGTACATCTGATTTGTATAGTTAGACACAAAAAGCTGGAGTAGCTGGAGTAACTGGAGTAACCAGGCAGCATCTCTTGAGAGAAGGAATGGGTGACGTTTCGGGTCGAGACCTTCCTACACATTTCCTCTGATTTGTGTCATGTATCTTTGGTTCAAAGTGTTATAAGATAATGTTTGTGATTTTGACATATATGCAATCCCTTTATCTGTTTAAAGGTGGTAAATACATTTGGAAAAAAATAATATTCAAATTGTTTGCACACTTTGCCATTATAATACCTGGGGAATTGAAGGATTTGAATGACGGTCTTTCCAAGAAATTTTATTGCATAATTGATGAATTGCATTATCAGCATTTTTTGCACATTGATAACCCAACAGTCCCCAGACACGTGTGTGTAACATCTCGTGGACAAAGGTACACAAATGAATGTTGATCCTAATCTAATGTAGTATAATTTCCACATTCTACATAAACTATATAGGCCAAGTATCAATGCTGGATCTTTAACCCTGCTTTAAGGCCTTAAGTCTTAAAGTAGCATGGACATGCAGTCAGGGCAATGTTTTTGGATATATGCTGCTAGTACTATTTTATTACTTCTAGTTTTGTTCGAACAAACTGTGTTCGGTTATAAGGGTATTAAAGATCACTGTTGCCAGTTGATCTGCATCAGACTTTGTGCAGAGGATCATGACATTTTCACCATCATTATTTGAATTTATCTATAAAAAATGTGAAAATTATTTAATCCTAGATGAACTATGATTTATAAAGTACATTTGCATAGTGCAAAGCAGTGTCTGACCCCCCCCCCTTGGCATTTTGGCAACTGCTCTGCACTCATCTGCCTGAAGCTGCAGAGAGTGGTGGGTTTGTCACTTCCTTCTATTCAGTCCATCTTCATGATGCGTTGTATCATGCCTACCTAGCCATTCCCTTTTTGTTCTTCCACCATCTGGGAGAAGGTACAGGATCTTAAACATAGAAACATAGAAATTAGGTGCAGGAGTAGGCCATTCGGCCATTCAATATGACCATGGCTGATCATCCAACTCAGTATCCCGTACCTGCCTTCTCTCCATACCCCCTGATCCCCTTAGCCACAAGGGCTACATCTAACTCCCTCTTAAATATAGCCAATGAACTGGCCTCAACTATCAATCAATCAATCACTCAACCTTTATTGTCATCTTGCAAAGCAACAGTTGTACAGTGCAAAATGAAAAGACGTTTCCCAGTGAATAGCGGAGCATCGCACATGAACTACCCTCTGTGGCAGAGAGTTCCAGAGATTCACCACTCTTTGTGTGAAAAAAGTTCTTCTCATCTCGGTTTTAAAGGATTTCCCCCTTATCCTTAAAGTCAGATGTCCAAACTTAAGAACAGCTTCTACCATGCTGTTGTCAGACTGAACTAATTGTTTTTTTTTTCATGCACCTTATTGGGTTATTCTGTTACTGTAATTCAATATTTTTTGCACTGCTTTGGGTTTCCACTACAGTTTTGCACATCAATGCATTGATTGTATTTTATTTCTGTATGTATACTGTTTACTTAAATTCATGTGAACAAGGAATTTAATTGGGCTGTTGTATATCTACCAATAAACTAATATGGATCTGTATTTAGGTTTCTGATATGTAGATTCAACATCAGCCAGAATATCAGGCCATTTGTGTATGTATGTATAAAGAAAGAAAACTACTGTCCGCTGTATTTTTGTAGTTCCATCTTGTAAAATGTTACATGATTGGAGTCCATAGCTGAATTTATTGGAAGTACAATTTGCTTAAATATCAGGATGTGGATACAAGGAACTACAGATGCTGGTTTACAAAAAATGGTTAATTATCAGGTGGTATTAACAGAAGAAAATAGCCCACAATTCAGATATTTTCAATTAATTTGGATATTGCGAATTAGCTACAATATTTCTGTAATCAGAGCTTTCTAAAATTAAATTTAGACCAAGATTTAAAAAAAAAAACATATGCAAGTAGCATACCTAACACAATTAAGAGTATATGATTGTATTTTAGTAATTCTGAATGCGAGTGTGTTTGGAATGGCCATTAGTTTATTACATGGACTAAGAATAGCACTCTGCCAAGAAACATTTAAGTAAAACAAAACTTGCAACAATTCAAATTTGTGTGATGCTGATATTTTCATTGTCTATCATGTTCTTATGATCTTTATGGTAATCTTATTAATTTACCATTTGTAAGTTATTCACAACATTAATTAATGAAGTAATACATATCTGCATGCAGCAAGACTTGGACAACATTCAGACATGGGGTGATTAGTGGCAGATTGCAGTAAACCCCATTTAGCACTGCCTTGCAAAAGAGCTCTTTCATTTTGGACCTTTTTTTTTTCAACGTAAAAATCCACAAAAGCAGTCAATTTTCAAATTCAAACAATCCGCTGAAAGAACAGATCTTTGTTTACATTCATGTAGCCAATCAGAACGCATCACACCTGCGCTCGCATCTGGCCAGCAGTTTCCTCAGTCTTCTGTTAGTTCAAACTAATGTGGCTGCAGTGTACCCACATTCTGGTTGTCTTGCACAATTTGTTATTCAGGAAAACAGTCTGCAATTTCAAGTACCGAACGTGCATCTAAGGTGCTGAGAAAAGCATCACTGAATACAAAACTGCAGTGTAGAAGCGATTGGAAGCTTTGTGTAACTCTTTAATTTTGACTAGAAATGGTCTTGATTAGAACTATTATTAAAATTATGGATAGGATAAAAGCTGCTGTGTCCACCTCGCGTTTAGCAACAAAGAAGGTGACTTGTTCAAGGAGAAAATGGAAAATACGCTTTGCATCTGGGTGGATGACACAGCACAACATGCCATTACAAGATACAAGATACATTTAATTGTCATTTGGACCCCTTGAGGTCCAAACGAAATGCTGTTTCTGCAGCCATACATTACAAACAAATAGACCCAAGACACACATAATTTACATAAACATCCATCACATTGCTGTGATGGAAGGCCAAATAAACTTATCTCTCCACAGCACTCTCCCCCCCCCGATGTCAGAGTCCAAGTCAAAGCCCCCGGCTGGCGATGGCTATGGCGATTGTCCCGCGGCCATTAAAGCCGCGCCGGGTGGTGCGAGGTCGCACACCGGGTCTTGGTGTTAGAGCCCCCGGCGTGCGCTCGCAGAGTCCTGTGGCCATTCGAAGCCGCGCGGGGCAGTGCTGTAAGGCCCCGCTCCAGGAGCTCTTCGACCCCGCAACTCGGGAGGGGGAAGTCGCCGTTGCAGGAGCCCTGAAAAAGCAGTCTCCCTCCAGGGATCCGTGGGCTCCCGGTACCGCCGTCCACAGACCTGCAGTTGAAGCCTCCGACTCTCCGGTCGGGCCGCAGCAGCAGCAGCGCTCCTCCACCGCTCCACCCGCTCCGGACTCGGCCAGCTCCGCGACGGTGAGGTGAGTCGTCGGCACCAGAGTCCCCGGTCTCTTCCTGTTGGAGGCCGCTCCTCATTGCAGCCCCAACGATAACGGAGACCCGACGAGAAAAGGTCGGGTCTCCCGTGCAGGGAGAGATTTAAAAGTTACCCCCACCCCCCCACACACACACCCCAACAAAAAATAACAAAAACTACATAAAAACATCGACAGAAAATAATAAAACGCGGACGCATTATGCCAACATCCTATCATGGAAAAATTAAGGAGCATCTTCTAATACCTACAAGAAGATCGAGATAGCTTAGAAACATTAACAACCAGCAGAGTTTGGTTTGATGGGTTCAAATAACACTGTAAACTGCACAGCATTCATATCTCTGGTGAAGCAGCAAGTGCAGACATGCATGCAACCAAGGAATTTCCCCAGATTCTCAAAGCAATCAAATGAGCATGGCAACTACCCATCCCAGCTGATCTTCAATGTTGATGAAAGAGACCTATTCTGAAGAGAATGCCATCCTGAAATTTTATTTCCTAAGAAGGAAAAAAGTGATTGTGGGTTCAAGGCTGGAAAAAAAAAGTTTAATACTCCTACTCGATGGTAACGCTTCAGGACATTAAAACTGAAGCCGATGCTCGTTTATCACTCGGATACACCACAAGCAATGAGGGGTGATTTGCTCTGTGTATTGGAGATCAAACAACAAGACCTGGCTGACAATAAATATTTTTACACATTGGTTTATGTGTCACTTATGCCAAGCAGTGAAGCTACAGTGGCTTACAAAAGTATTCATACCCCTTGAACATTTCCACATTTTGTCACGTTACAACCACAAATGTAAATGTATTTTATTGGGATTTTATGTGATAGACCAACACAAAGTGGTGCATAATTGTGAAGTGGAAGGAAAATGATACATGGTTTTCATTTTTTTTTACAAATAAAAAACTGAAAAGTGTGGGGTGCAAAAGTATTCAGCCCCCTTTACTCTGATACCCCTAAATAAAATCCAGTGCAACCAATTGCCTTCAGATGTCACCTAATTAGTAAACAGAGTCCACTTGTGTGTAATCTAATCTCAGTATAAATACAGCTGTTCTGTGAAGGCCTCAGAGGTTTGTTAGAGAACATTAATGAACAAACAGCATCATAAAACCGAAGGAACACACCAGACAGGTCGGGGATAAAGTTGTGTAGAAGTTTAAAGCAGGGTTAGGTTATAGAAAAATATCCCAAGCTTTGAACATCTCACGGAGCACTGTTCAATCCATTATCCGAAAATGGAAAGAGTATGGCACAACTGCAAACCTACCAAGACATGGCTGTCCACCTAAACTGACAGGCCGGGCAAGGAGAGCATTGATCAGAGAAGCAGCCAAGAGGCCCATGGTAACTCTGGAGGAGCTGCAGAGATTCACAGCTCAGGTGGGAGAATCTGTCCACAGGGCAACTATTAGTCGTGCACTCCACGAATCGGGCCTTTATGGAAGAGTGGCAAGAAGAAAGCCATTGTTGAAAAAAAGCCATAAGAAGTCCCGTTTGCAGTTTACCACAAGCCATGTAGGGGACACAGCAAACATGTGGAGGAAGGTGCTCTGGTCAGATGAGACCAAAATTGAAGTTTTTGGCCTAAATGCAAAACGCTATGTGTGGCGGAAAACTAACACTGCACATCACCCTGAACACACCATCCCCACTGTGAAACATGGTGGTGGCAGCATCATGCTGTGGGGATGCTTTTCTTCAGCAGGGACAGGGAAGCTGGTCAGAGTTGATGGGAAGATGGATGGAGCCAAATACAGGGCAATCTTGGAAGAAAACCTGTTAGAGTCTGCAAAAGACTTGAGACTGGGGCGGAGGTTCACCTTCCAGCAGGACAACGACCCTAAACATACAGCCAGAGCTACAATGGAATGGTTTAGATCAAAGCATATTCATGTGTTAGAATGGCCCAGTCAGTCCAGACCTAAATCCAATTGAGAATCTCTGGCAAGACTTGAAAATTGCTGTTCACAGATGCTCTCCATCCATTCTGACTGAGCTTGAGCTATTTTGCAAAGAAGAATAGGCAAAAATGTCAGACTCTAGATGTGCAAAGCTGGTAGAGACATCCCCCAAAAGACTTGCAGCTGTAATTGCAGCGAAAGGTGGTTCTACAAAGTATTGACTCAGGGGGGCTGAATACTTTTGCATGACACACTTTCCAGTTTTTTATTTGTAAATAAATTTGAAAACCATGTATCATTTTCCTTCCACTTCACAATTATGCACTGCTTTGTGTTGGTCTATCAGATAAAATCCCAATAAAATACATTTACGTTTGTGGTTGTAACGTGACAAAACGTGGAAAAGTTCAAGGGGTATGAAGACTTTTGCAAGCCACTGTATATTGTGAGGAAAGTAACTTTGAACCGAAAGCATCATTGGTGATTGGTAATGCCCCAGGTCACCCTGAGAATCTCGACACTCTTCGAGCTTTTGTGCAGAGGTGGTTATTCTTCCACCAAACATAATTTCCTTCCAGCAACCAATGGATTAGCATGTTATTTTTTATTTTAAAGTCTCCTACCATCGTTGCACCTTCAGACGACTTGTTGAGCAGACAGATGGTCAAGATAAATCAGGAAATTTTGGAGAAACAATCACATCATGAAGACCCGAGTGTCAAAGTGGCCTGGGATGAAATAGCTCGGCACTGCATGAACAGAGTCTGTCAGAATCTATCACCAGAAGCCTGCAATGATTTACTGGAATTTGACGAGAACCCTTCAGTAATCATTAATGATATTGTCCAAATGGCCAATGAAGGAGGAGTGCAGGATGTCATTGTGGAATATGTGGCGGAATTATTGGAGTTTCATAGTGAGGGCTTGACTGTTGAGGAATTGCAGGAGTTTGCACAGCCATGCACCCAGAGTGAGCCTGATGACCCTGCTTCAGAGAAAGGGACTGCAGCAGATAGAAACCTTACCACTGAATCACTTGGTATAAACATCGCAAAGATTATGGAAATCATGGACTGGTTTACCTAGAATTACCCTGACTTGGTGTGCAGCAGCAAGGTAACATGAGGTATTCTGGATAAGATTTCCTGCTGCTGAGAATTGCTTCAGGAGAGAATAGTCAAGAAAAGGCAGGCAACCCTGGATGTATTCTTCACAAAGCAGCCAAAACATGAGGAGGAACCACAGCCATGATCCTTATCCCAATGCGAGGACCCACAGATTAGTCCCTTATGCAGCTTATCCTTTATCCCTGATGCAGCTTCTGATGTCCGACTTCAAACAGCTGCTTGACATAGAAACATAGAAGATAGGTGCAGTAGTAGGCCCGGCCCTTCGAGCCTGCGCCACCATTCAATATGATCATGGCTGATCATCCAAACGTGTTGCTGTTTTACATTTGTCATTCTTCAAATGTATGTAATTCATTAGACAGTTCAGAATTCAATATTGTACATTAATTAGTAAAGGTACATAATACTGCATTACTTATTCCTGATACTCTGCGTATACAATATAATATTCAGTACTATAGATCTCAGGTAAAAAATAACTTGTTAGGATCTTACCTCCATTCATGCTATGGTGCAGTGACCCCGTAGATTTCGTTTAGTGCTCCATTTTCTATGAACATATCTAGAGTGCTAATTGGGGTATTACTGTACTTGTGCACTATAAAATTGCCAGGCAATAAAATCTTCCAGTGAGAGATATTTTAACTTCCCATCCTGTTCCTCAGTGCCATTGCCATGAATATTCCTGCAGTCACCTTTGACCAAAACATATCTGGACCAATTGTATAAATATGGCTACAAGAACACATCAGTCTGTTTATTTTGTGGCAAATGAGTCAACGGGACAAATGTCTACGGGACAAGTCAACAGTGATGGAACACTCCCCATCTTAATGAATTTTGTACCAAGAAGCTCATGAAACTGAACGAAATCCAGGTCAAAGTAAGCCTGCTTGATTGGCACCCATCAATCACCAAACCTTTATTCCGTGAATCATTAGCACACAGCAGTAGTGCGTACCAGCTCCAGAATACATAACAGTCATTTGCTTGGGCTGCTCTGACAATATCTCCCAAATCTGTGACTTCTGCCGCCAAGGAGGGCGGGATAACAGGCACATGGGGGAACACCTTTGACTGCGGGTTTCCCTCAAATTTACATACTTAGAAATATATCTCTGGTCATTCATTATTGCTGGATATGATGAGTCTGTACCCAACAGCAATAAGTACTAGAAGGACTGCAGTGGTTCAAAAGGTAGCTTTCCCGAGGGCAATTAGGAGTGAGTAATAAATGCTGATCTTGACTGTAATTCCCAGATTCTGAAAATTAATTTTGAAAAAATATCAATGTTTGCATGAATCCAAGTGTTCTTCAGTACCGACTATTTTATAGCACTCGCCTTTTTGTCCAATGTTTGAAATTGGAGACTTAATACAAAATTCACAGTTAATTGAAACTTAGTGAATAATGTTTGAAGTACCATATACATGTTAAGACTGTGTTTTGTGGAACAGAAATTAGGTTGCGAGCAGAAACTCGCATGGTTCCTTTGTCAGTGTAAATTCTTCATTGTTTTGCCATAAGCAGTGTAGTAGAGGTACTTGTATTCTTTCATACACAAGTACATTCAAAAGGGCATGTTCAGTTTAAAATGTTGGCTATTATAAATAGTCAATTATGTTTCTGGATTTTTTGGCAAGGTCACCTGTCAATTTATGTAGTAAATTCAAGATAAAAAAGGAAAACAATTCCATGAGATTGCATAAACACAGTTAATGTTTCAGATCAATATTCTGACAAGTCATCAGTGTAAAATGTTAACACTTTTTCTGTCCCTCTACGTGAACTATTTGATCTGATGTATATTTGCTCCATATTTTGTTTTTATTATTGATAATTTGTAGTTCTCGTTATGTCCTTATTCACAAGCATAACAAGTACTAGTTGATTAGTACTACTTGATTAATAAAAACACTTATTAGAAACTTAAATGATTTCTGTGAGTACATGTTTAAGAAAGAACTGCAGATGCTGGAAAAATCAAAGGTAGACAAAAGTGCTGGAGAAACTTAGTGGGTGAGGCAGCAACTATGGAGAGAAGGAATAGGCGAGGTTTCTGGTCGAGACCCTTCTTCAGACTGATGTCGTGAGGGGGGGGGGGCAGGAAAAAGAAAAGGCAGAGGTGGAGACAGTAGTCTTGTGGGAGAGCTGGGACGGAGGAGGGGAAGGAGAAAGCAAGGACACTCTGAAATTAGAGAGGGTGTAAACTACCCAAGCGAAGTACATGGTAGTTTTTAATTATGTCATTTATTGACACGAGCTGAGTTGATAAGTTAAACAGTGCATTAAAACAGCTAATCTGACCTGATCAAATATTTTGTATGAGGGAACAGCTTATTTTTGCATGTTCTTAGCAAATTTGTAAACTGATATTCCATCTGCTGTCAAATATGTTTCATCAGGATATCTTCTGAATTTTTATTCTGTGCCTCATCACTGCCTAGTTTGATAATTGAGTGATTAAAAGTAACTGGTCCATTTGTAAGAGTTTTGTTATGGCAATCTTAATTAAAATTGAGCACGTCATTTAAGCTCCATAATATTGTCACCAAACTGTTCAGCAGGAAGATTAAAAAAAAAAGTGTCATTTAATGAACTAATCAATTGTATGGAAGTGATTGTATGCCTAATCTGATGTCTCATTGACAACTTGAAAAGATGGCTAGATTCTCTCTTTAAGAGGGGGAAAAGGAAAGCAAATGGATACAGGAACATCAAACTAGATTGCCGACTCCTGAAAAGGATCAGAGTACGGTGGGTTTTTTTAACTAACCATCACAATTCAAGGGTAAACCTTGGCAGTCTTGCATCTCTTAAGTCCTTCTCCAGAAATTAGCAGTAAAATCTAGATTGACATTTCTGTAGAATACTGCTTTTGTTGCGATTGACATTGGAGGTTTGAGGCTGTTTGGATTCTCAGGGGAATATACTGGGTAACTTGAAGGAAACAAAGTGCGTTAACGATTTGTACATTGGCCACTTTATACCTCAACACTTTGCTTCTGATCCAGAATTTGGGTTCCTGTAAGGAGAAGTAGCACAAAGATGAAAGTAAGGGACACTGCAACAAATAAGGTTAGATTAAGGAAAAAATATATATAACCAGGATTGAAGTTCCTTTATCTGAATGCATTTAACTTGTAACAAGATAAACAAATTGTTGTTATAATAGACAAATGGCATTGATCTATTTATTAGCCTTTACAGAAAAGTGATTGCCATGGTACCCTGGCCAGGATTTTGTTATTTAAAACGCATTTGATATTTTAGAAAGGGAGGCAGAGATGGTGAAAAAGGAAAGGTGGGGTAATTAGTTGTTCAAATAAAGGATAATGTTAGGAAATGTGTCCGAAAGGACCTTGCTCAGACCACGAAGTAGGAATTATTTGGATGGTAGTAAGATATTATCAGTCACAACACGAGCTATATTTGAGAAATAATAGACTTATTACAATGTCCACCACTTTCTGAACCAGGCCATTGGTGCAACCATTCAGTATGTTCTCAAGTTCCTTGGTATAAATGTCATCAACAACCTGACTTGATTCCACCACACAGACAATACAGCTAAAATAAAAACCAACCTATGCCTCCACTTCCTCAAAACTAAGAAAAATCAGCATGTATCCAATGACTCCCATCAATTCCTACAGATGCACCATAGACAGCATCACAGTAAGGCAACTGCTCTGCCCTTTACTGCAAGAAATTGTGGAACTTTGCAGCAGTTAATGCCATGTCTATTAAATAAACTAGCCTTGCTCCCTGCACACGCTCCACTCCATCAGTGATCTATACTTTGTTACTTTGGGAAAACAGCCAACATAAGCAAGGACCATTTGCACCTGCCATTCTCTTGTCCCCTTTCTCATTGGGCAGAAGATACATAAGCTTGAAAACACATACCACCCGATTCAAGAACAGCTTCTTTCCTGCTGTTATCAGACCCTTGAATGAATTAATGAATAAATTAATACGTTTATTGGCCAAATGTGTACGCATACAAGGAATTTGCCTTGGTGCTCCGCGCGCAAGTAACAACACGACATACAGTAACAATTAAGAATGACACATAAAACATTAACCATTAATAATAAAACATTATAGTTTAAACGTGAATGAAATGGACCCTACGTATTGGGTTTAGGTTTGGGTTTATTGTCACGTACTCGGGTGCAGTGACAAGCTTTGTTTTGCATGCTAACCAATCAAATCAGGTAATAGTGCAGATAAATACAATCAAGCAAGCACAATAGGTAGAGCAAAGTGATGGCCGGTTCTCACGGTGCGACCTGACGCAAGATGTCACCAGAGTGAAGTGGTCGTGGTCCAGCACGAGTTCCGCACGATATAACGGGGGGTAGATAAAGAGTTCCCACGGTACTCGGCAATTCTGTCATTTGTGCGAGTGACTTGTCCGTCTCCCGATCTTTCCCGTTAATCGTGAATGAACATCGTGGACTGTAGTGTAGTTAATCACGTGGCACAAATTATGTCACTTTTTTTCACACACTGTACAAATATCCTCCGTTCGTAGAATTGGCTCATTTGCAGACATGCCTATACAAAGTTGGTTCGAGTACAGGCTGGTTGTTATTTTCATTGACGCGCTGTATTAGAGACATGATTCCTACTTCAAACAAAGAGGGTGTAAAAGCTGTCTGCCACTACTTTTACATTGCAGCTGCAGGGAACAGGCAGACTTATAAGATAAATTAAAGGTAACGGCAAAAACAGCATTTTTACATCTGTAGCATTGTATGTTTTTAAATCATGGATAACATTAAATTGTTCTCCTGTACATAAACTAATATATTGTTATAGATACTCACATGGGCACCCGGGATACTCCGCAGCCTTCGTCTCCAGCAGGTTGCGCTTTCTCTCCCTATTTCTATAATCCTCTCTGGATTTGTCATAGAGAATCTCATTGCATTGGTACCACTCCACAAGTTCCCCCTCTTGTTCCCAGTTGAAGTTATATGGCCTTACCTTCTGCCATCTTCCCTTTATGTTATCGTCTGCTGAGGCTATTGGGGAGGCAACAGCTACTGGGGAGGCAATCTCAAATCCACCTAGATCACCCTCTCCCTGCTCCAAGGAGCCCACAGGCAGTGGTATCTCTGGCATCTCCTCTTGCCTCTCCACCTGTCTCTCTTGCGAGGCTCCTCCTCATTTACCTGCATGGCTAAAAACTTTCTGACTTTGACCCCTTTCTTTACGCATTTCTGAGAGGCATCTCTGCAAGTCTTACTGTGAAAAAGATTCTCAAACAATGACAATTAGGTGGGACGTCCTCGATGGACACATGGTCCATTGGCGATATTGAGACCACCTTTTTTACTCACCTTATGTCCCCTCTGTCAAGCTTCCGGGTTTACCGTTCGCAGGAGTTCCCACGGTACCCGCAAGAGTTATTACGGATATCGCACTGGCATCTGTGTTCATACAATGTTGCAACGCTCACCAAAAAGTGCTCAAGTCACTCTTGGAGAAATTCAAAAATGTTTGAATTTTCTCCCGACCGTACAAAGTTACACGACTACCTGCCGTTAGCGCCACGGAGGTCCTCGGTGGTCCATGAATGCCGAACTGTTATCGCAGGAGGTTCCCACGATGTTAAACTCTTGTTAAGTCTTGCGTCAGGTCGCACCGTTAGAAAGCCCTTTGAAGATGCAGAGTGCTGATAATACAGATTTACTGGTGGAAAGGTGATTGTATTGGTTGATACTAAATTATTTTATTGAAAGAGCACAGTTGCCATGCTCCAGTGCCATCTTGCCACCCTGATGTCAAGGATATATTCCGGATCTTCCAGTTTACCTTGTGTCACTTGTGCTGTACTTCCTATAACTGTAACACAAAATGTTATGCTTTGATTCCTGTCTCTTTTTGCACCACCTGTTGTACTCGTGTATGGTATCATTGCATTCAAATGTTATGATCTGCCTGGATCTTAGAGCAAAAGATTTTCACTATCTCAGTACATGGGTAATAAACCCATACTATGCCAATATTCATGGGGCGTTGTATCAGGAAGGCTGGAATATTGCCAAGGATGCCTGCCACCCTGGCTATTCCATTTTCTCTCTTCCACCTTCAGGGAGAAGATACAGTAGCGTGAAAGCTCGGATGCCCAGACTTAAGTACAGCTACTTCCCACTGTCTATTCAGGCTCCTAAACCAATTATTATCTTCCTTCCCACAAGTACTACCATGTACTCTTACTCTGCCTCTGTCGACATTACATTATTGCACTTCGATATTTATTAATATACTACTTTAAATTGCACTGCAATCTTTGCACCCATCTGGTGAATAGGACTTTTTTTTGATCTGGATATTTGTAATGAAGTGTCATTAATAATCTTGTATGTAAAGTATATTGTGGGGAAAAATGATCGAGAGGTGATGTAGTTATTTTCTCACCGAATGTGAAATTCTTAGCTTGTGTCCAGAATCTTGTGCATGAAGGCAAATACATAGGCTAAAGACAATTTAGATCAAAGGATATCTAATTAAAAGCTACGATGCTGATACATAAACGGTGACAGGCATTCAATAAAAATACATAATTAAATATATATTGGGAAAGAAAGACCTTATGGCAAATATAATCCATGTCTGGCTAACTAAAGTTAAAGCTGGTATTTGATTGAAAGTGCATATTTGTGTAGGAAGTAATAGACCTGAGGAATTTCATTCAGTTTTAGAAACCAGTGAAGGATGGTTTACAAAAAAAATGAGAACATTTACATAGAACATACTATCAAAAAAAAGAAAGAAATTGGGCACATTTTTGTTTTGCTAGCTTAGTCTCATACTTTATCAGTTTTTGTTTTTAGTAGGTTTATCAGACCTGTCACAGCGATGTAATAAGAGAGCAGCAAACATAAAATGTTGGTCTATTCAGAAACTTTGGGAATTAATAAAGGGGACAAAAGAAATGGCAAAGATATTTAATAAATATTTATGAATGCCTTTGCAGTGGAAGATGCTGAAATCATACCAAAATAGTAGATATCCAAGAAATAATAAAGAGGGTAACAAACGGAGGGAAAAATAATTGAATAGTTAAAAGACTGACAATTTCTTGCACCCAATGCTTTGCAGAGTTTGTGTAGGTATTGATTGTGATCATTTTTGTTAAATCTTGGAATGGTCGTAACAGTCTAGAAAGCAATATTTGTAATCTTTCTGCAGGAGGAAGGAAATTCAAGAATTCAAGAGAGTTCATTGTCATGTGTCCCAGATAGGACAATGAAATTCTTGCTTTGCTTCAGCACAACAGAATATTATAGGCATAAATAAATACAGAACAGATCAGTGTGTCCATATACCTGTGTGTGTGTGTGTGTGTATGTGTATATATATATATTTTATTTCTTGAATCGGCTAGTTTTTATGGAAAGGAAATATCATTTTATATTTATGATATAGCTGAGGATATAACAAGCAAGATGGATAACAGGGAGCCAGGGAATGTAATGCATTTTTATTTCTAAAAGGCATTTGATATGTTGGACACAAGTTTACTAAATTAGCACATAGTAAATGAAATGATTAATGAACAGAAAGCGAAAAATACGGATAAGTAAGTAATTTTTCTAGATGGCAACCTTTTTAATTAGTAGGGGAGTCCGTATGGAGTCTTGGGTCTTTCCAATTAAGGTTGACATGGACAAAGGGTGGCGTATCTGGTTTGGTGGTATACATAGTGGTGAAAGACGTAGCGAGTTTACATTCCTTGGAGTCTGCTAAGGGTTGTAGACTGGCTAAGTGAGATGTATGGGAAGGAGTGAGGGTCTGGATTGTAAGTGGGTGTACAATGGGAAAAGTGCTGAGGTTATTCGCACCATTAGAATGAACAGGGAAAGGTTAAAAACGATGAGACTGTCAAATGACAATGTTTGAGAAAAACATTAGTGCCGGTAGTTCTGCTATAATGTGTGTTTCCATAACACAAATTGAGTGTGGTGCAAGTCATGCATTAGCGCCTAATTTGCATTATGAGGTTGAATTGGTTACAACACAATATCGATTGGGAACTAGAAAACCACTTAAACTATACTTTGGGAAAAAAAACTGTCTTGGATTTAAATAGTATAAGGAAAAATCTTTTCCATGGAACCTCCCAGCAGTAATCAGATACCATTCTCTCTTAAGAACACAGCTGCTACTTTAACTGTTCATTAACATTGTCAAGCAATCACTTCTATTCATAATTGTTCAACTATACTCTTTCGAACAATGTAAGACAGTCTTTAATGTTTTGAGCTTGTGATAACAAAGATGAACTTATTACTATTGAAAATATCGGGGTTTTTTTTGGGGGGGGGGAAACGGAACATTCATTAGTCCTTAGGTCCTGACCCCCTTCTCCCTTTAACACAATTGTCTCAAAGGCCATTTTCTATAACTCTAAACGGCCTGTCCCACTTGGGCGTCATTGACGCGACATCCTTTACGAGTCACGACGCGCGCATGGCGTGCATGGAGCGTGCATGGAGCGTGGTGGTGTAGGTAGTGACGTGCTGTAGCGTGCGGCGCCCCAGGATTTTGGAATTCTCAAAATCCTCGTGCGCCACCTGCGTGACGCGCAAATGGCGCCCAAGTGGGACAGGCACGTAAGTTTCTTAAGAGCACAGTCATTGAACCACCTGTACACAAACTCGGATAATCCACTGATTATTTAGAAATCCTGATGCTTTGGCATCTGACTCAACAAATGGTAGTTGTCTCGCTCCTTTACAACTCATTGAAGTCCTGTTTCCCGCACTCTCTTTAAACTTACTGGATTCAGTCAAACACTTATTGTAATGCTGCGTATGAACTTAAAAAATAAAATGGAGATGCAAGAGACTGCAGATGAAAATATGGAAGTCCAATGCCACAAGTCCAAGTGTGTTAGATTACCAGAGTTTACTATATAAATTTAAAGCAAGCAAATGGTCAGGACCTTTACTGAAAAGGAGACGGAGTAGCCCTACATCTGTATTATACTGCAGCTTTGCTCTCTTTAAATATATTCATCCCTTTTAAGAATGCAGCAGAGATTAATTGGATTAAATCCTGGAATAAGAGAGTTGTCGAGTAAGCAGAATGAGCCTGTATGCCTGGAGTTCAGAAGATCATTTTGAATGGCATAACAGGATAGATGCTCTGACAATGTTTCCTTTGGACGAATCTAGAAACCCGGGCATGATTTCAGAGAAGCTCTTTGGAATGTTCTAATGTACTGAGCTGTAAATACTGAGCCGTTAAGTATATTCAAGATACGATTTTTGGACTGTTGGGGAAATCAAATGTAGTGGTGTTTGGCCTCGACTGCACACATGGATAAGATAGAATCTTAATGAATAGTAAAGAATGTTCAAGGGCCCATATGGTCTTCTCACCTATTGCAATGTTTTATGTTTTGTACTGCTATGATGAATTTGCACATAATACAAATCAGTGGAAGTTATGCCAATAATGCAGGAAAATGTTACGCAATTCATAATTTTATGAATCACGGATCTAAATGTCAGAATTAAATATGTTTCATATCTGTCTGTGACAGTTCTTCCCTTTCCATCTTCAGGTTGTCTTGGGGTGGGGTGGGGGGGGGGGGGGGGGGGGGGGGGCTTTTCAATGTTAACAATGTTCTTGGGTGCCTGAGTTACCAGGTAGAGTATATAATATTAAGGGTGATAATGTATTCAGATTAAGGGCCATTGATCTGAAACATTTCATTCAATTTCTCTCTTTGCAAGTACTATCTGAACTGCTGAATGTTTCCAGCAGTTTCTTTTTTCATATGTCCAGAGTCTGCAATTTTGTTTCTAATCGCCTATAACCTCCAGACATTTCAAAGTTGATCTGGAAATTAGAAAAATTAAATTCTTTCACCTTTGTTTACTACTGCTGTCCACACTTTTATTAATGGTCACAATTCAAGGTCACGGAACGTTATGTAACTGTTTTAAAGAAATTAAAAAATGGGATTGTATTTCATTTGAGGATACTTTTTTTATTAGTTAATGTTTTGTCTTTCGAAAGCTCAAAAGTTGGCAAACACACAAGTACAGGTGCACAACCTTTTATCCGAAAGCCTTGGGACCAGACACTTGTCGGATTTCGGACATTTTCGGATTTCAGAATGGAAGATTTTTAGAATTAGGTGGCCTTTTGAAAAGTCTGCAGTAGGGGAACCGGGAAACATTGCATAAATGTTTCATCAGTTAGTTTTGCATATAAACCTTTTATGTATTCTAATGGTGTATTACAAAACTGCAATTCCGACCCTATTTGTTCCCAGCCTCGCGAAGCTGGGGGCTCGGTCCGTCGGCGGCGTCGCCGCCAAAGATCCTAGAGGAGCTCCAAATCTATAGGATCTTTGGTCGCAGCGCTCCTAGAGATACCAGTGGGGTCGCAGCGCTGGGATACCAGTGGGGAGCGAGCAATGCCTTACCGGGTCGCCGTGCAGCAAGCTCCGGAGCACTGTGGCCGCCGAGTCCCCAACATTCGCGGAGCGTCGCTGGATTTGGATGGTCCAGCATTTTCCGACCCCAGGAAAGCGACGCTCCGCGATGTGTGTTTTAAAAGCATGGTGCAAGTGAAAAGAGAAAATTTGAGTCAATGAAAACCTCTCTTGTTTTGAAGAATCCAAAGGCTGAGATTTGTTCTTTGGTTATGTTGATTTGGTGACAATTCTGGAAAAAAACTAACGAGGGTAGGAGACGTATCCATGTTCAAAGATCCTGCTTGACCCACTGAGTTACTCCAGGAATACCTAGTCTCCTACACATGGTTGCTTGCGCAGTTTAATTGAGCCATCATTGATCTTGTGCTCTCAGTTGCGGAGGCCTCCGCCTAAATCCCTGCCTCTGATTTTCCTTTCTCTTTAGTTATCTGTTTGGCCAAGTATTTGAAAAATTGCTCTAATATCTCCTTGCTTAGCATAATATCAGGTTTTGTTTGTTGATATCCTGTTAAACTGCCTTTGCATTTCTTAATTTTTAAAATGCCGTATAAATATTTGTTTGTTGGCGCCACAGCTCTTAATTCTTTTCAGTTTACTACATTAAGTGTTTAAACATTAAGTGTTGTTTCTATTAAATATAAACAAAACCTAATGCTGTAAGAGTTACAAATATGTGCTTCTCTTGCTATTGGCTGTAATT
The DNA here is from genome assembly GCF_028641065.1 of Leucoraja erinaceus. Classification (NCBI taxonomy): domain Eukaryota; kingdom Metazoa; phylum Chordata; class Chondrichthyes; order Rajiformes; family Rajidae; genus Leucoraja; species Leucoraja erinaceus. Next base: position 26,625,127 of record NC_073395.1, on the reverse strand, counting down.
TGAAATGTAATCTTTCATATTTCTTCTAACTTTTTTGGGATTATCTTCCAATGGTACTGTGTATGAATGTAGGTGATGTAACGCCAATAGAGTGGCACTTTACTGAAATGAACAATACAAAATATTTATTGTTATTATGACTTTTTATTTTATAAGTAACTCTTGTGATGATACGTTGTTCACTCTTCATTATCCTGAGTAGGTATTCATCGTGGAAATTGTGTTTATTTTAATAACTGACTGCCTTGCTTGGCAATGCTAGAGGATGGTAGTAATTAATTATGTGAGTGACTTTTACAGTAAATTAATAAATGTAGATTTTTATTAGTCTGGCAGCTTGTAGTTATTTTGCAAGGCTAAATTTAATACATTTTACTTTGCAGTACGCAACAGTTGAATTTGAACTCTTCATGATGTTCATGAACGGCTTTGGTCATTGCTGAACCATCCACAGGGTTTAATTTCGGAATGTTTTTAGATGAATTTCAGTTTGCTAAAGAGTGCTAATTAGTATGTGGAAATATTTAATTGTTCAAGCATGCACACTGGATCTCACTGGATCTCTTGTTGTGGGTGTGTGTGTGTGTGTGTGTGTGTGACAATCTTACATGCTTGAAAATATGGTGAGCGAAACTAAATGGACGCAATATTTGGTAGATGTGTTTCTCTCCCAAGTTGCTGAAATGTATGGATCTTTCCCCAAAGAAAGTTGTTTTGGTAAAGACTTTAATTCCTTTTTGTCCTTGCCTTTCAATACCTTAGTAATCTTATCTGGTGATTCTGCTTTCCAAGTCTCCTACACATTTTAATTAAGCCATCATTGACTGTTGTGCCTTCAGCTGCTGAGGTCTCAGACTCCAGAACTTAACCCTGAATTTTTTTACACGCTGATTATTTTTTCCCTTTAAGATTTTTCTTAAGCTACCTGTTTAGCCAAAAATCAGAATATCCGTACTAATATCTCCCTTTGTGGCTTGTTATCAAATTGTATTTGATAATGGCCTATTAAACGGCCTTTGCATGTCTTTATTATAAAATACAAAGTAAATATTGCTGTTGATGTCACAGCTGGTATGTAATTTTTGGTTTAGAACAATAAACTAATTATACAGACAAAACCTGTTACTAAATCGATTGCTTTAAAATGTTAAGCAAGATTTAATAAGCATTTGAATTGGGTATAACAAAGTGATGAGGAGATAGAAGGACTGCAATGGAGACTCAGGATTGCAAAATCTGAAATCTTGAGCAAAACCCAAACTGCTGGAAGAACTCAGTTTTGTCAGGCAGCGTCTGAAGCAAAAAGGGCAGGCAAACTTCAGACTGAAGGTATTATTGTTATTTTAGTTAAGCAATAATGAACATCAAATGCGCATCTTTGCGTTGTAAACTTTTATGGTGCGATGAACATCAATAGATAAGTCAAGGTTACACAGAAAAGCTGGAGAAACTCAGTGTTAAGTCAAAATAGTTTGCATTATTCTATTATTGATACAATTGCAACATTACAATTATTAATCCATGCTTAGTGCTGAATCACTCAGGATGATGTTGATTGACATCCTACTCAAGTAAAACTTGAAAAAGGGAACAAACATGAGTGACCTTGAAATTAGATTTCTGAAGAACGATCCCGACCCAAAACATTATCTAACCATTTTGGTTGATGATGCCTGACCCGCTGAATAAGTCTATCATTTTTTGTCTATCATGAGTTATCTTGAGTTGTGGATCTCTTCCTATATCATTTGCCCAGTGAGCTTGTGTCTTTCCTCTGAATGCAGTATTAAATTGCATTTTGACCCATAAGATGGCCCCGATTCCAGAAAACTCCACTTGCTGCATCAGTATTCCATTTCCAACATTACTGGCATCTAATACTAATAAAAAGGAACGGTGATAGTTGCTGCCTTACAGTACTAGAAACCCGGGTTTGATCCTGACTATAGATGCTGTCTGTGTGGAGTTTGTACATTCTCAATGCGACAGCGTGTGTATTCTCCGGGTGCTCTGGTTTCTTCCCACATCCCAAAGATGTGCAGGTTAGTAGTTTAGTTAGCTTCTGTAAATTGTCCCTAATGTGTAGGATAGAACTTGTGATAGAACTAGTGATAGATGCTGGAGTAACTCAGCATGGGTGACAAACAGCATGGGTAATTGTTGGCCAGCGCAGACTTGATGGGGCAAAAGGGCCTGTTTTCATTCTATATCTCTAAACTAAACTAAAATAAATTACGAACTGATTTGTACAATGAGGCAATGGCCATAAACAGGTTGTAATCTTCAGTAGTCTACTTCACATGCATGCTGAATTTTTTAATGGTACCATTCTTTCTAAAAGTAAATATTTTGGAAGTTATCAGTGACTGATCATTTTGTGCCATGGATAAGTGTAATTAGGAAGAGAGCCTTGTATTAATTTGGTGCCTTTCAAAACCCTGTAGTATCCTAAACTGCTCTATAGTCATTGCAGTACTTTTGAAGGATTGCTGATGTTGTGATTTTCGACATGGGTAGATAAATCAAACAGGTCTTATTGTATTATTGTTGTGTGCTGGAAGGAATGTTTGCCACATCAAAAACTTGGCATTAAAGATGTGTGCAACATAATTTTTGATGAAAAAAATTTAAAGTGACCCGCAAGGTTTATTCTTTGATATATGAACTAAATTATTTTAAACTGAATTACATTTATTCTTAAATCTATACATTAATTATCAGGACTAAATTGAGCCTGCATTTATGATGCGTTAGATCTACAGTGAGAGCACACTATGCTGTGTTGATAGCTAAAGCTCTTTGTATTGGGTCACTTGAGAGTAGAAATGGTATTGAATTCAAGCTGACATCTGTGGCAAGTGGTTTCCTCTTTCCATATTGTGAAGAATTGGCACTTGATGGATATCTTTGTTTTTAAAACACTTTTCTTCTGGGGAGAATACTAACTCCAATCTATAACCCCAGTTTGAAATTTCAGGTTACATAATTTATTTTGCCTGGTGGCAAATTGTTGGTAATTTCTAGTGGCAAAGGTTGGGTACTGCACTGCTTTTATTCCATTTATTCATTTGCTTGTCTTGCCTTTTCAGAGTTCTTGTCTCAGATTTTTGTGGTGGCTGCTTTATGGTGGCAAGGATGGTGAAATAGTCAACCTTTAGTGTCAGAAGTAATGGCAACTTCTGAAGTACTGAAACAAGGTTTTTTTTAAACAATGTCTCTGAAATGCCCGGGAAATGTTGCAAGTGAGTTTAGTAAATCGTAATTACATTTTGGCAAACTAGCATTTACACAGATCATTTTAATAGTAATATTTTAAATATTTTAAATATATAATGATTTTAATAGTTTTCTTATTTAAAGTTAGCTCGATATTTCAGCTTTAGCTTTATTTATGAAGTATTTAAAACAGTGGTAAAATATAGTGCTCTTTAGTTTCTGGTTTTCTGTCTTTGTGAATTATTCATTGCAATTGGTTGCTCAGACAGCCTGATATCTCTTTCTGGTTGGATCACTAGGATTCTATGGTACTGTTGTTTGACAGTAAACTGCTTTGGAAAACGGGGGGAGTAACTCAGCGGGTCATGCAGCTTCTTTAGAAAGGTAACATTTTGGATTGGGACCCCTCATGAGGCTGATAGTATGAAGATGTTCAAGAGCTACCATCTTTGAAGACAGTGGTGAAAACTGTGACATTTCCATTGACCTCAAAATCTCGTGGGGATTGAGACAGCAGGAACTATTCTGATCAAGGAGATTTAAAAATCGTGGCAGGTGCTAACAGGACTCGAGAGGGTTATGCAAGTAAGTTTAGAGGGGCAAAGATGGTGCGAGCCGGAATAATAGGAGGGGTGGGGTGGGGGGTAGTTCTGTTGTACAAGTAGACAGGAATTTGAGAAGGTCAAATAAAGTGCAAGAAGAGGAAGACAGGCAAGGGGTTCATAGAGTATTTTATTGTCACATACCTATTAAGGTGCAGTGATAGGCTATTTACCACAGATTGTCGGAGATTGTATGATCAATGAAGTCAAAAATGTTGGCGGGGGGGGGGGGGGAGAGAGGAATGGTTGGGTGTTGGTGGGAAAGGGATTGTGATACCCAAGGTATCTGAGGGCCTACTTGAAGCCAAGGGGTTTGTTTATGGATGTTTTAACACGAGGGAATGGACTGCAGTATGGATGTTGGTTCTGATTTATTAAAAAAAAAATCCAAGCAGTCATTCACTATTTAAAAATGTTGCTTAATCAGTTTCTACATCTGAAAAAAAGATGCTGAATCAGTTTCCACATCACTTTCCTCTAAGGTTGTATGTTGAACCAGTTCAGTCTGACTAACTTCTGTCTGTGATGTTTTAATGATGGCTCATGCAGACTGAAGTATACTCCATCTTATCCTATCATCGTATATTTTCTTATTGTTTAGCATCCCTGTAAATATGTTTGATTTCCTTCTAATAATCTGTATGTTGTGAGTTTGAACAAAGTTTTCAAATGTGACTTTTTTATGACTTGCCATATATTTATATCCTCTTGGGACAATCCCCGACAAGTATCTTTGCAATGTCTACCTGATTAAGCCTGTTTTATAGAATCTTTGTTGTTCTCCACAATCTTTCTAGAAATAAATGGTATTATCATTATAGATTTGTTTTATCTTGCTTGCAGAGCTTTTTCCATTATGAAGACCAGAATTGTAGAGAGAATGCCAGGTTCTATATAGGTTTAAAAATTATTTCTGATATTCTTGTAATTCTATTCCCTGAGAAATAAACAATGGTACTATGGAATGTTGTGGACTTAATAACATAACAACATTGCTTTAATTGTGAATCTGTTCCTCTGGGAGCATTGGCAGGTTTTACCTCTGATTCTAAAATCACAAATGGAGAGAGATTCAAGGTGGATCATGGGATTAGCAAGTACTGAGATGTGGTTTTGTATTGAGAAAAGCATTGAGTTATGGAAGGCATTTGAAAGAAAATGATCCTGATGTGTTTTAAAATTTGGGGACAGAGTCTTGAATATTTCAGACTGCTGGCTGCATTAGATTTTTTTTTAAATGGATGGCAAAGGAAGTCACCCAAAGTTCTTTTGGGACCCGTTTCCATCAGAAATGTAGAAGCACGAGACCATTCAGCCAATCTCGTTTGTCCATAGATATTCGTAACTCTTCAACTTTCTCCCAATTACAGCACTTGCTTCAATGCCTTGCAGGTTACAACTTTGTTTGTCTCTACCGCCATCTAAATGAAATGGATATTTTCCTCAACTTCCTTTCAACACTTATCAATTACTTTCTGTACCCCGCTTTTGATTCTTCTATTGCTGAAAGTGGATCCTTCATATTGACATTATCTCGGTCCCTCTTCATTGTGTACAACTCAACTAATTTTCCTCTTCCCAAGGATACAATCCTAAATCTGAGATGAGACTCAGACAAACTATGTTGATTAACCAATGCGCCAGCTGCCGCAAGCATCTTTGGCATCTTTGTGCCTTCAAGCTTTTAAGCATGCGTATTGACAGGCAAGAGATTTTTCCGTGAAACCACGGATTTCCACGGATTTTGAAATTCGTTTAAAAAAAAATCTAAATCTCAATAAATCTATAACTGGCTTTCCGCGAGACAGTGGGGGTGGGACTGATGATCGAAGGTGCTGATTAGACGAGAGGGACATCGGTCAGCAGGCACAGGACATGATGATTCAGCACGATGATTGGAGGAGGGACGTGTCCAGGGGCAGGAGAGGCGAGGCCTGGTGAAGTGAGGCGCCGGGGCCGGGAGCACAGGAAGCAGCAGCCCCGCGGGAGGACAACGGGAGAGTGGGCACTGGGCTGGAAAAGGGAAGGCTGGGGCGCAGCTGCAGGGCCAGGGCCTTGTCAGTGTCAATAAGTGTTTTAAAGCAAGTAGAGGGAGTGTGAGTGAGCGCTGCTGAGCAGAGAGAGGAGTCTCTGAGTAAAGGTGAGGGGACGTCCCTGTGTGTGAGCAGTGTGAGCAGTGAGGGGATCCCTGTGAGTGTGATCAGTGAGTGGAGTCCCTGTGAGTGAGCAAAGGCGAGGGGTTTTGTGTGAGCAGTGAGGGGTTCCGTGTGAGTGAGCAAATGTGAGGGGTTTCGTGTGAGTGGGGAAGACCCTGCGAGAAATTAAGGGTAAACAGGCAAGAAAACTGTGTCATTTCAAGGTACAATTATTTTAAAAATCTGCATAAAGGGGGCAGATTTGGTATCTGCCGAGGGATTTCTTTACTCGGAGGGTGATGAATCTGTAGAATTCATTGCCACAGAGGGCTGTGGAGGCAGTCAATGGAATCAAATTTGTATATTTTGCTGGTTATGATAATATGTAGTTTGGCACTAAGAATTGTCAGCATCTAAACTTTTAAATGAAATACCAGGAAGAAGATATTTTTAATTGCCTTGTTTATGTTTTAAAGCTGAATGTTTATGTACAATTCACATTTTTTGGTAAGATAATTGGAAATCACATTTTTAGGTTGGTATTTCAGAGAAATTCAGATATTTTGGAAAATGAAATATTAAATTAATATTAATAGTTTCCAGTAACTGAACAGGTTATTTTGACATGGGAACAAAGAATAGGTGAAACATGATTTTAGTTTTTACCTTCATTTAGCAAATTCAATATCATCTCCAAATATCCCTTTGTTAAAGAATGCTTTTGGTCTTTTCTCTTTTCGCAGATCATATGTAAACAAACATAATTTTATGTTTTGAAGTAAAACTGAACATTTGCAAGTCTGCAAATGTCTGCTGCTCATTTCTTAATGAATAATTATTAAGAATTATTATAAATAATTATTCAGTTCACTAATTGCAGCAAAAAATGTAAAGTTCTCTTTATCTTTTTGTTCTTTCTTAACATGGCCTTACCCTAAATATCAGATGTGTATTTCTTTGCTTGCATGGATCAATCAAATTGAGACTGTGGCCAAGAAACTACACCAAAGCCTCAACTTCCTCGGAAGAATGAGGAATTTCAGTATGTCTCCAATGATGATAACAAACATATAGATTCACCATAGAACGCATGTAATTGGTATGCATCGGGGCTTGGTTTGGCAACAGCTGTGGTCACAATAATAAGAATTACAGAGAGTTATCTGTCTCCACTTTATACTGCATTGGGAAAACAGCTAACATAATCAAGGACCATTTTCACCCTGGTCATCCCCTCTCTGGGCAGAAATTACAAAAGCTCGATAAAACGTTTCACCACATTCTGGAACAGTTCCCTGCTGTAATCAGATTAACTGTACTCATAAGATAGGGTATAGTCCTGATCTTCCAAGGTAGACACAAATGCTGGAGTAACTCAGCGGGGTAGGCAGCATCCCTGGAGAGAAGAATTGGGTGATGTTTCGGGTCTGAAGAAGGGTCTCGACCCAAAACGTCACCCATTCCTTCTCTCCACAGATGCTGCCTGTCTGATTTACTCCAGCGTGTTGTGTCTACGTTCAATTTAAACCAGCATCTGCAGTTCTTCCCTACACGTCCTGATCTTCCAGCCTGTCTCATCGTGGATCTTGGACTTTTTGTGACTATAATGCAATACAGCTACATTTGGCACACAGGGTAATTTTCTCTTTGTTGTACTTGTGTACGTCTATATTCTACTCGTGTATCGTGTGATTTGACTGGATAGCACTCAAACAAAATCTTTTCACTGTATCTTGACAATAATAAACCAATACTAATGATTTCATCTGAAACAATTTAATATTGTCTATTACACAATAAAATATGTACATAAAAGAAGTGTAAAATAACTGGGTAATTATAATTATTATATACAGAAATCATTGGGTTGATTGCATTGTGATACTATAATATTATAGAACAGGTTACTATATCGCATTTGTCACCACTAGGTATCTGCAAATGCTACTTATCCTATTAATTCAGAAGAAAGGTTTCTAAATAATTTTTGAAAACCATCTAATTTTAATTTAAGGTACACAAAAATGCTGGAGAAACTCAGCGGGTGCAGCAGCATCTATGGAGCGAAGGAAATGGGTGACGTTTCGAAACGTCATCTATTTCCTTCGCTCCATAGATGCTGCTGCACCCGCTGAGTTTCTCCCAGCATTTTTGTGTACCTTCGATTTTCCAGCATCTGCAGTTCCTTCTTGAACACAAACATTTTAATTTACCTGTTTTTAAAAATTATTTTTTAATGTTCAGAAATTAATTGCATATCTGGTTAAATAGTTTGGTCATCTCAAGTCTTTCCTTCCACCCCTTTTCTGACCTTGCAGTAAAGATTGTTCTGACTTTTCCTGACTTTGTTCTTAAAAAGAGATCTTAACATGATTTAAATCATTAAAAGCATGATTTAAATCATTAAAAGCATGATTTAAATCATTAAAAGTATATTTTTATCCTTTTGTCAAGTTTGGAAAAGGGGAAGTACAACGGGATCTGGGAGTCCTTGTACATCAAACTATGAAAGTACGCATGCAAGCACAGCAGGCGGTGAAGAAAGCGAATGGCATGTTGGCCTTTATAACAAGAGCAGTCGAATATAGGAGCAAAGAGGTCCTTCTGCAGTTGTACAGAGCCCTAGTGAGACCACACCTGGAGCATTGTTTGCAGTTTTGGTCCCCTAATTTGAGGAAGTACATTCTTGCTATTGGGGGAGTGCAGCGTAGGTTTACAAGGTTAATTCCCGAGATGGCGGGTCTGTCATATGCTAAGAGAATGGAGCAGCTGGGCTTGTACACTTTGGAGTTTAGAAGGATGAGAGGGTATCTCATTGAAACATATAAGATTGTTAAGGACTTGGACACGCTAGAGGCAGGAAACATGTTCCCGATGTTGGGGGAGTCCAGAACCAGGGGGCAACAGTTTAAGAATAAGGAGTAAGCCATTTAGAACGGAGACGAGGAAACACTTTTTCTCACAGTGAGTGTTGCGTCTGTTGAATTCTCTTCCTCAGAGGACGGTGGAGGCAGGTTCTCTGGATGTTTTTAAGAGAGAGCTAGATAGGGCTCTTAAAAATAGCAGATATGGGGAGAAGGCAGGAACGGGGTACTGATTGGGGATGATCAACCATGATCACATTGAATGGCGGTACTGGCTCGAAGGGTTGAATGGCCTACTCCTGCACCTATTGTCTATTGTACCTTTCCTGCCATCAATTTATATTTTAATTTGGAGGTGTATAGAAGCCAGATAATGCAGCATCACCCTACCTCCAACCAGGCTCCTTCATTAAACCAGTCTTGTTCTTTATCTGGTGTGTTACACAGAAAAGCTGGAGAAACTCAGCGGGTGCAGCAGCATCTATGGAGCGAAGGAAATAGGCAACGTTTCGGGCCGAAACCCTTCTTCAGACGAAGAACTTGTTCTTTATCTTATCTTTATATAATCAGGGTCTATATATCCATCCGTTACCCCTATTATATTCATGATAGCCATCCACATTACAATAAATGACCTTTATTTGCATATGATTTGGCCACCTTTAGACTTTAAAATACAGTCTGGAAACAGACCCTTCGGCCCATCGGGTTCGTGTCCACCAGCAATCACTCTGCACACCAGCACTATCCTATACACTCGACACTCTACAATTTACAGAAGCCAATTAACCTGCAGACCTGTATGTCTTTGAGTATGGGAGGAAACTGGAATACCTGGAGAAAACGGACACGGTCACAGGGGGAACATACAAATTCTGCATCAAACCGGGTCTCTGGAGCTGTAAGGCAGTAACTCTACTGCTGCGCCACTGTGCCACCTTAATCTGTTTTGGAGAACAGATTAATTTAGTAGATTATCTGCTTTCTGAGTAGAACAACATCACAGAAACAATGCAAATTTTCACCAAATTGTGATATAATTTATAGTAAATTGCTAACTTTACCAAACATTATAAAGTGAATTGGTTTGCAATTATGCACAGTGTTAGGATTACCAAATTCAGTTACTTGATACGTGTCTATTTTGTTAATTTATTTTAACATGTATATTAAGTTTTATCCATTCATCTATTCAAAATATTTTTGTAAATAGTTGATCAGGACAAAGCAATTGATGTTAAAAAAGAAATCTTGTTTACACCTAAGCCAAATCGCTTTCTCTGGTAGATGTATTTTTACAAAGCAGTAAACTTAAAACGGAATAGCTAGAATTTCCCAGAAGCTTGCAGTTAAGGTGTTAATCTTATGTTGTAAATTGATTCCTCATTCAAGCATTTGAATTCTAGATTTTCAGATCGATCTGCTATTAATTATATAGTAGATTATATTTCTCTTTAGATTTAGTCTGATTTAGCTCTTAGGACTAAAGGAATCGAGGGATATGGGGGAAAAAGCACGAACGGTGTGCTGATTTTAGATGATCAGCCATGATTATATTGAATGGCGGGGTTGGCTCGAAGGGCTGAATGGTCTACTCCTGCACCTATTTTTCTATGTTTCTTTCTATAAAGAAAGATACATTTTCTCTTTTCTCTTTCTATAAAGATGGCATTAAAATGAAAAAAAAAATCAGATTAGCACTACATATAGGACACTGATTCACTAAATAGCTGACTGCAGCCCAAAGATATGACTGATTTTGGGGTGCAAACTCCAGTATGCTGCACCCTGCACTACTTGTGATGGGTCTGAGCAGCATGCTGAGTAGCTCTTCAGCCAATAGGAAGTTTAATTTGTGAATACATTGCAATTTGCGTAAATTACATACGAGGTTAAGAGAAGATCAGAGATGGCTGGTAAAAAGTTTTAAACAAATCATAAAGCCTTTGGGTCAAATTTTTTTCCCTTTGAGTATTTAAAATCCCACACTTGAGAACAAGTGTCTAGACCAGGGACATTATCAACATTGATTGTGCCATTAAAAAGAAAAACTTCAATCCTGAATGCACTAATCCAAACCTTAACGCCTTTTCTTCATGAGGAGCTGATGAGCAGGAAAGTCCTCTTGCACACTGAAGAAATGGGTGTTTGATTTATATCGTAACAGTGAATGCTTACAGAAGTTAAGCTATTATTACTGGGGACAAAAATAGGCCAGCCAATGCCTTTCCTTTCCTGTCTTGAGTCTCCCAGGATCCAGTGAAAACATAAAAAAACCCGAAACAAGAACTGTGACCTTGTAGAGTGTAGGTTCTTTTCCTTTTCCTTTTTCAGTTTTGTGAACAAAAACTGCTGCTGTTACATTTGATTTAATAAAAATAAAACAAATGGCATAAGGTGGCTGATGTGCTTGTTGCATATTTGATATCGGATTTGCAGAATGGCAGAATTTTTAAGAATGTAGTACCTGCAGGTTAATGCAACGTCTGGCAGCTTCTACAATTGAGATCCCAACTTTTAATTTGTAATATGTGGATGTTGCAGGTACAAAAGTAATCTAATTTCAAGACGCTAAATTGTTGGTAAGCCCCAGTGATAAATCAGTTTTGGATATACAAGAAATGCCATGGGATAATTTTATTTAATTGTTTAACATGTTGGAATATCCTCATGTAGTGTCTACATGGAAGCCCTGGATGGTGCAGTGTATGCACAAAGAAGTGTTTGAAATAGATGTTACTATACAACAGTATATATATATTTTGGTTAACAGCAGTTTAAAATGTAATTCAATTTGAGAAGACATTTAAGAGTCTAGACAATAATAAGCTTTTGCAAAAGAAATATGGATTTTTAAAAATATTTATTTCCATATATATATATGCATCTTTCTTTTGCTGTTACACCAGTTTGCAATTTAATTAAACTGGAAGAAACTAAAACAGTAAAATCTATAATTTATTTCGTAGCTACTCAAATTGATGTATACCCATGTAGTCTAAATCAATGTACTCTTGCTGACACTTGCTCATTTTACCAAACTTTTTATTTTGTATTATAAAAGCTCACCTAACTGGCAAAATGTGATTGTTTTAGTAAAAGAACACAAAGTTTCCAGTAAAACCCAACCCATATTTGGCAGTCTAAAGTTTGTACTGTAGATTATACTTCACTTTTGCTGTTCTGTTTTCCAAAGCGCAAAGGGAAACAAAAATGGGTAGTTGCAACGTTTGTCAGTCCAATTTTGGGCAGCATTCTCAATAGACAATAAGAGGAGGAGTAGGCCCTTCGAGCCAGCACCGACCGCCATTCAATGTGATCACGGCTGATCATCCCCAATCAGTACCCCGATCCTGCCTTCTCGCCATATCCCCTGACTCCGCTATCTCTAAGAGCCCCATCTAGCTCTCTCTTGAAAGTATCCAGAGAACCGGCCTCCACCGCCCTCTGAGGCAGAGAGTTCCACAGACTCGCAACTCTCTGAGAAAAAGTGTTTCCTCGTCTCCGTTCTAAATGGCTTACCCCTTATTCTTAAGCTGAGGCCCCCAACATCAGGAACATGTTTTCTGCCTCTAGCGTGTCCAAACCCTTAACAATCTTATATGTTTCAATAAGATCCCCTCTCATCCATCTAAACTCCAGAGTGAACAAGCCCAGCCGCTCCATCCTCTCAGCATATGACAGTCCCGCCATCCCGGGAATTAACCTTGTAAACCTACGCTGCACTCCCTCAATAGCAAGAATGTCCTTCCTCATATTAGGGGACCAAAACTACATACAATACTCGGGTGTGGTCTCACTAGGGCCCTGCACAACTGCAGAAGGACCTCTTTGCTCCTATACTCGACTCTTGTTATAAAGGCCAACATGCCATTTGCTTTATTCACTGCCTGCTGTACCTGCATGCTTTCTTTCATAGACTGATGAACAAGGACCCCCAGATCCCGTTTACTTCCCCTTTTCCCAACTTGACGCCATTTAGATAGTAATCTGTCTTCCTGTTTTTGATACCAAAGTGGATAACCTCACATTTATCCACATTAAACTTCATCTGCCATGCTTCTGCCCACTCCCCCAACTTGTCCAAGTCACCCTGCATTCTCATAGCATCCTCCTCACAGTTCACACTGTCACCCAGCTTTGTGTCATCTGCAAATTTGCTAATGTTACTTTGAATCCCTTCATCCAAATCATTGATGTATATTGTAAATAGCTGCAGTCCCAGCACCGAGTCTTCCAGTACCCCACTAGTCACTGCCTGCCATTCTGAAAGGGACCCATTAATCCCTACTCTTTGTTTCCTGCAAGAATGTCCTTCCTCATATTAATAATAATTAATTTCCTCTTTGCCAACCAATTTTCTATCCATTTCAGCACTGTACCCCCAATACCGTGTGCCCTAATTTTGCACACTAATCTCCTATATGGGACCTTATCAAATGCTTTCTGAAAGTCCAGATACACTACATCCACTGGCTCTCCCTTGTCCATTTTCCTAGTTACATCCTCAAAAAATTCCAGAAGATTAGTCAAGCATGATTTCCCCTTCGTAAATCCATGCTGACTCGGACCGATCCTGTTACTGTTATCCAAATGTGCGGCTATTTCATCTTTTATAATTGACTCCAGCATCTTCCCCACCACCGATGTCAGGCCTATAATTCCCTGTTTTCTCTCTCCAGCCTTTCTTAAAAAAATGGGATAATATTAGCTACCTTCCAATCCACAGGAACTGATCCTGAATCTATAGAATATTGGAAAATGATCACCAATGCGTCCACGATTTCTAGAGCCACTTTGTTAAGTACCCTGGGATACAGACCATCAGGCCCAGGGGATTTATCAGCCTTCAGTCCCATCAGTCTACCCAACACCATTTCCTGCCTAATGTGGATTGCCTTCAGTTCCTCTGTTACCCCAGATCCTCTGGCCACTAGTACATCAGGAAGATTGTTTGTGTCCTCCTTAGTAAAGACGGATCCAAATTACTTGTTCAACTCATCTGCCATTTCCTTGTTCCCCATAATAAATTAACCCTTTTCAGTCTTCAAGAGTCCAACTTTGGTCTTAACTAATTTTTTCCTCTTCACATACCTAAAGAAGTTTTTACTATCCTCCTTTATATTCTTGGCTAGCTTACCTACGTACCTCACCTTTTCTCCCCGTATTGTATTTGGTTATCTTCTGTTACTCTTAAAAACATTACGCAATCCTCTTCCTTCCCGCTCATCTTTGCTATGTTGTACTTCTCTTTTATTTTTATACTGTCCCTGACGTCCCTTGTCAGCCACGGTCGCCCCTTACTCCCCTTGGAATCTTTCTTCCTCCTAGGAATGGACTGATCCTGCACCTTCTATATTATTTCTAGAAATACCTGCCATTGTTGTTCCACTGTCATCCCTGCTAGGGTATCTTTCCAGTCAACTTTGGCCAGCTCCTTCCTCATGGCTCCATGGTCCCCTTTATTCAATTGTAATACTGACACCTCCGATCTACCCTTCTCCCTCTCCAATTGTAGATTAAACCTGACCATATTATGGTCACTACCTTCTAATTGCTCATTAACCTCAAGTTCCTTTATCATATCTGGTTCATTACATAATACTAAATCCAGAATTGCCTTCTCCCTGGTGGGCTCCAATGCAAGTTGCTCTAAGAATCCATCACGAAGTAACTCTATAAAAGTCCCTTTCTTGGGATCCAGTACCAACCTAATTTTCCCAGTCTACCTGCTTGTTGAAATCTCCCATAACAACCACACCATTACTACATGCCAATTTTAAGTCCCGATTCAAATTGCACCCTGTCCAGGCTACTGTTTGGAGGCCTGTAGATAAGTCCCATTAGGGTCTTTTTACCCTTACAATTCCTTAATTCTATCCATACTGACTCCACATCTCCTGTTTCAATGTCACCCCGCACAAGGGACTGAATTTCATTCCTCACCAACAGAGCTATCCCACCCCCTCTGCCCACCTGTCTGCCTTTTCGATAGGAGGTATACCCTTGGATATTCAGTTCCCAGCCCTGGCCCTCTTACAGCCATGTCTCTAATTTCCACAACATAATACTTGCCAATTTCTAACAGCCTCGAGCTCGTCCACTTTTTCTTATACTTCGCGCATTTATATACAACAATTTGACCTCCGTATTCATGTCTCCCCTCGCACCGCTTGCAATTGGCCCTGACCTTACTCTTTAATCCCTTCTCGAACTTTCCTTCCCATTAATCCGAGAATCTTTTGTAATTTTTCCTGTTCTCACTTCCCCTTCAACCATCTTTATACTCCCATTTTGTCAATCCTTCCCCCCCACTATTTAGTTTAAACCCACATGTGTAGCCCTAGCAAAACTGCCTGCCAGAATGTCGGTCCTCCAGTCTCCTCCTACTTTCTGCTTGTATCATTAATCCTAAATTTCAAGCACTGGAATGTTTCTTCTATATAGCCTGTACTTGCAGTTACTTTTGCAGCCATGAGTAGCATAATGCAGTGTCTCGGGTCGAGATCCTTCTTCGGACCCTTCAGATCCTTCAGGGTCTCAACCCGAAACATCACCCATTCCTTCTCTCCAGAGATGCTGCCTGTCCCGCTGAGTTACTCTAGCTTTTTGTGTCTATCTTCGGTTTAAACCATCATTTGCAGTTCCTTCCTACACATGGAATATAAAAGGTATGTGAAACTTGTATTCTTGTATTTCTTTTAGACTATTTAATAATGGTATTCTGTATCTTAATGTTTAGCAGTCAATAGAATGGCTGCATAAATCATAGTTTTTGGCTTATCTGCAGACATTTTGCACATTAAAAATTCAATTGATGTTATTCGTCACATTCAGCATTGATTGTTGCATAACAGAAAAATAAAAGCTCCAACTCTCTAGAAGCATTCATAATTTTAAGCAGAAGCCACTGTAAATATACAAATAGATGTAGGTTAGACAAAATATGATCACAACAATCAGTCAATATTGAGATTAAAATAACCACGCTTTAAATAGGTCAGATGTTAGTTTATGAGAAAATAGGTTTGAATCTCATCAGGCCCAAGAAATAGTTTGGGAGATTTGAAAATGTGCCTTAAATCCTGGATTTCCTATATGCAAAAATCATTAACTGTGTGACAAATTTCAGCTTGGTGACTAGTTGTCTTAAAATATCAACATTTATGTTCACCGTTATAAGATTTACCATTAAATGGCACAGCAGCAAGCAACAAAAATCTGATGTCTTAGTAAATTGATCCTGATGGCTGCCTGCTGCTTGGAAAGTTAAAGAAAATGTAGAGAAATGTCCGAAGTTAAGGCCTTGTTCACAGCACTTTCAATTTTGCTTCTCTACAAAATGTTTGGCCTCACCCTGGCAATGGAGGAGGCCAAGGACAAATGAGTCGGTGTGGGAATGGGAAGGGGAATTAAATTGGTTGGCAATAGGGAGATTCAGATTGCCACAAATCGAGAGTGTAGGTGCTCGGCAAGGCAGCTGCCTGGTCGAGTAGGTGAGCATGTTACTCTGCCAACGAGGTGAGCATGTTACTCTGGTCAAAATTAGTATAGAATGCAGAATGCATTGGACTCGTAGGGAGGGAAGTGCTGTTGGCAGTGATTCTGCTCGACTTTATTTATGGCATATAAGCCGTGTCACAATTGCTGGGTATCTGTTTAGTTTAGAGGTACAGCGTGTAAACTGGCCTTTCGGCCCACCGATTCCGCCCCAACCAGCGATCCCCGCACATTAATACTACCCTGCACACACTTGGGACAATTTTACATTTATGCCAATTAACCTACAATCTTGTACTTTTTTGGAGTGTCAGAGGAAACCAAAGATCTTGGAGAAAACCCACGCAGGTCACGGGAGAATGTAAAACTCCTTACAGACAAACACCCATAGTCAGGGTCGAACCTAGATTACTGGCGCTGTTGGGCAGTTGCTACACCACCATGCTGCCCTTGGTTAGCCTTGTTTCTAGCTTGGTACAGAATTATCTTTTGGTATACCTAATGGCTTTGCAAAGTTCATGCCTAGGTTTTTTTTGTACAAGTTGGAATCACCAACTTGTCTTCATTAGGGAGTGTTTCTCATGGTTCAACCATGGTTTCTGTTTGGGGAACAGCTTTTTCTTATTTTCCACCCTATCTGTACCTCTCATAATTTTGCATACCTCTATCAGGACTCCCTCAGCCTCGTCTGTTCCAAGGTAAAACAATGTTAGCCTATCCAGTCTGTCCTCATAACAAACATTCCATCTCATGCAATATCGTGGTGAATCTTCTGCACCCTCTCTTTACTTAATTTACTTAATACCACATAACTGTGGGAACACAGGTCCATCTATTCTGATTTCTAATTTCGACAACTACCATAGTTCCTCTTCACTTTTGTATGTGCATGTCTTGGCTTTTGTGGGGAGATTGTTTCCCAAGATCTATGGTGTGAAATAAAGTAAATAATATAATGATGCAACTCCCTTTTTAGTCAGATATGAAGGAGTCACTTCTTTCATTTATCAAGTAAAACATCTGATTGACTAGGCTTTGAATTTCTTGTAGTCTATGGGATGTAATTAATTTATTGTAAGTTTGAGAGCCACAGTGATTCTCTTGATCAGTTAAATCCGGAAAAAAACGTTTTTTAACATGAAGCACATTTTTCTATTCAAATTTAAACTATTTTGCAATGATATGAGGATTAAAATGTTATTTATTTATGACAGATGAATGAAATATATCATATGGAATAATGCTAACATATGACATACGATTGTTCTTGATTTACAATGGAACTTTAGGATTTGAAATTGTTTGGTGTGTTCAGCGGTTCATATTCTTCATCTTGGTTGCAGCTGTAAAAGAACAAATTCTGTCTCCTATCAGCCTTCCCGCACCAATCATTATCCATTTCCAGAATTTTGTATATAGAACATTGAACTACATTTAAAAGCATGAGTAGAATTGATTGGATTTAAATTTCCCTTCATGTCATGGCATAAAATAAATATAAATATTGTTTGTTTATTCCATGTGTAATTCATTACCTGTTAAATGTTGTGGTCTGATTACTTTTTGAGAACTTCAGTGTAAAAGCCAAGCATCCACACTAATAGTATCACCGAGATTTCTTGAATGCAAATATTCTCTAGTATTCGTGAAACTAAAATAAGATATTGCCAATCCTGCTGAATTGTATTTTCACTATGTTAATTGATTGTAAATTTATTTCGTTGACTTAATGCCAAAAGGGAATTTGTAGTAAATAATGAGGTATTTATTCCCTGTTTCTTCAGATTAATTTAAAGGTAGAATCTCAACAGCAAAAGAGAACATTGATTTTGAGGCTGGCAAATGTGTTCCTTGATTTTAAGTTGTAAAATCGCTATCTTTAATTGCTGATGATAATAATATTTGCTGGTCTGCATTGATAATAATTATCTGTATTACAGATACCTTGAAGCTTATGAAAAGGTACATCACTTTGGTGAAGATGATGACGAGCTTGGTTCAGGTGGTCAGCGGGTCCAAGTTCCTGTTGGTGGGGTACCTTCATCATACAGTTACCAGCAGCATATATTTTCAGGTAAATGATAATTCAGTCGTATTACTGCTTTTGTGCTACTGCACCAAAGTTAGAAATATAACAATCTTACAGCTTTTATGATTTTTTTTTTTTAATGTCCATCACTGGAAATCTATGGAACCTTATTTTGTAGTGGATTAAAAATATAATTAATCTTCAAGTACTGAGGGATGATAATAAAAGGAAAGAGAAAGCAGGCTTAGTCAGCTACAATATTTCAGATCACACTTACTGAAATTTCCCTTTTGTGGATTTCAGCATATTTCCTCGGTTATGCAGGGTTTCATTCCTGTGGATTGTCATAACCCGGACAGTTTGTAAGCGGGTAATACAGCCATGTGCTGAGTACCAAGTTGCAGAAAATGATTGCAGCCCTGCAGCATCTAAGAAATCCATCCCAAATACTCGTTGGAGAGGACTTGTAGGCAACAAATACCTCATGAATATGTAATAAACAAAATGCTGCAGATAAGTTACTGAATTGGGTAGGGCTGCACCTTTCAACCAAATGGTATAGGTCAAATCCTAATTTTGAATAAATTGTATGTCTGCCAATATGCCATTTAAAAATAGTAGTACACAAAATGCTTCACCAATTTCATTTTGGCAAATCCCATGAATAGTTACAAAAATCATTAATGGCAAATGGTGTAGAACATCTTTGCCAATGACCTTGCAAGAAATTAGCTGGAATATTGCCAAGTGATACCCAAAGCATTTATTTGGAAACTTATTTGCATTCAAAAGGTGATGTAATGGCGAGAAATGTGCAGTCTTTACCAGCAGAGATGCACACTTCATTCGCTGCCTAAAGAAACCTAATCTGGTTATAGGTCATTGGGATTGCCTCCCTCAGAAGAGGGGGATAGGTAGCCAGTCCAAAACAGTAAAAACACAAGATGCAAGATTTTGCATCAAGACCTGAAAATTACTCTGGAAAACTGTGTTTTAACTGTCTCTTATGTGATGCCATGTTTTGATTCCTCCTGATGGCTTCGTCTTTCTAACTAGGCTATGTTGGGTAGTAGGGTTGAGGTGTACTTTGAGGGATGGGGAAAGAGATAAAGAAGTAAGCTTCTGGATAATGAGAACTTTTTGAGTGGAATAGATTATTTTTTTAATCCAGTTTGGAAATGACAACAGTTTTCATTGAGATGAGATCTTGCTTCATATCCAAGAGTGTAAAGAAAGACCCCGATCAATTTGTCAGTAAGTTGAAAACATAAGCAGATTCAACGCAGATATTTGTTCTCCAAAATTGTTTATAGTCACTCCTGGTGCGCCCCTAAAATATGTGCGTCAGTATTAAAATCTGCCCTAATTTGCTGTACTTTTCTTGTGGACAAATTGGCCTTTGGAGTGCAAAACCACTTTACTGACAGCAAAAAGAAAAAACAAATTATGACTTCTGCTTTTCAGTTTGAAAATAAAATGGGTATGGGCAAGGTGTTGCTAATTCAATGCATTGGTTGTGATTTTGGTGTTTTCAGTTAAATCTAGTGGCACTATGAAAGCGTATTTTCATATGCTGAGGCATACCTGTTACATCACAGGAAATTATTGCAAGCTTACAAAAAGAATTGTGAAGAAACTTAATTGAAAGAAGTAATGTGTTTTCATGTAGAAAGTTTGGAACATTTCTCTATATTTTGTAAATATCATGGGTAACTATTTCCAATAACAGTTTATAAAAAAATAAAAAAAACTGGAAAGTAGTAATCACCAATGTGTTCATTTGGTTTGGCTTTCTGCTGATCCCAATCATCTTTAATAATTTAAAGCTCAGTGGTAAAGTTATGAAATAATGGTGTGCAGTCAGGCCTTCTTGGACATATGGTGGTTTAAGTAGTAATAATCAACTAGTATATCTTATTTTTTGAAAATGTAACCAGCAATTACTTAATTACTTTATAAATTAATTGCATAGATTTTAAAAGAAAATTTAATTTAATTTTACCCAACCTCTGCCCCCCCACCCCCACTCCCCCACTCTCGCCCCCAGTTTAAAAATTCACGGGTACAATGTATTTGTGCTGTTTAACATATTAATTAATTTGTGTCGTGAATAATATTGAACTTGTGAAAGTTACTGTTTATATTTTGCTCTCTTTCTCTTAGATTATATTCGGCAAAGCTATGGACTTAATACAGAGTTTGTCAAAGTTAGTATCTACAATAAATTGGTGCTCTCCCTTATGTCTGGACTCCCTAATGAAGTTGATTTTGCAATTAATGTTTGCACTCTTCTCTCAAATGAGAGTAAGCACATTATGCAACTTGAAAAGGACCCCAGAATCACCACAATACTACTTGCAAATGCTGGAGTTTTTGATGATAGTAAGTTAATTTATTTAATATTGAAATACCTTAACGATATTTGATGTTGCTTTTTTTGTTCAAATTCAAATATGGTACTGTAAAACATAAGGTGATATGTGTGAATTGTTCATAATCTACATAATTGTATATCTTAAAATTTAAAGAGAAATGTGATACATTATGCATGAGATATTCATGCACACTTCTTCCACTAAGAGTATAAATGTCTTGTTCTGGAATAGTTGATCATTTAGTTTTCTTTGATCGGCAACTTTTCCTATCATTATTGTTAAACAATTAGGACAAACATTCAAAACTACCCAATTAAAGTAATATTTAATGCTAATTTGTATCTGTGGAACAATACTGAATAGGAGCAGACCAGCACTTGGTATGTCATCTTCCATGCCTCGGTGATTTAACTGCTTATCTATATACTTGGGGCATTTTATCCTGTATTCCAATCTGCCTTTGGATATTTTTTTTCCTCTAAAGTACTTACCCCCATTCCTTTGCCCACCAGATTTAGATTTCGCTACGATGGGGAAATGTTTTGTCAAGTCAAGTTTATTTGTCACATACACATATGAGATGTGCAGTGAAATGAAAAGTGGCAATGCTCGCGGACTTTTGTGCAAAAAGACAAACAACCAAACAAACTATAAACACAATCATAACACACATATTCTTTTTACATAATAAATAATGGAAGGAAAAACGTTCAATAGAGTTAGTCTCTATGGTCCACACTATGGTCCACTTTATTTATGCCCCATTTCAGGTTTCTGTCTCTGCCTCCTTGGCAGCCTAACAAACTCAGTCTATCAATTTTATTTTAGATACCACGCAAAAATACGCCCTTTGGCCAACCCAGTCCACGCCGATTAGCTATCCACATACACGAGCACTATCCTACACACTAGGGAGAATTGTTCCCGCAGCTAATTAACATACAAATCTGTATGTTTTTGGAGTATGATAGGGAACTGGAGCACCTGAGGAAAACCCATGTAGTCATCGGGAGAACGCATAAACTCTGTACAGACAGTACCCATAGTAAGGATCGAACCCAGGCCTCCGGCGATGTAAGTCAGCAACTCTGCACCACCGTGCTGCAAATTCTCACCTTGTAACAAACTGTCCATCCCAGAAATATCCCAGTGATTCTTCAATGACTTTTAAGAGGTTATTAGATAGACATATGGCTATGCAGGGACTGGAGGAATATGAATCGCATGCAGGCAGAGATTAGTTTAACTTGGAATCATGTTCAGCACAGCCATCGTGGGCCAATAGACTTAATCCTGTGCTATATTACTGTGCTATACAAAAGATGGTCACACTTTGCATTTAAGCTTCATACAAATGGCTGGTGAAGTGTAAATTTTCTACTCCAGCTGAAGATAGACACAAAATGCTGGAGTAACTCAGCAGGTCAGACAGCATCTCTGGAGAAAAGGAGTAGGTGACGTTTCGGGTCGAGACCATTCTTCAGATCTTTATTTCCAGAGATGCTGTCTAATCTGCTGAGTTCCTCCAGCTTTTTGTGTCTATCTTTGATTTAAACCTGCATCTGCAGTTTCTTCCTACACTTTTCTCCTCCAGCTGTTGGATTCTTTCTCCTTTCCCCTATTTTAGTGATTAATACATTCAGTTTTATGTGGATGTTGATATCAAGGCAGCAGACCTACATGGTTACTAACTTTAATATTTCTTCATTAATTGTGCTAGAATTTACTGTTTCCTAAAGGAATTATTGGTTCTTTTTTTTTGGAATTGCCTATTTTGTTCCTATCTTCAGCAATGTTTTGATGTGTAACGTGAATTGAATGTAATGATGATACAGGTGCACAACCTTTTATCCGAAAGCCTTGGGACCAGACACTTGTCGGATTTCGGACATTTTCGGATTTCCGAATGGAAGATTTTTAGTGTAGATTAGGTAGGTAGCGCGGGCGGCTTGAAAAGTCTGGAGCGACTGCCTCCTCCCCGGAGACCGGGGAATCATTGTAAATCATTGCATAAATGTTAGTCAGTTAGTTTGGAGGGATTTTATGTGGTGGTGGTGGTGGTGGTGGTGGTGGTGGGGTGGGTGGGTGAAGGGGTAAACTTTAATTCTTAGTCCCCTACCTGGTCGGCGACTCCCAACAGCTCCGACCCCGGCAACTCGACCCCTGGCTGCGAGGCGCTCCAAATCCAGCGCTGCCCGCGGCCGGACGCCCGCAGCCCCAGCTCCGCGAACGTTGGGGGAGAAGGCGGCCTCAGCGCCCTGGAGCTTACCGCACAGCGACCCGGTAAGGCATTGCCCGCTTCCCGCTGGTATCCCAGCGCTGCGACGCCGCCGACTCCCAACATTTGCGGAGCTGGGGCTGCGGGCGTCCGGTCGCGGGCGGCGCTGGATTTGGAGCGCCTTGCAGCCAGGGGTAGAGTTGCCGGGGTCGAGCTACAACCGGCGCCGCCCGCAGCCCCAGCTGGGAGTTGGCGGCCACAGCGCTGCGGAGCTTACTGCACGGCGACCCGGTAAGGCATTGACCGCTCCCCGCCTCTCCGACCAGGTAGGGGACTAAGAATTAAAGTTTACCCCTTCAACCCCCCCCCCCCCCCTTCACATAAAAGTCCTCCAAACTAACTGACTAACATTTAAGCAATGATTTACAGATGTTTAAGTGTCTCCCCGGTCTCTGGGGAGGAGGCAGCCGCTACAGTAGTACAGACCTGGGTTGACCGTGGGTCGTTTTGGGTCAAGTTTGGCGCCAAACGCGAGCTTTGGTGTGCAGACGACATCCTGGAAAAAATGGCCGGTTTTCGGAGTTTTTCGGTTTCCGGAACACCGGATAAAAGGTTGTGCACCTGTACTTGCAAGGGTGGTGTGGTGGTGGAAGGGACATCAGAAAATCCGTCAGGGGGGCTGAACCCTCGGAAAGCGCCTGGACCTGATGGTATACCCGGTCAAGTTCTCAAAACCTGTGCAGACCAACTGGTTGGAGATTTTGTGGACATTTTCAACCTCTCTTCTGAGGTCTGAGGTTCCCAGCTACTTTAAGAGGGCATCAATAATACCGGTGCCCAAGAAGAGTAAGGTGCCGTGCCTCAATGACTATCGACCAGTGGCACTAGCGTCTGTGGTGGTGAAGTGCTTTGAGAGGTTGGTTATGGGACATATCAACTCCTACCTCGACAAGAACCTTGACCCACTACAGTTCGCCTACCGCCACAACAGGTCAACGGAGGATGCAATCTCACTGGCTCTCCATTCCGCATTGGACCACTTGGACAATAAAAACACTTGCGTCAGGCTGTTGTTTATAGACTACAGCTCGGCGCTCAATATCATCATCCCCTCCAAGCTGGTTACCAAGCTCACGGAACTTGGTCTCTGCACATCCCTCTGCAATTGGATCCTTGACTTCGTCACTCACAGACCACAGTCGGTTCAAATGAGCATAAACACTCCATCCTCAGTAACAAAGCTGTTTGCTCAGCCCCCTGCTTTACTCACTCTATACCCATGACTAGCTGGAAATAGTGCGAACTCCATCATCTAGTTTGCCGACGACACCATTGTGTTGGATGAATTACAGATGGTGATGAGTCAGATTATAGAAGTGAGATCTGAAATGAGGTGAGTCTGAAATGTTACATCTCGAAGATATGAGATTCGTCCTAGCAGGTAAAGCAGACCAATTCTTAAAGATTTGGTCTCCTTTTATCGACTTATTACAAGTATATGGTGCAACATAACCGTGGAAATTAACTGTTTCAGAACTGGGTGAGGGGTGTGGAAAGATATGAAGCAGGTGTGGAAAGATATGAAGCAGATATGAACCCTTTCCCCCTTTTTTTTCTGTTTTGTTTTCTTCTTTTATTTTTTTTTCTGTTTTTTCTTGCTTTTTTTCCCTCTTTCTTTATATCTTTACGGGTTTTTTCTATCTATTCTTTCACGAACTATCAATATCACTACTTAACTTTCTCTTTCCTTCTCTTTTTTGCTTCTGTTACTTTTCTATTAAATTTAAAACAAGAAGTTGTACACACAATGTATTATGTTATACACGGTTTATACTACTGTACATTGCTTCTAATAAAAATATTTAAAAATAAATTAAAAAAAGGAAGTGAGATCGACCGATTGACCAAATGGTGCTAGCACAACAACCTGTCACGCAACATCAATAAGACCAAGGAACTGATTGTGGAGTTTGAAAGGGGAAGGATGAGGACCAATAAGATGAGGTAAACGAGGAGGAGGGAGATGGGGTAGGGTCTCCACTCCCTCTCCCTCTCTGCCCCTCTCCCTCTCCGCCCCACTCCCTCTCTATCCCCTCCCGCTACTCCTCCCCCTCCAACTCTACCCCCTTCCCTCTCTGCTGGCCCTCCCTCTCTACCCACCTCCCTCTCTAGGGAGTGGTGAGTATTGAGACCTATGGATGAGTGGTGGAATATTGCTTTCGGGGACCAGCCCTCCCATGTGACGCCGCATGCCCCCCCCCCCCCTCCCACTTGGTCTAGTATGACAATAAAACACTCTTAACTCTTGAATGACAAATTTCCTGATGCCATTTTTAAATGAAGACGTAGTTTTTAAATGGTTTTCGAATATATTCTTAATATTGCAGAAAGAAACCCATTCATTCAGGTTCAGTACAAAAGACTTGCTTTGACCTTTACTGATCCATATTGGTTTTCTCTATAATCAATCCAAATTCAGTAAGTGCTTGTTCACTAGTACCCTTAGTTATAGATTTCAGAAATCTCCTTGCAGCAGTTGAGTAAGATCTATAATTTCTAGTTTTGTTCTCTTTCAGAGTAACATTTGATTTTGCACTCTTTCAATCTAACTGAAATTTCCAGAAACAACACTGGAAAGTTAAAGCCATAACACTTTTATCAGTTCATAAATACCTTGTGTAAAAACTTGTTGGGATCAGGGGACTTAATTAGTCTTTAGTGCCAGTTCTTTAAAATTCGCAATTACTGTTTTCCAGTTTATGTTAACTTTAGCAATTCTAGTCCTTGATTTAATCCTTGTGCTGGGAATGTCGATATATTTTCCTCTTCACTCTACAGTGACATTTGTCGCGATGGACAGGTCAGTTTGGTGATGGGAAGAGGAATTGAATAGCATGCAATCTGAAGCTCAGGGTGGCCATTGCATACAGAAACAGTAGTTATTGGTTATCGTGTTCTAATGGTCTTTGTTCTGAGATAATTTTGTTTTGCTTTCCATATGCTGTTTCCTACATTGTGTTGATATTTCAGAAGTTCTTTTCTCCATAGCATCATAGCCAAAGTTCATTTCTAGATGAAAATAAATTCATCATGTTGCTGCTTCTGTGCAAAGTGATTCCGATATTTTTGCAACTTTAGAAATGTAATTTGCAAGTTCTTCATTGGCTGTAAAACTTTGAGTTGTCTCAAAATCATGCATGATAAATAAATTCTCTTTAGTTTTGATTATTGTACAGTGAATGTAAAACAACTGGCCAGTATCTGCGTTATCAATTACCTTTCAATTTGATGCCAATTATGTGGTTTAGTTAAAAACCTGTGTGAAATTGGCTGTAAGTTTAAATATATAAATTAATTGAAAGAACTTCAAGCTAAATGAATACAGCATGTTGGAATAAAGGAAGAAATAATGTTGAATTGTGTTTTCCTTACTACTTTGAGGAGCTAAGGGCAGCCAGGTTGTATGGGATGGGTAATTGATTTGGCTTGCATCTGGGATCTCCTGGGGACAGTGTCTGATGAAGGGGCGGGTTGGATTGAATGAACCAGTCACAGAGAACGTGGTCTCTATGGAAAGCAGGAAGGATGGGGGAACGGATGATGTGACTGACTTGTGGGATTGCATTGAAGCTGGTGGAAATGTTGGAGAACGTTTTGGATGCAGAGGCTGGTGGGGTGAAAGGCAGGGACTAGGTTATTTCTATACCCGTTCTGTCTGGGGACAGGAGGAGGAGCAATTCACAACTGCAGAGAAGACAATACATCTGAGGCATTGCAAGAGACATTGTTGGAGGAAGTGTAATATAGATAACTGTGTCTGGGTTTGTCAGGTGGAGGAGATCAATTAAGTGATTAAAGGTTATCGGAGATTATTATATTTTTACAGCGGAGATTGACAGATTTTTGATTAGTAAGGATGTCAGGAGTTATGGGGTGAAGGCAGGAGAATGGGGTTGAGAGGGAAAGAAGATCAGCCATGATTGAATGGAGGAATAAAGTTGATGGGCAAAATCACATTGTTATCCAAGAACTTATGAACTTTTGACATGGTTCAAGTGAATTTGAGGGCAGGGTGAAAGTTAGTGGTGAAGTTGATGACATTTACAAGTTGTGGTCTGGTGCAGGAGGCAGTGTCAAATGCAGTTGTCGATATAGTGAAGAAAGAATTGAGGGACTAGCTCGAGTACATTTGGAACAGAGTGTTTTTAATGTAGCCAACAAAGAGATAAATCATGTGAATGTCCATATCTGACATATTTGATTTGAAGAAAGTGTCTGCATTGTCTTTTGTGTCTCTATTTTCGGTTCAGTTGTGTTTGCTACTTTAACTGCTACTGCTTTAGGCTTACTCCAGATTTGATTTAGAAATTCAAAATCGTTTGGGGTAAATTAAGTACATTTTATATGTGAAGAAAATTTGGTAATTTCCATTGATCTGTTTAGAGAATTGTGCAGCCCATTGATCTAAATAACAAAACAATCCAATTATTTTGAAGAAATGTTATATCATGAGAAGTGCAAACACGGCAATATAGCATTTTACTATTTTACATTACACACTGTGATTCATTTAAATGTTTTGGGTATGTTTTGGCAATGCGCACTATTTGTGGAATTTTTCTGCAGCTAGTATTTGTGACAAATTCTTTGAATGCCTCGATAAATTTTCATTTAGTTGTGTTATTTGACCAGCAAAAATATTAAATTTGCATTGGTTTTTATTTGCTTTGTTTTAAAAGTAAGTTTACCAATCAAAACAGTCCTTTTGGATGGCCAACAATGCTTAGCTTTAAACTATGATAATAAACTATACTTTGTGCTTACATGTCCTAATATTACTATGTTCACAGCTTTGGGAACCTTGTCTTCTGTGTTTGGAACAGAGTGGAAGGAAAACACAGGCAGAAATTTTATTAAGGTAAAACATGTTTAATAGATTTGTGCAGGAACAATTTTAAAATATGTCCAGCTTATAACATGAAATAAAATTTTGAATTCAGACATTCCGCTTGTAAAGCAGCCACATAACGAAGGAACTATTTCACCCCCGGTCACTCCTCCTTCTCACCTCTCTTGTTGGGCAAAAGATACAAAAGCTTGCAAACATGTACCACCAGATTCATGACTGCTTCTTCCCCTCTATTAACAGACTACTGAATGGTCCTTCCATAAGGTAGGATGTGCTGTAGTCTTCCAACCTACCTCATTGCAGACCTTTGAACTTTACTTAGTTACTAACACAATAACACTATATTCTGCACTTTGGTATTTTTCTCTTTGTGCTATCTGTTTTACATGTGTACACAATACACAATACAATGTATTTGTCACTTGAACCTCATAGAGGCTCAAATGAAATGTTGTTTCTACAGTCATACACACAAGAAAAAAAGACCCAAGACACAACAGAATTTACACAGACATCCATCACTGCGCATCTCCTCCTCGCTGTGATGGAAGGCAAAAAAACTTAACTCTCCCCTGCACTCCCCATTCCCCTCCCGATGTCAGAGTCAAAGCCCCTGGTGGGCGATGGCAATTGTCCCGCGGCCATTAAAGCCGCGCCGGGTGATGCAAGGCCGCGCTCCGGGTCTTGTTGTTGGAGCCTCCGGCGGGCGCTAGCAAAGTCCCGCAGCCGTTGAAGCCGCGCCGGGCGATGATGTAAGGCCCCATTCCAGGTACTGCTCGACCCCGCGACTCGGGCAGGAGAAGTTGCCGTTGCGGAAGCCCCGAAAAGCGGTCTCCCAGCAGGGACCCGCGGGCTCCCGATATTACTGTCTGCCAGACCTGCGGTAAGCCTCCGAATCTCCGGGGGTCGGGTCACAGCAGCGCGCCACCACAACTCCACCCGCTCCGATCTCGGCCAGCTCCATGATGGTGAGTAGGTCCGCAGCTCCGCGACTGGAGCCCCAGGTCGTTCCTGCTGGAAGCCGCTCCACGTTGCAGCCCCAACGACAACGGAGACCCGACAGACGCGACACACACGCACACACACACACACACACACACACACACACACACACACACACACACACACACACACACACACACACACACACACACACACACACACACACACACACACACACACACACACACACACACACACACACACACCCCCCCCCCCCCCCACATCAAAAATTGAAGTGCAAACTACATTGTATGTGTATAACGTGTATGTTATAACATATAGCATCCAAGCTCTTCACTCAGTAACTGCGACAATAATAGATCAATGCTCGTAAATTGGAAACTATCAAAGTGGTGGAGGGCATTTGAGATAGAAGTCACCTTTTCATGCAGCAAAACAATTTTCTGATGTGTCATGGCAATTTCCTATCTGCAGGTTCAGATCCCAGTTATGTGTAGGGGGGAACTGTAGATGCTGGTTGAAACCGAAGACAGACACAGAAAGCTGGAATAACGGTGGGTCAGGCAGCATCTCTGGAGAAAAGGAATAGGTTTCGGTTAGAGATCCTTCTTCAGACTTCATTGGGATACAGAACTGTATGTCCTCAACAGAGGCCTCGCCTTCGTTCACCTCTGCCCCCACTTCAATGCGTTCTGGGTCTGTCATGACGTGGAGCTTTTCTTCTGTTGCCACGCTACCCTGCCTTTTTCTATAAGAAGGAATCCTCACCACTCAGTGATGACCCCTTCTCTCGTCTCCATCGGTCCCACTCCTCTTGGACTCCCGTGGACGGTCTTTTACCCTCTTTAGACCTTTTCATTTCTAACTGCCAGCGTGATATCAACTGTTCCACTACCCTAACCTACTTTAACCCATCCCCCTTTGAATGTATAGCCCTCTGCTCACTCTGCAGCAACCACAATATTATCAAACTCGCCGACAAGGAAGGTGCCATGGTAATCTGGCGAAGTAGCCTCTACTGTGCTGAGGCCAGGCGCCAGCTCTTGGACGCTTCCTCCTGCTTACCCTTGGACCACGATTCCACAGATGAACACCAGGCCATCATCTCAAAGACCATCTCTGATTTCATCATTTACATACAATTATCTGCACTTCACAACCTCCAACCTTATCGTTCCCCTGCCCTGCAAGGCCCGATTTTACCTTCTCCCCAAAATGCATAAACGCAATTGCCCTGGCAGACCCATTGTTTCTGCCTCCTCCTGCCCCACTGAAGTCATTTCCATGTACTTCGACTCTGCCCTATCCCCCCTGGTCCAATCCCTCCCGACATATGTCCAAGGTCTCACATACCCTTCGTCTCTTTAATTACTCTGGAACGAGTTTTCCAGGCTCATGTTTCCTTATTCCAGTCTGAAGAAAGGTCTCGACCCAAAACCTCACCTTTTCCTTTTCTCCAGAGATGCTGCCTGACCCACTGAGTTACTCTAACTTTCTGTGTCTGTCCTAGTAATCTTTGTTGTTTTATCTACATTTAACATATGCATACTTGTGTATGAGATGGTGGAACTACTTTTCAAATATGTGAAAATTAATTAGAGAAGGAAGTATTTCCAAACCATTGGCCCAATATATCTCCAAGAATTATAGACCAAATAGCTTGACATTAATTATAGGAAATATTAGAGTCCTTACTTAAAGCTGAGATGTGGCAGACAGAAGTACAGAAATTGATAATATAAAGAACAGTAAGCATAGATTTCAAAAAAGGAAGGCCATGCTTGGTTGATAAAGAAAAAATGGATGATTGAATTAAGTAGATGAAATACATTTGTATTTTCTGCAGCATTTGGTTAAAATACTGCATTACAGACTCTACAAAGTAGAGGATTATCAGACTAGTCAGCTGGTTACAAGACTGGTCAGTAATAAGTCGTTATAGCAAGCATGAGATTTTCTCCTCGGCTCTGCGGATTTTGAGGTTCGGTGGGGCTTCGCTGCCGCCGTGGCCCCATCGTCGCAAGGCTTCAACGCCTCACTTCAAGCCTCCGTGTTGCTGAGCGGGTGAATGGCCGAGCCCCGTGGTGCCCAGCTGTGGGCACCGTCAGCCGCTTCGTCCGACCCGGGCTTCTATCCGCGAGGCCCTGGCCGGGGTTCTACGCAGAGATCCAGGAGGCATCGAGACCGCCACGGTGAGGCCTGGCGGCGGTGGGGCCCTGCCAAATTTCATAATCCGTGAATCTGCGGAGAAATCGATCTCTTCCTCTTTTTTCAGTTTTTTCCTGTCTGATGTCTGTTATAGGTAGCTACACAGGCTGCTAAAAATGGGTCGTTGTTGATTCTGAATGATTTGCACTTGGGAATCAGAAGGACAATTTCTGTATCTAGATGTAATTCCATAGGATCAGGGCGTTAAAATAGAGGAAGCTTATGCTAAACAGACGCTTGTGAACTTGTTGAAAGGGCAAATGAACTTCAATGCAGAAACGTGTGGGAAGGCTACGAAAAAGCCTTAATAGCTTGCAGAGCAAGGAAATCTGAGTACATCGGTGATTGTTACTGCGGGTTTTTTTTAAGGCATACGATGCACAGAACAACATTTTTTTTTAAATGACCCAGGAAAGGCAAGAAATTCAGTGTGAAATTTTTTCCGAAACGGCCATCATTAAGTGTAGTTGACGTGTGAATCTTGTCATCACGTAGAATGGTTGAGAAAGAATTAAAAGGTTGTGTTAATAAAGGTACTGTTTTAAATGAGGATTGATAGATGATGGCTCATGTGAAATGTAATTTTTAGCTTTCTGAGTACAATTTAATTTTGCATCGGTTCATTAACAGTACAAGTTGACTGGTTTAATTTTCCCTAATTAATTTTATTCGGTAACAAGGTAATGCAGCTAGAGTCGTGTATTTAATCATTCAACCAAACATTTTAAATGTTAAAATTGAATTCTCTAAACAAGTTGGACACAGAAATTCAAAATATCTGATTTGATTTTGCTATATGGCCATTCCAAGTAAAATATTCATAAATGTTAATGTAATTTGAAAATATATATATATTTGTAGCAGAGATTACTAATTATTAAAATTATGGCATGGTTGATATATTCATTCAACTTTACCATGATTTAAATAATTAGCAAACTGCTGTCACTCAATATCTGAAACTTCTGGTTATTTGAAACAGAGATCAGGTTTCATTTCATGTAATGGAATATGGATTATATTTATCATTGAGAGTTGGCATTCAGTACTTTATTTTATGTCATTTTGCACAAGCAGATAAAACATTTTCTCGCATAGACAGACACCTACAAGTTCAATAACTTTGTTGGCACTCTTTAATCGTTTAATCTTACTTTAAATTCCTCTTCAATAGAAATAACTGAATTCTGTTAATTATGGCAGAGCATGAATGAGATTACTGGGTATCTGGTTCGATGTGCATTAATAATTGGTTTACACATACACCATAGAACAGTAAAGCACAGGAACGAGCCCCTTGGCCCACAATGTTTATACCAAACATGATGCCTAGTTAAACTGATCTGATCTGTCTGTAGGTAGACAAAAATGCTGGAGAAACTCAGCGGGTGAGGTAGCATCTATGGAGCAAAGGAATAGGCGACGTTTCAGGTCGAGACCCTTCTGTCTACGTGATCCAAGTCAAGAGTGTTTTATTGTCATATGTCCCTGATAGGCCAATGAAATTCTTGCTTGCTGCAGCACAACAGAATATGTAAACATAGTACTTAACGGGAGAAAAAAAGTTCAATGTGTATATGTACACATACAAGCATACTCAATAAATAAACAAGTATAGTGCAATAATAATAATAGTCTGTTGTAGGTCAGAGCTTATTTGTCGTGTTTAATAGCCTGATGGATGTAGGGAAGAAGCTGTTCCTAAACCTGGACATTACAGTTTTCAGACTCCAATACCTTCTTCCTGATGACAATGGTGAAATGAGTGTGTGGCCAGGATGGTGTGGATCTTTGATGATGTTGGCTGCCTTTTTGAGGCAGCGACTTCGATATCCCCCTCCCCATTTCCTGCATCTCCATGTGCCTATCCATAAACTTAAATGCCACTATCGTATCTGCTTCCACCACCACCCCAGGCAAAGCGCACCAGGCCTCCATTACTCTGTAAAAATAGAATAGCCCCGAACATTCCATTAAACCTTTCCCCCTCTCACCTTATAGCTCTGCCCTCTTGTGGTGGACACTTTCACCCTGAGGAAAAATGTTCTGACTGTTTACCATATCTATGCCTCTCATAATTTTGATCATATCCATTTGATCTGAAATTGGCTTTCGCTATCTGACTGTTGAAGCAATCAACTGAATTTTGTGCACTGAGTGTCGGTTCCAATTTGGGATATTTTGTTCTGCTTTTCAAACAGTGGCTTATTTCTATAATTTCCTGTAATTAGGTTGTTAAATTGTGTCAAAATACAAATAAGAGTCTTGATTTGGTCCAAAGTTAATAAGCATGATTAATTTGGGTTTCTAAGCCATGTTACAAAGTTTGAATATTTGAAGAGTACTTGAAGATTATATCTAGTTCTAATTTAACTCTGCAATGATAATTGAGATCCATCTTTCTTTGTGGATGTAAAATTGATTTTATTATAATGTGAAACATTGAGGCCTTCTAATGAGTCCAAAATATCTTGTCTAGGTTATCGTGTTCATTGCTCCATTAGTGGAAATGAATTATGCCAAAAATGTATTTCCACTGGAATGTTGCAGATGTTGGCTGTTAGCAGGTGTGCTTTTTAAACACTACAGCTTTCCTGCTCTGGTGATTAGGTAGGGGATTTGTGCGTGTTGTCTGACGATTTAGGCGAGGTATTAAACAAAGTCGAGTTAAGGACAGTCAGCATGGGCGTTATTCAGGCCGGTGGTATGTGACCAGTTTGGTTTCGAAGCGATCTGTACTGGGGTTGAGAGGGAAAGATAGATCAACCATGATTGAGTAACGGAGTAGGCTTGATGGACTGAATGGCCTAATTCTGCTCTACTTATGAACATTGCTGTCTGTGATAGATATAAATGACTTGGACGTAAATGTAGATCACTTGATTAGAAAATTTGCAGATGTCACCAAGATTGCTGGAGTTGTGGACTGTGAAGAAGATTGTCAATGTAACAGAGTATAGATCAGCTCCAGAAATTGTGGAAAACTGGCAGATGGAGTTTAATCAGAGCAAGTATGAAGTATGAGGCACTTTGGGAGGTTGCCTAGTACTGTTTACAATTAATGGCAGGATCCATAACAACATTGAGGTACAGAGGGATATAAGAGTCATAAGTCCACAACTCTCTGCAAGGGGCAACAAGTAAACAGAGTGGTAAAAAGGCTTATGGTGTGATTGCTATAATTGGTCAGGGCAATGAGTATTAGTCTGGAATTCATGATGCATTTTTATAGGACTTTGGGTTGGCTGCATTTGAACTATTTATTACGTGCAGTTCTGATTGCCCCATTACTGGAAGGATGTGGAGGATTTGGTGAAGGTGCAATAGAGGATTTTCGGAGCGCTGTCTGGATTAGTGGGTATTAGCTGTAAGGAGCGGTTGGACAGACTTAGATTGTTTTTTTCTGGAATTACGAAGGTTGAGGGGAGACTTGATAGAAGTATATAAAATTATGAGAGGCATAGCTAGAGTAGACTGTCAAAACCATTTTCCCAGAGTGGAAATATCGAAGACAAGAGGAAATAGCTTTAAGGCGAGTGAGGCAAAGTTTAAAGGAGATGTGCAGGGATAGGTTTTGTTATTCAGAGGGTGGTGGGTGTCTGGGGCGTGCTGCCAGCGGTGGTGGCGGAGGCAGATACGATAGTGGCATTACAAAGTCGTTTAGATGGGCACATAGATATGCAGGGAATAGAGGAATATGGATCATGTGCAGGCAGGTGAGATTAGTATGTCTTGGCATTATGTTCGGCACAGAAATCATGGGCTAAAAGGCCTGTCCTTGTGCTGTATTACTTTCTGTGTACATAATTGTTGAAACCATGGCTATGCAGCATACTTTTATTAGTTCCTGTTAGAAGGAATTTGTTGAATTCCTGATGCTTATTTCTAGGCTTCTAGGATGCAAGAACATTTTAATGATTTATCTTAAATGCATTTGTTAACAAAATAAAGTTAGATTCCTAATATAACCAGGAAAATGATAAATATCTGCAGTTATGCAGAATTAAACAGTTGTATTTCTAGATGATGATTCTTCTGTACATTTTAAAAGGATAGCTTCCAGAACGTCAAAAGCAAATTTTTTTTAAGCACCTGAGCATGACTTGGTGAAGTATTCTTTTGTACATGTTAAACAACTCATAAGTTTGTGACTTACCATTTATAAGCATTTGCACTGTGTATAGAGTTTAATTAAATTCTAATTAGAAACTCACTTTGCTAAGTATAATTAAAAATGCCTCGTGTCTTGACTTCCATAGTTTTGGCAAGACAATGTTGAAGACAGTGAAATACGGGAGCTCATTATTTTTAGGAACAATGGATCGCAAGGTTAGTGAAACCATTTTTTATCCACTCAATAGCTGAAGCAAAAGCTTGTGTACCCAATTGAGGTTATTTTAATAGTTATTTTAACTATATTCTTATGGATGTGTGATAAGAAAATGAGCAAGCCGACTACCTTTGAGAACAGCGACTATTCCCAATAGAGACTGAAGGATTATCAAGATATTGTGTTGGTTTCCATGCAAATTTAGATTTTTGCCAATGTAGATTTTACATTAATATTTTTATGTAATTGATTTTTTTGCAATTTAGGTACAGATATAGAAATGGATGTCCAGATGTCTTTATTCCACTCCTCTCATAAACTTGGCATTAATGATGTTGAGGGACAACGGGTGGTTCAGATTGCAGTAATCCTTCGCAATTTGTCGTTTGAAGAAGGAAATATGAAGTTATTGGCAGCTCATCGCACATGCATCCGCTTTCTGCTGTTATGTTCCCATTGTCAGTATGCTTCTCTTAAGCAACTGGGGCTTGATACTTTGGGTAATGTTGCAGCTGAGGTATGAACTTATTCATGCTACTGTATTTAAGTTATTAAAGTTGTGTGTACTCTATGCTCATAGCAAGTATGATTTTAAAATTAGAAGATACGAAAAACATTTTTGGATAAAAATGGATGCCTAATAATACACATTTGTACATTTTCTTGCTTTAAAATAATTGGCACATCATATGGTCAACCTTTTGAAAGCTGGAGGCAGACCAAAGGTGATTTAAAAAAAAATAAAAAAAAGAAAAAAAAAGAATAGTAGGTTTCTACTTAATAAGTACGTGACCTAGGCTTCTCTAAAGAATTTCTTCAAATCTTCAATAATTGAATATCTTGGATCCTGCCCATATCAAATAAGGATGTTTTCCTTATCAGCCGATGGCTTTGCTTTATCCTTTAGTAACTTGCATAAAATTAATTTGACTTCTGGTGTTTTATAACTTGCACACCTGCTAACCCGTGAAAGCTTTTTTACATTTGCTTCTCAGGAATCTTTCTATCTCTGCTTTAAAAAAAATTTACACTTTGAGGAAGAGTATTACAAAGGCTTTCAACTTACTGAGGAAAAAAGAAACATATCTCTGTCTCAAATGGTATTTTCTTATTTGCAACCGTGAGCCCCAGTTATAGATTCTCCCATAACATGGAACAATTTCTCCACATCTCTCTGTAAAGATCTCTCAGGACACATAGACATCAGCGATACTGCCTGTCCCGCTGAGTTACTCCAGCCTCTTGTGTCTTTCTTCAGTTTAAACGAGCATCTGCAGTTCCTTCCTACACAGATCATAGAATTGTACAACACTGAAACAGGCCCTTTGACGATTATGTCTGCCAACCATGATGCCAAATTAAACTAATTTCTTCTGCCTGTATGTGATCCATATTCTTCCAATACCTTCATATTCACGTGCCTAGCTTAACGCATCTTAAAACACCAATATCTTATCAGCTTCCACCACCAACCCTGGCAAGGCATTCCAGGCACCTGCTACTGTGTTCCTAAAAAAAATGTTGTCCTGCACCTTTGTTATGCTTTGTCCCTCAGACTTTAAAGCCATGCCACACAGTATTTGATATTTCCACCCTCAAAAAAAGATTATGACTGTCTATCCGATCTATGCTGTTCACAATTTTACAAACTTCTATGGGATCTACCCCTCATTTCTAGAGAAGACAAAGTTTGTCTGGGAAGTAGGTTTCAATCAAGTTGTGCCATACATTTCTCCACTCCAGTGCATATGTGTCGATCGTGTCTGACCTTTCCTAATAAGTCAGTTCCTCAGATAAAACTTCTCTGCATTTTTTCCCAGTACCTTTATCTTAAAAATGAAACCAGATATGTATACAGTGGTCCAGCTATGGTCTCAAGAATGACATATAATTAAAGCATCATCTCTACTTTTGCATTTAATTAACCTGACAATTGATTTTGTTCTGTTAGCTTTTCTAAATTCTTGATGTACTGGCTTAATATGCAAATTGTGCACTGGTCCTTTTGTTGAGAGAAACTGCTTTTATTCTATTTTTTGTTGCTGAACTGGACAATTTCACATTTTCCATGTTGTATTCTATTTGTCTGATCTTTGCCCACTCACTCACTCACTCACTCACTCACTCCACTCACTCACTCACTCACTCACTCCACCTGTATTTCTTTGTTGCCTCTTGTGCGCAACATGTTACTGTGCAGTCATTATCTGCCAAATGCTGTTTTGACTAGAAATCAGGTGAACAGAGAGAATAAATATAAAGCTGGCTATATTCATGAATATTCTCCTTGCTATCAGGTACATTTATTTGGATTAAAATATGCCTGACAGCTATGGGCTTCTATCATAAACTACTTGCACTTGTATAGTGGCTTTAATATGAAAACATTCCAAGCATGTGAATGTTCTTGGTATAGATTTATTATTTTCATGTGTGCCGAGATAACAATGAAAAAGTGATCTGTGTGCTCTCCAGGTAAATCATACCATGCATGATAACAATCAAAACGTACATGAGTACAAAAGGTAGTGCAAAAAGAATAAGGAAGCTGAGTTAGTTGCTATATAGTTTAGGTGGTTAAAAATACGTCCTTGGCTTATGAGAGGTCCATTCAAGAGTTTGATAACAGCAGGGAAGAAACTATTCTTGAATCTGGTGGTACATGCTTTCAAGCTTTTATATCTTCAGCCCAACAAGAGTGGGGAGAAGAAGGAGACCAGAACTTGAGTGTTCCATGATTATGCTGGCTGTTTTCAGAGGAAGCGTGAAGTGTAGAGGGATACAAGTGTGCTCATGGGTAGGGTGCAGTGGGAGGTGGTGGGAGGGAAAAGGCAAGTCTGGGTCATGTGATGTACTCGGCTGTGCCCACAACTCTGCATTTTCTTGCAGTCACAGGCAAAAGTTGTGATGTATCCTGATAGCTGTTTTTTTTACAGTGCTTATGTAGAAATGGATAAGTCTTTAGCGACGTGCTGAATTTCCTTAGTCTTCTGAGGAAGTAGAAACGTTGGTGTGCTTTCTTGGGCATAGTGTCAATATGATTGGACCCGGACAAATTATTGGTGATATTTATGTCTTGGAACTTGAAACTCTTCATCATCTGTTCTTATCTTCTACCATTTTTGACAAGAGATGCGTATGTATTTTGCGACCTTGATTACGTCTGTTTTGACCATGTGGCGTGAATAGAAACTGGGAGCACTTTAGGAATGGGGTTGCTGGTAATTGGCAGACCTTTGGGGAAATAGCATATGATGTTTAGGCTTAGAATTAAAAAAATATGCTAATTGGAGTTGTGCCTCTGTCAAGGACAGAGAGCAAGAGTGTGAGCTGTTATGGTGGCAAGAATAACTGATTATATCAGCTTTGAAAATGAAGAGTAGTACACAACAGGAATAGTTTCCAGTGTCACCCAGCAGAAAGCAAACAGCAGAATATGAGTTTTGAGGAAAGATTTGACTTAGATTAAAAAGCGAAAATATTGGAACCAAAGGCCTGCTGAACAGGTGGTTTTCACTGTGGTTTTCCGTCCCAAGATTTATTTTTGTTTATGGTTTGTAGAATAGGATTAAGTAAAATGAGCCAGGCAATAGTGGTGCGCTCTAAAGGTTTTTGACTGTTCCCACAAATCGTACTGTTAAACTGAAAGCTCGAATTTAAGGGAGAAAGCCACGATTTAAATGAGTAATTACCAGGGGAGATAAAGAGCCTCTCAGTAAAATTCTAATATATTAGGATCCTAAAGCATGCAGCCGAGGATGTCTACCTCCACTGTAGCAGGACATAGCCTTCTCGCAATAATGTCCATGGTCTCGTTTTAT
The DNA here is from genome assembly GCF_028641065.1 of Leucoraja erinaceus. Classification (NCBI taxonomy): domain Eukaryota; kingdom Metazoa; phylum Chordata; class Chondrichthyes; order Rajiformes; family Rajidae; genus Leucoraja; species Leucoraja erinaceus. The sequence goes on along the minus strand of NC_073395.1, from coordinate 26,585,957 downwards.
TGTAGAATCATATATTGTGCTATTAAAAAAATTGCAATCTAATGGTTTACATTATGCGATTGCGGGACGTGTAATATCTGCTGTTAAAAACATACTTAATTATTTGGCTTTAAAAAGTTTTTGCCGGGAAAATTGTTGTGAACATGAGTGATAGCACAGTGAAAAAATGTGGCAGAAAATTGGATGGGGGTGTAAGGAAAGCTGTAGCTAAAAATCTGAAATAAAACCAAAATGCCATAAACACTCAGCAGATCACCAGTCTGACCTGCTGAGAGAAAAAGTGTGAAGTTGGCATGTGTGAAGTTGGCAAGTGACATGGTTAGTATTGTAAGTAATTATAGCAATTTGAAAAAGTACTTTAATTGAGAAGCAAAATAAATTAGAGTGGGTGAATTAAGTGAGATGTTGGTTCAAAAGAATAAATGAAGGAAAAAATATCATTTTGTTCATGTGTAATAAAAGGCTTTGAACAAATGAGACTGCTTAAGATACTGACCATTTGCTTGTTAAGTGAAACGCTACTTTTATTGGTGAGGGTTTGAATAGATCATGTGATTAATGGGTCTTTTCGTGAGTTCATACATCCAACATATGGTAGAGCTGCTGTTTTGCAGTGCCAGAGACCTGAATTCGTTCCTGACCTCTGCTGTTTGGGTGGTGATTGCATGTTCACCCTGTGGCTGTGTGGATTTCCTCCCGGTGCTCCCAAAGATTGCAAATTTGTAAGCTGATCGGACTTTGTAAATAGCCCATAGTATATCAAAAGTGGGATAGCAGAACTTGTGTGAACGGGTGGTCAATCGTGGGACATAGATTGCATACTAATATTACTGCATGTTAATACTAATATTCTGAGCGGCACGGTGGAGTTGCTGCCTTACAGCACCAGAGACCCATGTTTGATCCTGACTACGGGTGCTGTCTGTACGGAGTTAGTTTGTACGTTCTCCACGTGACCTGCATCGATTTTCTCCGAGATCTCTGGTTTTCTCTCACACTCCAAAGACGTACAGGTTTGTAGGTTAATTGGCTTGGTATAATTGTAAATTGTCCCTAGTGTGTGTAGAATAGTGTAAGTGTGTAGGGATTACTAGTCGGCGCGGACTCAGTGGGCCAAATGGCCTGTTTCCACGTTGTATCTCTAAAATTAACAGTAATTTGATTTTTTTTTTTCTCCGACAGCTTCAGTTGGATCCTATTGATTTTAAAAGTACACATCTAATTTTTCATACAGTAACAAAATGTCTCTCTTCCTGTGACAAGTGTTTGAAGATAAGAGGTAAGCAACTTAAAATAGTAATTCCGTAATTTTTTTTGCATTTGTACGTTCCCCTGAAACCTTTTTTTTTTGTATATTTCTCAGGTATGGAAATACTAGGAAACTTGTGTAGAGCTGAAGATAATGCAGACTTGATATGTGAATATGTGGATCAGGAGTCATACAAGGAGATCATATGCCATTTAACTTTACCCGATATGCTGTTGGTAATCTCTGCATTAGAGGTGCTATACATGCTCACTGAACTTGGAGAAATACCCTGTGCAAAGATAGTTAGTGTGGAAAAAAGTGTGGGTAAGTTTAAAGAAATGCATTGGGTAAAAGTGGGAATTTTATTATTTGAACATTCTTGGAACTTGATCTTTCACAGTCTTAGATTACTATACTCTTAGATTGGGGTATAGCAAAGTCAAATGCTGCATTAAAAAAATATTGAATTAATCTATGTTATGTTTATGTGGCTCCACCTCATCTTTGGCAACAAAACAGCTATTTAGCTCATCAAATGTGTTTTGACTCTCATATCTATTCTCCTCCCACTTATAAACCTATAAGCAATTAGTGTGTAAGTTAGCATTTCTTGGGATGTTGGAGAATCTGGAGCATCTGAGGGAAACTGACACGGTCACGGAAATTATGCAAACTCCAGATGGACAGTAGCAGAGGCTGAACCTGGGTTGCTGGAGCTGCGAGGCACCTAAACAATCTGCTGCTCCACTGTGATGTTCATCTCTCTGGAAAAACAGCTGACATGGCATCAAATTATTGAATGATGATTATAACTTCCCATGCGTATGCAAATTGGATGATGATTTTGTGGAACGAAACCAAAAAATATTGAAAAGACATGAGTGACAGAGAGGAAGTCAGTGTTTTGGATCCATTCAACAGGACTGGGAAAGTGATCAACTGCTGAAAAGGGGATAAGTAGAGAGAACTGAGGCAATGTCTGCGATTGGGAGTGGATGAAAATGTTTAACGTAACAATTGCATTTTAAACCTGACTGTTCGTGATAGAAAAGAAAAATAAACATTTGGGAGTTTGTCCTATAGAGCACAACAAAACAGAGTGCTTGGTTGAAATTTAAAATTTAATTTGACGTATTCAGATAGAAGGTGAGATGCTGTTCTTCCGTGCTTATGTTGAGCACTGCGGAACAATGTAGGGAGTAGAGGTAAGAGTGAGGTGGCGAATTAATGTGACAGGTGCCTGGAAGCTTTGCAAAATAAAATGGTCAATTACAAAACGATATTTGCAGACAGAAAAGAAACAAATGGAAATCATATCAGTCTACAGATTTTGAAATAATTGTTACTTAGACAATTTTGGGCTGGAAAGCTTCCAGTCAGCTGTTACCTTAATCACTTTGACAGCTTATGTTGCACCAGTGATGTTCAGTATCGGGTGGCAGATTGGCACCTCATCTTATATCTGGGTACATTAAAGCCCTTGAGATTTAATCTTGATTTATCTATCTATCTATCTATCTATAATATAAAACTGTGTGTGTGAGTGTTTCTGCCTGACTTGTGGCTGCCAGCCTTTGATTCGTTGCTACGCCAACACCAGACGCAGAATCGCCGAGATTTTTTCCATTTCGGTAGAGATTTCACTTTTCATTCCAAGTATCCACTCCTGATTAAATTTTGTCGTGTTTATGTACACATTTTAAATAAAATCCTTCCCTCCCCCCTAAAATTTCCCCAAAAAAACAGCTTCTCGCCCATAGAATGTTGGTGAACGTTCCATCATGTGATGTCACAATGCCCAATGCTCACAGATGTCCAATCGGAATGGATACATTTACATATGCCTTTTCACCAGCCCCAGCCCCAGCCCCAGCTGCAGCCTGTATCGAAGCGCATCATCACGTGTGTGGGAATAGAGAAAGAGGATTGGGGGTGATAGGGAATGGGGAACAGATGGACTGTCCCTACCCCTCCACCTTCCACTCTCCCTCCCTCCCTACTATTTCCCCTCTCTCCCCCATCTCCCTCCTCCCCCCCCCCCCCCCCCCACCACACCTCTCTCCCCCTCCCCCCACACCTCTCCCCCCTCCTCCCCCTCTCTCCCCCTCACCACACCTCTCTCCCCCCCTCCCCCCCCCCTCTCTCTCCCCCCCCCCCCCCCCCCCCCTCATCCCCCCCCCCCCCCCTCCCTCCCCCCCCCATCCCTCTCTCATCTCCCTCTCCTCACCCCTCTACCTCTCCTCCTCCTCCCACACCCATCCCTCTCTCTCCCCCCCCCCCCCCTACCCCTCTCCACCTCCCCTCCCTCCCTCCCTCCCCATTCTTCCACTTTCCTCCCACTCTCCCTCCCCACTCTTTCCCCTCCCCCCCCCCCCCCACCTCTCCTCTCCCCCCTCCCCATCACTCTCTCCCCCCCCCCCTCTCCTCCCCTCCCCACCCCCCTCTCTCCTCCCCCTCTCTCATCTCCCTCTCCTCACCCCTCTCCCTCTCCTCCCCCTCCCCTGCCACCCACCCCATCCCCTCTCCCCCCCCACCCCCCTCCCTCCTCCCTCCTCCCCCCCCTTCCCCCACCCCCCTCCCTCACCCCCCCCCCCTACCCCTGTCCCTCTTCCACCACCCCCCCCCCCCCCCCTCTCCCCCTTACCCCACCCCTCTCTTTCCCCCTTGCTCCCCTTCCCCTACCCCTCTGTCCCTCTTCCACCATTCCCCCTACCCCCTCTCTCCCCTCCCTCTCTCCCACTTCCACCATTCCGCCCTACACCTCCCCCCCCTCCCTCCCCATTCATCCACTTATCTCTCCCCCCTCCCCCACCCCTCCACATCTCTCTGCCCCACCCCTCTCTCTCCCCCTCCCTCCCTCCACACTCTTCCCACTCTCTTCCCCCCCCCCACCCTCTGCACACTTTTCCCCCTCTCCCCTCCATCCTCCCTTCCCTCCTCCCCTCCCTCTTTCCCCCCTCCCCCCCACCCATTCGTCATTCAGTATGAGTACGGCTGATGCTTTTTTCTAATTGACGTATTTTTGTTCTCCATACTCCTTAATGGATTTTGTGTCTAGCTATCTCCTTAAATATATTTATCCACTTGGTCCTCAAAGACCTCAGTGGTAGAGTATTTCACACGTTCATGAGCCTCCATGAGAATACATTTCATGGCTCTGTCCTAAATTTCTTAGCCATGCCCTCGCATTGTAACCTCTTGTTCTAAACTCCCCATCACAATCGAGGGAAACATCCTCTTATTCTGTTTCTCTAACCTTGTTAGAATGTGTGTTTCAATCCAGGCCTGGTCAGCCGACTGTCTTTATAAAACTGTCCCATCATCTAAGGAATTGACGATTTATCACTTTTCAGCTCTGATGAAGGGCCTTTGACCTTGAAAGTCTTAGTTTAGTTTAGAGATACAGCGCGGAAACAGGCCCTTTTGCCCACCGAGTCTGTACCAGCCAGCGATCCCGCACATTAACACTACCCTCGACGCACTAGGAAATATTTTACATTTATTCATTTTTACCAAAGCGAATTTTTCGTCTTTGGAGTGTGGGAGGAAACCGAAGATCTAGGAGAAAACCCACGCAGGTCACGGGCAGAATGCACAAAACTCCGTACAGACAAGCACCCGTAGTCAGGACGATACTGTATGGCAGTAGCTTTATCGCTACGGCACCATGCCACCCTTTACACTCAAAGTTGTCAATTCATTTTCTCCCTCTCTCTATTGATGCTGTTTGTTGAGTGGTTCCAGCATTCGCTTTTTTTGTTGTGGATATCGTGCATTATTTTTGTCCCAGTGATTTTAATGAACTAGTGTTCGGTGCATGTTAAATGTTCCTATTTTGTGGACCAGTAACTTTTAATATGACTCTTAGCCTTATCATAGGAGATGAAAACACATTTCTAAATTCAAAGATCTTAAATGGACTTAAGATGGGGCATCATTAGAAAGATGCTATAGTGCTCACGTTAAAAGGGGACCAATTAAAAGAGCATTTAAAAGGGGAATAGAAAATTCTCCTTGTACAAAAGAACCCTATATGTAGTCCTGGGAGACATAAACTAACCAATTTTAATTTACCTATTAACTATAATTGTTGGTTTGCCATGCTTTACTTGAAATAGGTATATTTTGGAACATTTTGTACTTCTATATGACATAGTAGTTAATTTGTGAATGAGGCAATAAACTGGAATATGGTTTAAATTAGCATTTTGTACTTCACTCATGTTTTTGTACCTCAAAGAAACTGAAGCTGTTTCAAGAAATTCATTTATCATAGCTTTTAACTTTGCTTTGTAAATGTAACTAACTTTGAAGATTTTATTAAACATTTGGCGAATAAGTTGGGGAAGTGAGAACATTTTGATTACAAAGGAAAAGTTATTTGACACAAAAACCCCATAAAAAATAGTAAGAATACTAATCATTTTTAGCATGCCATTTTGAACACGTTAGTCTGCAAAATAGAAGAGGGTGACAGAGAATCATAGAACTATTGGACCAATTGAGTTATTTTGCAGTTAAGAATGTAGGAAGTCAAAAAGCATATCTAGATAGAACTGATTAGGAAATGAGACATTTGGATTTAATTCGTGCAATTTAATATTGGACAACACGTTAAAATGCCTCATTTGGAAGAATGTGAGTGTGAGTTCTTGTGAGTGCATTAAGGGAAGTGATCCAAAGCTTGATCAGAGACTGGGCAGCTTGTGATGTTATAAGAATATAGTTGTTTGTTTAAAATAAGTAGTTTGTAAACCGAAAATGTATTGAAATGAAAGTACATCTGCAAGCAAGGGATTTGAAGAAAATAATGGATTGTTAAATTGATGACACTAATCCAGCCCAATGATTCAAAACATATGGGCACTCGCTCGCATGGGCCCCAGCTATACCTGCCTTTTGTTGGTTAAATTGAACAGTCCTTGTTCCAACCATAGAGTGGCACCAGCCCCCAACTTGAACTTTGCTACATCGACGACAGCATTGGGCTGCCTCCTGCACTCGTGCAGAACTCGTTGATTTCATCAACTTTACTGTTAGTTTCCTCTTTGCCATCAAATTCACTTGGACTATCTCTGACACCTTTCTCAGCCTCTCTGTCACCATCACAGGGGCAGACATTCAAATTGTGCCTATCATAAACCCACCGACTCTCATATCTTGACTACACTCCCTCCCACCTGCCTCTTGCAAGGACACCAAACCCTGCTCTCACTTTAGCTACCTCCGCTGCATCGGCCCAACATGCGATTTTCCACTCTAGGACTTCTGAGATGTCCTTTTTCGTTAGTAAACGTAGTTTTTCACCCTGCTGTTGTGAATGGATTCCTCACCCATGTCACCTCTGTCCTGCAGTTCTGCTCTTGCTTCCCCAGACGGAACAAGGATTCTCTCCCCCACAGCTTTCTCTCCCCCACTTCAAGCAGTCTGAACAAAGCTCCCGACCCGAGGTGTCCCTGTCTCCCGAGATGCTGCCTGACCCACTGAGTTACTCCAGAACTTTGTGTTCTATGAAAGATTCTAGCATTTGCAGTTCCTTGTGACTGCAGATGATGCTGATTATAATATGCAATAGATAAGAAATGGATAGTTAACTTTTTCTGATCCATACAAATTTGTAATGGTGAAAGTCCAGCCTTTGGAAATTTGTTCAGTAGCATAATATAAGAATGGAAGTTGTTTTTGTGGTAAATGTTCAAATTCTCGTGCCACAGTGTGGCTTGTGATTATTTATTAACAATTCGATGATTTTAATTCCTGTAAAGTCATTGGGTTAGTTAAGGCTGAGCAAACTTTTCTCGTAAAACCCGAGTGTTCCAAAAAAAATCTGATGATGCAAGTTAAATCAGTATTACAGTAATCAATACATTGTACAGATTGAATATGCAATTCAATTGATGCATATTGCAATTATACTTTTAGATAGATAAATATAATTGAATTTCACACTTTTGAGAAAAAAAATCAGTTTTCATATCAGTTTAACAATGTGAGTGCATTATCTTGTTTATCAAATGAATTTAATAAACACTAATTCAAATCTGAATATTAAAAATGTTAAATTATTTGGTCATAGTTAAACTTCAATTTACTTTTGCATATTTTTGATAAGCAATTTATTTTATCTTGTCAGATATTTTAGTGTGTCTTGTGTCAGTGGATATCCAGTCATTTGGGTCTGATAAATCTGCTACTGTCAAACTAATAGAATATCAAAGTTCCAATGACCAAGCAATCTCTGACATCAGACCACAAGCAATGGAGCACTTACAACAAGCACCAACCCAGATTGCGCCAACTTCAGGTAAGTTATCAACAGTGATTTAAAACAAAAATTTCAAGTGCTGGAAATCTGAAACCCAGAATTTTTGTTGTTGTAATAAATCAAATTTGATGTTGGAATTTTGTACTGAAACACTCTTGGATTCCTTTTTTTGGTCTGTGTGCTGGAAAACTGCTTTTAGATGAGACTATCAGGTTGTCTCATTGCAGCCAATTTATCTTCTAACTTGTGTATAGTGAATGGACACTTGCAGACACAGTATTTGGAGGATCTATGATATGAACAGAAACTGTTGATATGTTGAATATGTGTTGCAGTATTCCATAAGCAGTGGAGAAAATTGGGGGAGTTTGAAATTAGTGACTTGAGTGAACTGTTAGTGGTATTGGGAGAATAGAACAGTAGATCATTGAATGGACAGTCATAACCACAGGCGTAGACTGAAACTAATTCAGCATTTATGACTGGAATGTTATCTGCACTAATACTCTTTGTACTAGATGAACAAAAGCTTTCTAACAGTTAAGATTTAGCAAGAAAATTAAAAGCCAGAGTTTTATTTATCAAATGGATGCAAAATCCTGTGACCTTTAAAAAAAATAAAAAAATATTCTAATAGATTATTTTCAATGCTGACGATGAAAATGAATCTTTACAACTATTCCACTTCCTAAAACAGCATGAGAAAATAATTTAAGTGCTGTGGTGGGGGAAAGCAGTAACATAGTGTTTCCTTGTGGCAGCAGGCCCATACCACTGAATTGCTGTTAGCTTAGTAAGAATTGACAGACTATGCACTCTAATTGTATCCGACATTTACAGCATGACCTTACAGTGTTTCATTCTCTACTGCGAATCTGCCATTTGTGAATTCTGTCCAAAAACCATCAGCAATTCATCTTGGAACCCAGTTAATCTACAATCACGACTGATAAAGAAAATATCTTAACTGAATTTATAATATGAAAGTGAATAGAAACTGCTTTTAAATATTAAATTGGGAAGGACTTTCCCTACATCTTTTTTAAAATCACCTGAATTTGCCTGTGTGACATGCGTAAATCTTGTGTGAATAATTTTGTCTCCATGCTTTTTTTATTTAAATGTTTTCTTTTCAGATTATATCTTCCACATACAAACACTTGGGTCTCCCTAACTGTAATTGTACAATGATGAATGGTTTACACAATCTTCTTCACAGGACCCCTTGCATGGCATTGGTTTTAAACTCACTATTGACATAGATTTTAAGCCTGCGTTGCCCATTTTCTTCTTTCTAACATTTCATCCTTCTGCTTTTTCCTTTTTGATCATAATTTTGTGCTGTTGAATGATTCCAAATAGATGTAATCATTTCACTTGTTACAAACCAAGTAAACAGCAATATCTTCAGGTCATCCCATGACCTTGCTGGGAAGTTTTACTTCAGATGGCTTTTTTGTAGTAAAGTTCTGAACATGTCTACTAAGGGTTTGATCTGAGGAAATGAATGTGATGCCTCAGAGAAGCTGAATTTAAAATAATGTATAACAATAAAGACATATAAGCTATCCAGTTACAAGATAGATACTTGAGATTTATCTAATAGGAATCTATACATTTCTTTGCATTGTTAGTACCTCTTTATTATAAAACGGATAGCTGTATAAAATTGATGGTTGCCCACAATTATTTACAAAATAATACTATTATACCAGGCCATCTTTGATGGGAGCTAGAAAATGTCATTTTGGCAACTGTTTAAAGTTCAGCCCCTAGATGTTCTCGAAACTTGTTTATCAACTTCGTTTTACACCTCCAGAATTTTTTTAACCTTCCAACAAATCATTTGGGTCCATGCGAGGCCAGTCATTTGGCCTTTATTCCTAACCAACATGAACATGGTACGGCTGCTGGAAAATGACTGCCATCTTTCTTTGTTTAACAGCAGAGACCAGGCATATTCTCACAGAGAGGAAGGAAAATTTGGAGGGATGTTTTCCCCGGGGCCATGTTCATACACTTCCTCGTGACTTGGAGAATGGTCTATGGCGTGGGGAGACCTGAAAAAGTGTAAGGGGAGAAAATATAAACTTATGACAAAATTTAGAAGCATTGTAGCCTTAAACTAGGCAGTAGGGATTTGTTCACTGTGGTTGCTGTATACTTTGACTTTTTTTTAGATATGCTTATCTCTGTCCCTGTTAATCTACCTTTTAGAAGCTTCCGTGGATGGAAGGTCTGCTTTTGAAGGAGAAATGGAAGTTGCCCACTGTAATTTCTGTTCTCCAAAGAATGGTTTTCTGACGCAATCTGTTGATCTCCTCTTGCCGAAACCTCTTGATACGGCCATGGTGGTAGGGGTAGGTGAGTGAGTGGGTTTGAGGCAGTGGTGAGGGAAAAGGATTAGTAATTGCTTTCATGGTGTTTAAACTGCAAAACACCAACAGTTTGTTGCCAGCTATGATGGAGCAGGTTTTTTGTTTTTGGCAAACTGGAAAGAAAACACTGGACCATTTACAGATAACATCATTGTCTATCCCTTCATCTCCAACCTTTGTTTCTTCCTCTACTTTCTTACTGATTTGTTTTGTGGCTTGTTTCAGCTTTACCCTCAGCACCAAAAGCTAGCCAAGGTGTATTTAATATCCCTTAGAATTATAATTTATTTATTTAACCATTAATATTCAATCAATGTTTTTTTTTACCCACATCAGAATATAATTTTGCATATTCTGGGGCAATTTATTTTCTGAAGTTGTGAGATTCTCATTCTCTCTGGCCATTTGCCATCAAGAGCAAGGTGATGGCTAACTTCTTATCAGACTATTGTCAGTGTCATACTGACCAACTAGCAGTGGACCAGCTGAGAATCACTTCTGATTCTTTCTTTAATTGTTAGTCTTTAATTCTTTAATCACTGTGTCTTCTCAAATTGGCCAGAGATTTTCAGAAGCTATCTTGTGGCACCACCTCCTGGTGCTAAGACCATGTCACTACACTTCAATCAGCAACTTCAGATCCTTTTCTAGCAGTGCCAATTTGTAGATGGTGGCTTTTGAACGTTTCTGCCAGCATGCATACAGTTAGGTAAACCCAAGTGTTTATATGCATAGTTGTGTTTGGAGAACAGAACTTACAATGAGTAATTTCCCGTTTTTGTAGCTTGAAAATATAAAATTAAAAGGGTAAATAGCAATTTATGAACTGTTGTTCAAATTACTCTTAAACATATGGCTTCATTGTGTGATATGGTATTCCATCACCTTGTCTTCTCCATTATTGATCCTTTCTTTCTCACTTGCACAGCACCAAGAGTTGGCCCTGCAGTGGTAACCCCAGCAGGAATGGAAGTTGACAGTGAAAAGTTTTGTTGCCAGTGGTAAGTGTAAATTCTCATCACAAATAGTTTAATATTGTGCATTTCAACTGATGGTGAAAAAAATTGAAACAATGTTGTTGGTTTCATGATTATCCCATTGTATTCTATTAGTACATTTCAAGTACTCATTAACACACAGGATGTGTTCCCAGAAATGAGAGCACTAATGGAATCATGTCTAAATGAGATCAGAGATGTACTGCATACAGCACGACGAGTCTTTGCAATCTTCTGCCGTTCCGACTGCTGTCCGAGAACATGGCACCAAATTCTGGACTCTTGTTGCTCTTTGCTAGGAACCTGGCACAAAATCTTGTCCTTCACGGTCACTGCAGCAACAATGAACCTCTTACACATGTAGAGGTTGCCCCTGCAGGGTGGTTTGCTCAGCACTAACGTATGGGATCAGAGCTACATACCAGCCAGCACAGTAAATGTGAAAGCCATCATTGGGAATGGGCAGCATCTGCTCCACATGGAGGAAGGAACTACAGACACTGGTTGAACACAACTTGAACAATGGATACAGTAGATGAGGTTGGAGGAGGTGCAAGTGAACCTGTAATCTGAAAGGACTGTCCTATATACATGTTTCCTCATCACCACCAGTGGAATGAAGTAGAAGCTGCTGTACCTCTCTTTATTTGTTTGAAAAACTGTGCCTAGTCCAGATATTTCTTCTCTGTGGTAAGAAGCTAAGCAACCATTGATCACTGATCCTGTCATCGTAGATAAATCTCTGAGCCGGTGAAAGATGGGCAGGCAAATGACACGAAGAGGAGGCAGCATTTTCTGTCAGGATATGTTTACACAAGGAGCTGGTGCTGCTTGTGCTGAGCAAGAGGCCACATTCACCCATGCCTGTGCCCCCCATCCTTAGTACTGAGTGACGGTATTGGATGCCCAACACCAACCCTGACTGGTAATCTCCACACTGAGCTATGGGTGCGTTATTGCTTGGGAGGTCCAGTGAAGGTCTGGTTTGCACCATCCAAGTTCCCAGCACATTAGCTGGGGTTCATACAGAATCATGGCACATTGTCTGAGTGGATGCCTTTTTCTTTTGAAGTTCACAGGGGATATACTTGTGTGTTTGGATACGTGAATCAAGAGTAATATAACGTATCAGCACTCAGCATGGTAATGCCAAGTGAGATACCAATGGTAATAAAGCATATTCTGATATTTGAAGTAATATATGTTCACACGTTGACTTCATTCAGCCATCAAAATTGGAATGCAAGTTTTGCTTAGACCAATGTCATTTAAACATTAATCTTGATTATGTATCACTATCATTTTTTATTGCCTCAGTAAAAGTAATTCTGAAGCTCATTCAGAAAAGGCCCAGAGTCATCTGGACAGTGATCTATAGAAGTATATCTACTACAGATGGAAAATGCATGCCGTGGCATTGTAAGACAGACGGATGACAGTTGCCAAAGAGCAAACCTCTGGATATCTGTCAAGCTTAATGACTAATTTCAAGTGCTTCAAGTGTGTGGCAATGTACACATGGCAAACTGTAGGATAAGTATAATGGAACATGAAAAAGATCTGTGGTGCTACCACAGGAATGTAAGGGCACCGTTAAAACTCCCCTTTGGCAAACTATTATGGCAGAGCACAATGTGTTCCACAATCCAGTGAGTTAATGATTTAACTATTTATGCACAGAAGGATAGAAGAATGATCATTGCCAACAACAGAGAGCCTGAACATTCCTTTTCAAAACTTGGCAGAGTTCTATGAATACCACAGACGTACTGCACAGATCACCATTGGGCACCAACACAATCTATTCCCAATCACTATTTTGGCTAACGTTTCTTGTCTTGGTTTGTGGTTGGACATAGGTTAATATATGAATATCATCACTTGGTATCTTATCTGTATTGTTGCCCAATCAATAAAAGTCCAGCAGCACACGGTAGTTTAAAAATAGCCATTCTAAAATGTCACATTTTCAGCAGTGAATTGTTTAAATCAAGTAATTTAAACACTTTTTCCTTCTGTTTGGAGTTTATATAAGAGAACAGCCTTTTATGGCAACATTATCCAAATTATAAACATTGGGCGTCTTTTACCAGCATCTGCAGTACCTTCTTACACATTTTATCTACCCAAGTCTGGATTTCAAACCCGCTGAACTTGTGATCTTTTGCTTTTTACAGGTTAAGCACACATTTTGAGACCTATTTAGAAGGCTCTGTCTCGCGAATGGACCTATACTCTGAGTATCTTTCTCTCTGTAGTAAACTGGCTCGGGGTGGAATTCTGACATCAACAGGATTTAACAAATGTCTCCGGTAAATCAAAAAAAGGAGTAAATTGATTTTCTGTTTAGAATAATCTGCCTCGCCTTAGTTGTTTTATAAATCAATTTGATAAATCAGTACATCATTATAGTTAGTGCGCACATTTAAGTGTTGGCTTTGGCAGTGATACTCGAATTCCAAGAATAGCGAAAAAATATATATAATTTTAAGAGTTTATATACGATTTACTAACTGAGAGTGCACGCACTTGTTGGTAGCTTTGTGTAATTGTTTCTATTGTTGCCAATTTGAAATGAATTTTGAAAGAACGAATGTACAGATGGGAAAATTCCTTTGTGGTATTTCTGATTTTTTTTTTAATTTTACAAGGGGATATTTGCACTCTCACCAATGAGGTTGTATTAAAATCCCTACCTGCCTCTTGTTGATTCATGTTTTTGTGTGTGTAGAAACAATCTCAAGAAAGTCAAGTTACAACAACCCCAAAATGTCCATATGCTAATCTTTAAGTCTGAATAGCTGTAGTTTAAAAAAATACTAATGTGGCTGCTTAATGAGGCTTGTTTTCCTTTGTAAGGACTCTGTTTCCAGCACATACAGTGAAACGATTAGAGGAAAATAATGGGCAAGCGCAAATCCGCATAGTAGGCATCCAGAGAAGGGCTACACCGCTTCCCATACAGATACACTACCAGCAGTTGCCAACTGTTCTCTCTGTCACATCAGAGCTGACACAAAGTCCACCTACATCAGGTAACAAGTTACTTATTCATTAGAACGGATAACAACGAAGTTAATAAAACCTGACACCATTAGATGTTTTTGCAAGCATTTTAAACAACAATCATGTTATTCTTTATTGATTTGTTTTCCTTCACAATTTCAGTATGTCAACAATAACAGTAACATGTTCTATAGATTATCTGAATTTTGTCATTTCTGTCGAGAAAGTAACAAAGTTTGGTTTGTAAGAAAACAAAAGTTGTACAGTTGGTAAATTAATGTACTGATATGTGAAATGTGCCATATGGTAATGGCTCCATTGCTTTTAAAGACAGTTCCTGATGCTAAATCTAGCACAGGATATTTTTCACTCTGGCAGCCTAAAATATATACCTTTGTTATGGTTAGCACTGATCAAGAATAACTTCCTTGTTTATAGCAGATTTAATATGGGAGAAAAAATGTTCCTAAACAATAAAGGCAAGGATGTAACAAAAATTAATGTCAAACCAGAAAGGAAGAGATTAAGTGGCTGAGACAAGTTGATCTCCTGGACTGGTTTCTCTTGCACTGTATAAGATGCATAATTCGTCTTGATGCATCATTTTCCTCTCGGTACCAGCAAGAAGAAACTGTCATTTGTGCTTTTCAAAAGCAATTACTAGATTTCTCGATTTGTATAGTTTTCTTCCCTTTCCTTATCACAGTGGCTCAGCTGGTGGAGCTACTGCCTCACAGCGGCAGGCCCAGGTTCGATCATGACCTTGGGTGCTGTCTGTGTAGCGTTTACCCCATTTCCCTGTGTCTGGGTTTCCTTCAGGTGCTCTGAGTGCCTCTCACATCCCAGAGATGGTTTGTAGGTTAATTGGCCTCTGTAAATTGCCCATAGTGTGGGGGGGGGGGGGATGAGAAAGTGGGATAGCATCGAACTAGTGTGAATGGGTGATCTAGGGTTGGCGTGGACTCGGTGTACCTAAGGGCATGTTTCCATGTTCTATCTCTAAACAGAAACTTTCAAGCATTCCTAAAGCTCACAATAATAATGGTCCTGTAATTTGACTTCAGATACCTGACCCCTGAAGCTCTTGTCCCAAATAGAGGCAATAATGTCTGCCACTTTTCCTCCTGGTATAACCATGAATTTCAATTCAAGGAAGACTGTCAGAAATAATTTACTTTCTTTCATGACAACAATTTTATCGACACAGCTGATTAATTTTATTTTTACAAATTCCTTGACATTTCTCCATTGTTCCATTGATAACAAAGGACCATCTCTTGTTTTGGAGCAAGCTGAAACATGTATCTTGAGTCCAGCTCTTTTGGTCATCTACCCTATTGCTTTCATACTTGGTTCAGTCATATTTTGTCAATAAAATCTGTATCGTGCGTTGTGGCATTTTACTGTGCATAGGAGTCATACGAATTACAGATGTTCGTGTGTACTGAAAAAATACTTATGGCTTTTCCAATTTTTAGGTTTTCTTATTGGATGGGTTTATTACAATGGAGCACTTTATCAGAAGATTTTATTTGCCTGCAGTATCGTAATTTTCTTACTGGAACTTATCCTTTTAAACGCATTCATATAGTGACCGTCATTTTAGGGTGGTGCTGAGAGTAGATGCCAAGAGCAACGATGTGCAACAAGATAAAATAAAACAAAAAAGCAACAGAGGTCAGGCAGCATCTGTGGAAAGATCAACATCCGTGATCCTATTTTTGCAAATGCTTCCTGAGCACCCTGATTTCATGGATGTTCATAGTCTTTTTCTCAGAGTAGGTGAATCTAAATGGTTTAATGTGAGATGGGAAATATTTCAGATGACCTATGAGACAGCCTTTCACAGAAGATGTATGCATATGGAATGAGCAAAAGGTAAAGACAGATATAAATATAATGTTTAAAAGACATTTGGGCAGAGTCGTACATAGGTTTAGAGAAATGTGGGCCAAATGCAAGCAAATGGGAATAGCTCAGGAAGGCACCTTGTTCAGCATGGACAAATTGGGTCAAAGCGGCATGTTTGTGCTTCGAAAACTCTAGAACTATGAATTGGAAGAACATATTAATCTGTGAGGCTCTGTTGAAACTTGACTGTTCTGGAAATTCCTGAGTGGTATCCATGTAAACTATTTTTTTTTTTTTTTTTACCTTTTCAGCACAGACAGTGGTAAATCACTTTCAACGGATCCCTGCAGCGAGCCTTTCTACTGCTCAACCAGGATCTCAAATGATCTATACATTTCAACAAAGTATCCCAACTCAGAATATTACAACAAAAATACAAGATCAAACTGGTCTGGCACAATTACACCAAAATGCCGCTGTGACTGTTATACAAGGCAGAGCTCCAGTTAAAAGTGAAGCAGCAAGATGCTCAGTGGTGCCATCTTCAACCTTCAATACTCATGCCCCAGCTTCAATACCATATTCATTGACTGGAACCAACATTCCCCAGGGAACATTGATCCAAAACCATGCCACAGCAACAACACAGTCATCGGTTGCAATATCAACTTCTCAACAGGTACTTCACCAGCCACAGTTCTTTCAACAGCAGCTTCCTGGTCACCAGCTCTCTATACCAATTGTATCTTCTAATCAGATGAATACCTCTGGAACACCAACTGTAACTGTGATACAACAAGCTGTCTCTCACGGTCATGCAGCAATTGACAGAGTTCCAAATATATCAGCCAATACTGTTATTGTTTCACAAGGACAATTGTTATCGGGCACAGTACCCCACACTGTTCAGACATCCTGTCACCAGCCAAAAACAAGTAACCAGCAAGACAACATTCTGTTGACAACTCAACACTATTCATCCACTCCCAGTCCTGCTGTTGTATCTGGTTCCACAGTACAAAATTTCCAAGTCTCAACAGGTCAAGTGGTTGCATTTACTGGTGTTCAAAGCTCTCCAGTCCCTAGGATGAGTTTCCAGAACATAGCGCCAAAACCAACTGGCATGGCACCACAGCATGTTCAATCTACTCTAATGCAGCAGCAGCCCCAGCAAAGTGTACACATGATTGTCAGTCAGCCAGCTTCACAGGGGCAGAATTTTGCTCCTGCGATTCATCAGATATTATTGACAAATCCAGCTTCTGTTCAAGCTGGCCAGGCTATTCATCTAACTGGGAATGCAAATGTGACCCCTTCATCCTCACCGTCTCCTGTACCTGTCAACAGCAATCAGGTACAAATGGGGTTGGTTACTCAGCCTTCCACCCCTCAAATGCAGGGGCCGCAAACTGTGAGTAAGATGCTATCAGTGAAACGGCAGCAGCAACAACATCCCCAGAAGCAGTTCCAGATGCAGCTTCAGTCTCAGCAAACAGGTACCGGTTCCAATCAACCACCCTCTGGGGAGTCTAGTTTAATAAAACAGTTACTTCTTCCAAAAAGGGGACCCCCTACTCCTGGAGGTAAGCTTATATTACCTGCTCCTCAAATGCCTCCCCCTTCCCCTGCCAGAGCTCCTAGTCCTCAGGTAGTCTACCAAGTGACTCACAATCAGGCAGCTAATGTTGGAGTTCAAGCCCCAGGTCAACAGTTAGTAGTTGGGCAGCAAAATGTACAGCTTGTTCAAAGTCCCATCCACTCCCAGGGGTCAATGCAAACAGTAGCAATTCCTCATATGCAGATCTTACCGGGACAGTTGATCTCTGCTAGTAACACAGCTGCTCTTCTCCAGGGATCACCAGGGAACCAGGTAACTATAACTGTTGTGCCAAATACCACCTTTACTACTCCAGCTGGAAGTCATTGCAGTGGAACGCAGATCATAGCCCCTGCAGGAATTGCTGTTAGTGGGTCACAAGCAGGAGTCGGACTCCAAGTGCAAACCCCTTCACCTATTGTGACGCCATTGAGTGGACAGGTAAAAACCTCAGAATCTGAAACTGTGTTCACAGGTGATAAAATTATTTGCCAGAAAGAGGAAGAAGCAAAAGATACGACAGATTTACATCTACATGAACGTAAAATAGAAATTATGGAAAACCCTTCCTGTAGAGAGGGTGCTGCTGGTGCAACCAATGGTGGCTTAAAAGAAAATGATATGCAGGCAGCAAAACTTGTAAATGGAAAAGAATATGGTCATTCACGTCTACCTCCATCTAACTCAGGGATTGCTCAGTCTCAGCCCATGCTGTGTACATTGGCTTCAAATGGACCTTTGTTGGGATTAAGTCAAAATGTAACCAATGGGAAGCTGAATGCAGACTGTGCAGAGGTGCAGGAAAACAAAACAGATCCTTTGAAGATCCCCATGGTAAATGGGATCTGTGATTTTGAAAAAGGGGATGGTTCACACTTAAGCAAAAACATTCCAAATCATAGAGCTTCCAAACATGTGGAAAATGGTGATATTGTTGCACAAGAGCAATGGGGAAGTAAGGACAGTAATCAGCAAAATTCTGTCAAAAGTGTTCAACCGACCAAAATGCATAATGGACCTGTTTCAGTTGGAAATTCTAGTGCTAACTTTGCAGTGGTTTCTAACTCTATCGACCAGCAAATCAGTGGTACAAACTCAGGATTATTCAATGGACCTATTTCAGCTGGCATACATTCAGAGGTGCCTCAGCTTCAGCAGTGTCCAAGTTCAGCTGTGTCTTCAGTTTCTAACTCTGCCCAGATGCATTACTCTCCAGCCTTGCACCAATCTGGACCTCTCGCTGTACATTCTGTCCAGCTTTATCAGACTCCAACAACCAATGGTTCAACTGAATGTCAACCTTTAAAAAGGTCAACTGAATGCAAAGATAATATATCAGGAATTCCAAATAAAGTGGGAGTAAGGATTGTGACTATCAGTGACCCTAACAATGCTGGTTGCAGTTCAACAATGGTGGCTGTGCCAGTTGGAGCTGATTCCAATAGCATAGCTAAAGTAGCACTCGACAGCGTAACACAGCAAAATCAACACCCATCTGTTCTTTCACAGGGAATAATTAATCAGGTAAGCAAGGTGTGAAATAATTGATGTAGATTTGTGTTTAAGTTTGCATTTACATATGTATGAATTTGAAAATGGGTCGAGGATTGGCCTGTCCCAATTTGTTCTAAACTTGTATTGTGGTTTCAGAATCAGACTTGGTGCACATGTAATTTATGATTGCTTTTGTATAATTTTTAAATGTGTCACTGAAGAAATCCAAACATCAGTGTATTCAAGATGTTAAAAATAATATGGGATATTATTCACTTTTATCAACACTTTTGATAAGTATAAGCTTTGAAGGTATTAAGATTCCTGATGTCAAATATTACATTTCTTCAAGCAAAAGGCAATGACACCATGCCCAGGAAGTAACATCACAGAGCTTTCTGATCACATTCTTGAACATTTAGTTGTAAATTCTACTATGGAGCTTAGACAAATTATTTTTGTCTTTTCTATGCTAAATTTAATTACCATGTTCTCATTTTCTATAAATAGGCCACAATTTATATTTGACGTGATTTTTAAGAAAACTTGAAAAGTCTTGAAATATCTTTAAGAGCTACATTATCAATGTTGTGACAGCAATCCAAAATAGTTCCCAATGCCTTTTATTTCATCTAAGAGGCTTCAAATATATACTCGATGATACTTTAAAAAAAAAGTTTCATATACTTTAATTGGTATCTTTGCTTACCTAATTTATCTGAATTAGGACCACCATGAATAATTTGTTGTACATTTTAATTGCTCCCATCCAGGCTTGCTTTTGGGGCCCCTTGCTGCCTTTTGGCTAATACTTTCCTTAATCATTTATATTATTAACATGCAAGGCGTTTGTGACTTTCTTTATAAGACATTTCTTTATGAAAAGTGATTTTTTAAAGAACCATTTATTTTCAGAGATTGTTCATTTGCCAGATTAAGATTAATGTAATGTTTAAATTGGTATGAATTTTAATTTAGTACCGTATTTAATGTTTGAACTTTGATACTGCTCACGTGATTCAAATTCAGTGAAATTTCATCATAATACGAATGTTTGGATTAAATGTAACCATACTGAGCCTAGTTTCATTATATCATGCTTTATTCAGGCTTGCAACTTTCAAAATCCTTTTGAGGTAAATGGTTTTATTGAAATGGTATTATTAAATTATTTTGCAAAATCAATAGTGATTTCCATCCAAACTTTTACTTGGTCTTAACAATGACTTTCAAGGTAAAGATTAAAAAATATATCTTTCATCACACTCAGGGAAATCTCTGGGTAAGAACCTGGATGCACTATAAGACATCCAACTCCAGCTATGATTGGCCTGAAGTTCCCATGGTACATTTTCTTGTATCTTTATGGTGTAGAAATGATCTTTGCTTAGGCTGGTTTAGACTGTATTGCTCAAATTTACTTGCTCTCACTGTATATTTCAGAAGTAGTAATGTGCTATTTTGATTTACAAATTATGAATGTTCCTTTAGTCTTCTCCTTTAGCAGTAACATCAACACCAGCAGCAATCCAACAAAACAGTTTCCAGTCCCATCAGCCTCAAATTCCATCACTGCAACAAAATAGAGAGCTAACACGAAAACCAGGACAGAATTTCATGTGCTTGTGGCAAGCCTGCAGGAGGTGATGTACTTTTTCAATGCTTAAAAGATGATTCTATATACGTTTCTCATCAAAGACAAATTACCAAGAGGTGTGCAGTGTTGCTCTTACAGTTTTTATTTAGTAAAACTTATAAACTATTCTACTGGATATACATAACTCAGTACTTTGAGGCAGTCTACCAAGTGACATTGCCTCCTTTGGAATAACTAGACTAGTCATCGTATCATTTTAAAGCAGTATTGTGATAAACTGGACTCTCGACTTAGACTCAGTTTCGATCCTGACTATGGGTCGGAGAGTTGTCTGTGCAGAGTTTATACGTTCTCCATGGGTTTTCTCCAACTTCGGTTTCCTCGCACATTCCAAAGATTTGTAGGTTGATTGGCTTCTGTAAATTGCCCCTAGTGTTTAGAATGTGGATGTGGGATAACATGGAGATCAATAGTCGGCGTGGACTCGGTTGGCCGAAGGGCCTGTTTCTGCGCTGTATCTCTGAACTAAACGAATCTGCAGTTCCTTATTTCTACTTCTTGACAACTGAAGATATGGCTCTCAGTAGTAGATTGCCACAACTTAACATGAATGGTTCCATTTCTTTCAATTAGCGACAATTTTATTTTGGAACCCTTATTCTTAGTTTCATGTATTATAATGGTTTTTGCAATCCTCTGTCCTATTTTACCAAAACATTTAATGCATAGATGGAAATGAAGTATAAATCAAGGAATTAGATAGAAAATAAATACTATCATATTCTCACGATGTTGCTGGTACACAATGAATTCTGTCATCTGCTTAATACTAAAGAGCCTGACTAAACAAAAGAAGAATATGAAGCAGAGTGTAAATAAGGAACACTACAATTGAGTTTTGGGGAAATTAAAAGTTTTCCTTTACATTTTTAGATGGTTTGATTCTCCATCCCAGGTGTATTACCATGCAGCAACTGAGCATGGAGGGAAAGATGTGTATCCTGGGGTATGTATGTGGGAAGCATGTGAACGATTCCCACGGCAAAGATTTTCCTTCATTACACACTTACAGGTGGGTATTATGTGTTAGAGATTTGTCACGTGTCTTTTCCTGTTTTGGAAATAAAGCTCTATGTGACATGGCCCAATTTTATATATAGGATAAACATTGCACAAAAGAAGCACTCCTCGCAGCCCTGAAGAAGCTTGAAGAGCAATCACACAATGGAAACCACCAATCTTCTAACAAGTAAGCAGGAACTACTAGTTAAATATGGGAAAACTTAGTTTGATTTGCTTCTACAATGCGTCAGTATTAAATTCAGATGGGATGCTAATTTAACCAATTTTAGCAACTTCAAACTGAAATATTTCCAGCTGCAACTGTGTGTTCATCATATTTTGCTGCCTCTTCCATTTTCTTGGTCCCAAGTCAACGATCCCCTAAAGGTCGGCTAATCTCGTCCTGAAACCATTTTGTTTTCCTGTTTCTTTTCTTTTTCTCTTCTTGTGCCCTCTCCCATTACTTCTTTTTGCCCAGTTCCACAAAATTATTGAATATTGGGCGTCCTTTCCTGCCTGCCACATATTGTAACTCAGCTTCACCATCTGTTTAGTTTATTCATATGTATACTTTGACAGCCTTCCTCACAATCTTTGACCCCACCAATCTTGGTGTCATCTGCAGACATACTAACCACCCCATCTACGTTTACATGCAAGTCATTTATTTATATCACAAACAGCAGCAGTCCCAGCACAGATCCCTGCGGAACTCCACTAGTCACAGACGTCCAGCCTGAATATTGTCTTTCCACCACAACCCGCTGTCATCTATCAGTAAGCCACTTCTGAATCCATACAACCAAGTCATTGTAAATCCCAGTCATCTTAACCACCCAGATCAGCCTACCATGGGGGACGTTATCAAATGCCTTACTAAAATCCATGTAGACAATATCCACCACCCAACTCTCATAGATCCCTTTATCACCTCCACAAAAAACTTGATCAAATGAGTAAGACACGACCTGTCTTGTACAAAACCATGTTGACTGTCCCTGATTAACCCAGTCTCTTCCAAATGGGAGTAAATACTATTCTGAAGAAACCTCTCCAATAGTTTCGCCATTACTGATGTGAGGCTCACTGTTTTGGATTCTCTCCACTTCTTAAATAAAGGAACAATATTAGCCACTGCCCAGTTCTGTGGCACCTCTCTTGTGATTAGAGAAGACACAAAGATCTTCGTCAAGGCTTCCACAATCACCTCGCCTCTCTCTAACGTGGGATAAATCCTGTCAGTTCATGGGGATTTATCCACTTTAATGCTCTTCAAGAGCACCAACACCTTCTTAATATCATACTTTCTTTAATAGTATTGGTATTGTCCACACTGATCTCACTGTCCTCTTTGGTGAAAACAGATACAAGGTACTCGTATAATACCTCGCCTATATCACCATACTGCAAGCACAAATTCCTTCCGTTATCCTTATGGATACCTCCTCCCTGGTTATCCTCTTGTTTTAATATAGTTAAATCAATCTTTGTCTTTAATCTGACTTGCCAAAGCCATTGAATAGCTCCTTTTGGCCCTTCTAATTACCCGTTTAGAGTTCTTTCCTCCTTGATATTCCTTAAAGGCTGTCTGATTCCAACCCCTTAAAGGTTGCATCCGCTTTCCTTTTCACTAAATTTACCATGTCTTTGGTAATCTACTGTTCCCTTTGCCATTCTTATCCCTCATCCGTACTGGATCATGCAAGTTTTGAACATCTATAATCAATCAACTCATGTCAGATGTGGACTTGCCCAATAACATTTGCTCCCAGTGTACCCTCCTGAACTCCTGCCTAAAAACATTGTAGTGTGTAATACCTTCCCACATGGTCCAGCATTCTCTCTATTCAGAACAATTTAAAACTGATAGAATTTTGATCATTAGAGTGCCCTCCAGAGATGCTGCCTGAGCTGCTGAGTTACTCCAGCACTTTCTGTTATGTATTCTACATGAGGACAGAAATGCAATTTTTCTAAAAAAAAATGAATTTGCCTTGTTACTCTAGGCAGACACCTGCTGGGGCTACTTCCACTTCTAAAGCACAGAAGGCTATTGTGAATCATCCTAGTGCTGCTCTAGTGGCATTGAGGAGAGGATCAAGGAATCTTGCATTTAGAGATTATATGGTACGTAAAATAAATTGGGTTAATTTTTATGTAAGATTAACATAATTTCCGCCATTAAAGGTAGCATATGTTCTCGGTTACAAACAATTACCCTTCTTAATTTTTCATTCCAGGATGAAAAAGAAGACCCAATTACAAAACACATACGGCTAACAGCTGCCTTAATCTTAAAAAATGTTGTTAAGTATTCAGAATACGGTCGCAGGTAAGAACTATTTTTGCTTGTATGAAATTCTTTTCGAGGCAATGACCAGATGAGTAAATCTGTATAGTCAAGAAGTCCAGCAATTGTCTCAAACTTGTAAAAAGTTACAATTCTTTTCATTTGGATTTGTTAATGTTGCTCACATCTGAGAAAATGTTCTCAGGTGACGTAGAAGAAAACTTTCAAGCATCCATAAGATTGAAACGTTTGCGGAGGGTATTTTGATGTGATAATCCTGTTTTAATTTTTTTTAAAAGCTTGAGGACTATCCTGGAATACACCACTCAATTAATTTCCTAATTATGATGATGTATTTGGAGAATATGTACAACACAAATGAATGTTTGTTTGGTTTCTGAGAAGCACGGTAAATAATGATGGTGACCAAGCTGGGCACGTTGCTAGTAGTTCATTTCATTGCAGTTTAGAATTTATGGGGTTGTTCTATAAGCTAGGATGGTACAGTGGCACAGCTGGTAGAGCTGCCACCTCACAGCACCAGAGACATGCTCGATCCTGACCTTGGGTGCTGTCTATATGAAATTTGCACGTTCTCCCTGTGACCACAGGGTTTTCCTCCAGGTTTCTCCCACATCCCAAAGATGTGCGGGTTTGTATGTTAATTGGCCTCTGTCAATTATCCCTGATGTGTAGAGAGTGGATGCAGAAGTGGGATAACATAGAACTAGTGTAAATATTTGGGTGATCGATAGTAATTGAGTCATACAGCATGGAATCGGGTCCTTCAGCCCAACCTACCCACACCGAAAAACATGCTTCATCTACACTATGTCTGCATCTGGTCCATATCACTCTAAATCTATCATATTCATGTACCTGTCTAATTGTTTCTTTGTACATTGTGATATCTCATTCAATGTGTTATGTCTCATTCAAGATTCCGGGCAGGCAGAATTATTCACTTTCTGATAAGCGTAACACCATTGCATTTTATTTTAATAAGCTTAGCCAAAATAGGAATATTTAAAACATGATTTTGTTTTGTTTTTCCTGCAGACTACTAAAAAGACATGAGAACCAATTGTCTGTACTAGCCCTTAGTAACATGGAAGCTTCCAGCACTCTTGCCAAATGCCTTTTCGATCTTGTCCATCTAGAACAATTACAACATCCAGAAAATAAACTTTGAAAGAGTGAAATATGTATTCTGAAATATCGTTTACAGGGTTCTGAAGCAAGCAAGAAGTCTTAATGAGAAATTACCATCGTGAACAGTTAAAAAAAAAAAAAAAAAATATTTTTCCATGATGCACAGAATCTTAACATTCTGCGCTCAAATGGAGTCAACTGTTGACAAGCTTTTAATAGGAGTACCAACTGTGTGATCAGAATCCACTACCAATTTTTTATTTAAAGTTGGAAATAATAAATTCTGAACCAGAGGAGCTACACAGAATAATAGCATTAAATATTTTTACCCTGCACCCCCTATGAGCACATTTTTATATTTCAGAATTAGTGACTAAGCTGGGTTTAATAGAACAGAAATTGACACACTGGATGTAATCCCTGCCATCCAAGAGGTTGCAGTTTATTTCTAGTGATGTGCTTTCTTGTTTAGAAATCAGTAGCTTGTTTTTTCATACTTGAGCCAATATATTTTCACTTATTTATTATCATATGATCAATTGTAAATATTTGTGAATAAAATTAACCAACTTTCATGCCACTGCAATCACTGGAAACACAATGTGGTGTCACAATAGCATTATTGTTAGGGTATAGGACTTTTTGTGTGTTTCCTGCCAATTGTAAGTAATTGTGATATATTGTCTGCAGTGGATGAATGTTCTTTAATTCTTTGTAAATAATTCTGTAATGGTACCAATGCTGTAAAGTCAAAAAACAGTTTTGTGGAACTGATTTTTTTGTATTATACACCTTGTAGAACTCATTTGCTGGTTGAAAGAGTATGGAATAATATATCTCATGTCATTTTGTAGAGAAAAAACTATTGAAGTTATTTTTGGTTTACCCTAACTTGGACCCACTGAAAGATATCACTTTGTACAAGCTCGGTGCTTGTACAGGATTTTTTGTATTTGTAAATTGGTTTAAATATGAGGAATTTTATACAGGTTTTTCTCCATGTATTATATTTATCTTGGGTGCAGGCATGGTATTTTCTCCACTATTCATAATGATTTTTTTTTTCTCCAATACAATTATAGTGCAGTATTCTAGTGTTTGTTCTTCCATCTTCAATATTGTACCATATCACATTCCTGTTCAGAACCTGTTCATGGTTATGTCCTGAAAGGTGTGTTATGTGATTTTCATAACTGCCTCTTGCCTGATGTATTAGCATCCAAAGGAGGGAACATGCTCCCATTTCTTGCTGTGGCTGTAGAATGTGCAGTAAAGACATACAAACAGTTTTACATTAGATAACTTTAATTACTTTGACTGTTTATAGTTTTAAATAAAAGACTGGACACTTTTGTTTTTGTTTTCACTCATTTATTTCAAGTATAATTTATAGAAAGTAAAAAAAGACATAATCGTGTTGCTGCCTGTTTCATTCTTAATTAGCAGTGGAAGCTGTCCAAGAGTTAATTACAACAAATGAAGAGTGCTTGAATTAAAGGGAACTATTTTCACTCTGCTTTGAAAAGTTTTAACTGACAGTCCTGATAAAATATACTCTTTTGTTACCCCTTTGTTTGAATATTTATTGACAAGTGCAATGTCACATGGTTGCTGCCAGTGTGATATACCGGCTGGGATATATGTTTCCTATTAGTTTCCTTAGTTACTCTTACTAGCATATTATTGCCAGTCCATTGGGTGAAGAAGCTACTTCTGCATTCTTTATTGGATTTATCAATGCTCTTCAACTTCATTCTAGCACAAAGCCACCAGTTCCAACATGGTTGAGCATCAAACTTGCTATTTCTGCTTGTACAGAAATGTGGTTGCCTCCACAGAATATGCTTTGAAAGTTACTGTTTGTGTATCAGAATACATTTTGCTTTAATTGTGATCGTCACTGTGCAGCTATTTATGGATTAGGCAGTATGTCACACATGTCTCAATGTAGGCCTTGTAAGCAACTTGTTGCATTCAGATGGAGATCAGGCCTTTACTAAATTGTAACACCACTCACTACTATTGAGGCAGTATTCTATTCTGATTATAACAGTGAATTAATGGCATCCAGTGTCCCATTGATGCAACACCCGTGTATTAACCACTCACGGAGAGAGCAAGCTTCACATTCTACCATTCATTGAAAATGTTATTTTCTGTGTCCACGTTGATAGCTTTTGATTATGCTTTATAATGCACTCAATCAAAACTATAGTCAGAGAAATAAATATGCTTAATGTTTTACATTACTAGTAACATCGTTGCAAATCAGCCATGTTTTCTACACCACCTGACATCTGCAGATCAACCCATCCTTACATGGTTCCATTTAGCACAAGCTCTTGCCCCACTTCTTTCTACCAGCTTTGAAGGGCTCAGACCCCAAATGTCAACTGTCCATTTCCCTCTACAAATGCTGCTTGACACACTAAGGTCCTCTCGCATAGTTTTTGCTCAAAATTCTTTGTGTGAAGTTGACATTCCAGTATTCAATGTGCCTAATATTGTCTTGTTATGGACAATACCAGTCTGGGGTTTGTTAATCTATTTAACATTTTGTATGAGCAGAGGGTTTTCAATATTATTCCAATTACCACAAAATTTAAAAATCCTTTAAGGTTCAGAAATAGTAAACTTGAAAACAAGGTGTAACATGGTAGAGAGTTCTCTTAACCACTCCTACCAAATGTATGGGGAAGATGAGCACTTGCTTAGAAATCAAGTCTGTTTTAAAGGGTTCAGTGAAACATTTATAAATAAAATGTTTACAATGCAAACCAAAAGGGTTTTATTAGTTTAAACTATGTACATCACACAACAGAACTATTTTACAAAATAGGTAAAATACAGTAATTTGAACAATCCAGGAGACTGAAATACCTGCACCAATCTACCATTTTAAAAAGAAATTCAAATCAAGCCAGAGTCAACAATTCTTTGTTTACAGATAAATGTAAGCATATTTTTTCCATCTATTCTGCTCTACATAAATCGGTATGAAGAGAAGGTATTAAATACAAAGGTGGATCTGCTCAGGGCTAAAGGTTGATTCGTGCCCATATCCACCAGGTTACACTAGGACTTTCAAAATATTAAGCAGATGCTTGGCCTTTGGTAACATCCTGTATGTACCCATGTGAGATGCATTAATAGCCTTACACCTACAATTTTAGCTGCTGATAAACCACAATGCA
Source organism: Leucoraja erinaceus (assembly GCF_028641065.1). NCBI lineage: Eukaryota > Metazoa > Chordata > Chondrichthyes > Rajiformes > Rajidae > Leucoraja > Leucoraja erinaceus. The sequence goes on along the minus strand of NC_073395.1, from coordinate 26,557,824 downwards.
TGTCGACACATGAGCAACAGATTTTGATTAGCAGTAAGACAAATAATACAAACCTACTCCAGTACAGTCCACCTAATCATAGTTTACTTGAACCTGTTGATACAATCATGTGTCTAAAAAACCATTCACAACCAGCTGAAAGAATTGTGCAAATTGTCTTGGATAGGGGATATCATCAACATTGCTGACCATATGGTAACAAAGCTGTCTTACCCTTTTGAGCACTGAGATTTATGCTGAAACATCTAATTTATAATTGTGGCTCAATAAACATGTAATCAACAAGTTCACAGCAAATCACTTCCTCCTCAAAACAAACAACATAGACAAACTCAAACAGCCTTTGGTACCAAGCAATTACAGAGATTCCAAACTGCACAATGATCACATCCAGATAATTAATACTGAATTCTGCAGAGGTGAACAGTGGTAATGACCTGTAAATGCTAATCCTCAACATGAAAACTGGCACCTCTCCCTAGTGTTCAAGAAGGAACTGCAGATGCTGGAAGATCGAAGGTACGCAAAAATGCTGGAGAAACTCAGCGGGTGCAGCAGCATCTATGGAGTGAAGGAAATAGGCGACGTTTCGGGCCGAAACCCTTCTTCAGACTGATGGGGGGTGGGGGGGAGAAGGAAGGAAAAAGGGAGGAGGAGGAGCCCGAGGGCGGGGGGATGGGAGGAGACAGCTCGAGGGTTAAGGAAGGGGAGGAGACAGCAAGGGCTAGCAAAATTGGGAGAATTCAACGTTCATGCCGTCAGGACGCAAGCTACCCAGGCGGAATATGAGGTGCTGTTCCTCCAATTTCAGGTGTTGCTCACTCTGGCAATGGAGGAGACCCAGGACAGAGAGGTCGGATTGGGAATGGGAGGGGGAGTTGAAGTGCTGAGCCACCAGGAGTTCAGGTAGGTTATTGCGGACTGAGCGGAGGTGTTCGGCGAAACGATCGCCCAACCTCCGCTTAGTCTCCCCGATGTAAATCAGCTGACATCTAGAGCAGCGGATGCAGTAGATGAGGTTGGAGGGGATACAGGTGAACCTTTGTCGCACCCTAGTGGGTATGTTTCTGAGATGTGTGAGTTTGAGCTGCCTAACTAGATAGAGGGTGCACTTTGATTTCTGGTTAGTGTTGACTACATGATCTCAATTATACTGTCAGCAGATTGAACAATTAGTGCCAGACGGGAATGGGAAAACAGGTTTCCTATCTGGTAACCCTGTTAGAAAATTTGCATATGGACAGGATTGAAACTGGTTTGATATTATCCAATGGTCAAATACCATGCCAAAATGTATTTTGTTAATAACAAAATTATATTTCTCCTATCCTATTGAAAACTCCACTCCCACCATAAACTGGGCACCCAAGAGGAGAATAAGCATCCTAAAATGTTGATCCTTGAGTCCCAAGGTACAATACACGTTAGTATTGAAGTGATTAATTTCCAGAAAAATACATTTTAGATTTGTGGATTAAGGATGCATGTTTAGAGAACTGAAAGCAAAGCTGCCCCTCATTAATAATTCCCCAGCTAAGTATATTTTTCTTAATCTCTTAACGGATAACGAACCATGATGTTCTGTAATTTTAGAGATTAAATTACGACCAATGTTTTTGAATACGAGGCATTTTTCTATTCTATTCCAGAAAAATTTAAAGGCCCCATCGCATACCGAATCATTTCAACTGAATATTTTCAAAGCCCATTGAGAATAAACTGCTTTGTCAGTCAAGGTTTTTTTTCAACAAAAACACTGGAAGTTCAGAGACTTTTGAGGAGACTGATATTTGTGGTTACAGGACACACTTCTTGCAACTCATTTATTTTCTATGAATCTGGTTAAACCTTTTTCTGCCTTGTATAGTCTATGAGAATAAATGAATGACGAACATGCAATAATTAACATGTTAGGCGGTTTTTAATGTATACACTTAGCTTTGCATGTATACCTTCAAATAGGCTGATAACTTTCGCAATGTTAATCCCGCACTTTTACCGTATGTAAAATTTACCAACCTTTTCTTGGAATTAATGATTTCTCGCACTCATTCCTTTCATTAGTACATTTTTGAATGAAGTGTGAGGCTTTTCAATAAATTGTATTGCCAATATAAAATATGCTAGTCCTCTTATCCAAAATGCAAGCATGTGAAAGGTATTTGATATAACCTAAAGGATTTAAAGGAAATCCAGAGGAGGGGCATAAAGAAAATGAAAAAGGAGGGAGGAACAACTGATGTTGTATTACAAGATTCCATTAAACAACAACTAGCAGGCATGTGATATTGTTCTACATGATTATCAGCTATAATATAAAAAACAATTAAGCACTGCTGACAATAGTGTTTTGGAAGCTGTAGAAATACAGACCTCAAGCTGTTTGATAATACCAAAAAAAGCTTCATTCAATATGTAAGTTATATAGGCAATACAATACAGGATCCAACCCCAGTATTTGAATCGGCCGTTGCCATACTAATTCATTGTGTTTAAAGTTAGCTGAACAATGTCAGTATCTAATGGAATGTACTACTCTAAAACCATCACCAGGACATCAAACAAAAATACTTTTACAAAGGATTCCACGTCTGGAGTAGATGTACAAATTTCTCATCTGATCTTCAATAAATTTAAACCCATATACATGTTCATCAAGACCCAGAAACTGTTTTGACAAGCAGCAGAAAATTTATTTTGGTGTGGAGGTTAAGTATTACAGAATACTCCAATCACATTTTAAACCATTCTTTTCTGCTTTTCTCAAAAATGAAACTATAGAATCAAATCTTTTATCAAACATTTTCCCACTGAGCAACAGTCCTAGCAGAGTTAATCATTTTTGTTTAGACCCTAAATGCACTAAAATAGCTGAACAGCCTCAGTTGCCAGTCTTCAGTGCAGCTACATGATCCAATGCTTCCAGTTAAACCTGGAGGCATTTGTACAGCATACAAACTGTTTACAAAAAAACACTTAACTAGTTAACAAAAAAGAATCAGTAAGAGATAATTTGATACATTAGGAAATCATCTAAACAAATATCACATTTATACAGCTGATCTACTGAGAGCCCACAGGAGTGGATAGGACAGATCATATTATCCTTGCAACTCCATTGAACTAACAACAGCATGCTTTCATTTCATGTTATTGTGGTGTCCCAAATGCATCAGTTTAAAAAAAAACACAATCTCCGTAGGAAAAATTATATGAACCAATGGAAAACAAATTTCCTACTCATCATTCTATTTTGGGTTCATGTTAACACTGGTAATCAATCTGCTATATCTTTATATTGTTTAAAAAGACTTGTTCCCAATGATACTGGATTCTTCGGGCTTTGCGTTTCCTTTCCTTGCATGTTTATATTTCTCTACGTATGCTTTTACCAAGTTTGCTACTTTTCCTGGGATTACTTCACCACTCTTGCTATGGCAAACCTTAGAAATAAACATACACATTTCAGTGGATTAATTCAGTAAATATGGTAGACTGGAAATTAATCAATTTAGAAACAAAATTATGGTAAAGATTAAAATCTGATATAGTCTGTTTGATGAATGCCACACAAAAGGACCACTAAATCTCTTATTCACAGATGCATCTGATCTGAAGTGTGCAGGAAAGAACTGCAAATGCTGGTTATAATCGAAGATAGACACAAAATGCTGGAGTAATTCAGTGGGACAGGTAGCATCTCTGGAGAGATGGAATGGGTGACGTTTCTTCCTGATCTATTCCTCATGATTTTGTACACCTCTATAAGATCTCCCCTCATCTTCCTGCGCTCCATGTAATAGAGACCCAGCCTACTCAACCTCTCCCTATAGCTCACACCTCTAGTCCTGGCAACATCCTTGTAAATCCTTTCTGAACCCATTCAAGCTTGACAATATTGTTCCTATAACATGGTGCCCAGAACTGAACACAATATTCTAAATGTGGTTTCACCAACGTCTTATACAACAGCAAATGACCTCCCAACTTCTTAATACTCTGACTGGTAAAGGCCAAATTGCCAAAAGCCTTTTTGACCATCAATTCTACCTGTGACTCAGCCTTCAAGGAACCATGCACCTGCACTCGTAGATCTCTTTGCTCTACAACACTACCCAGAGGCCTGACATTTATTGTGTAGGCCCTGCCCTGGATCGACATCCAAAAATGCATCATCTCACATTTCTCTGTATTAAATTCCATCAACCATTCCTCCACTCACCTCGCCAATCGATCCAGATCTGGCTGCAAACTTTCACAACCATCTTCACTATCTGCAAAACCACAAACTTTTGCATCATCAGCAAACTTGCCAACGTTGCCCTGTATGTTATCATCCAAATCATTGATGTAGATGACAAACAGTAACGAGGCCAACACTGAACGTTGAGGCACACCACTAGTCACAGGCCTCCCGTCCGAGAAGCAACTCTTCACCATCACCCTCTGCTTCCTTCCATGGAGCCAAATCTGCTATCAATTGTCTCAAGGTGTGAGACAAAAGGATTGAAGAGTTGTGAATTGTGAAGCTAGAGGAAGGAATGCGAGTGGAAGGAGAGGGGGGAAAAATAGGTGCACATCCAGGTAGGGCACAGGGAAGAGAAGGGGAGCGAAGGAAAGGGGAGGGGTTTAATTGGTTGCCTAAAATTGGACTATTCAACGTTCATACTGTCAGGTTGAAAACTTATCCAAGCAGAATATGAGGTGCTTTTCGTCCAGTTTGTGCATGGCTTCACTCTAGCAATGGAGGAGGCCCAGGACAGAAAGGCCAGTAATGGGAAGAGGAGTTAGCAACTGGAACTTGACCTTGTACAGTAGGCCTTGTCCGTGACAAACTGAGTGCAAGTGTTTGGCAAAATGGTTACCGAGTTTAAGTTTGGTCTCGCCGATGTACAGGACGCCACATTGGGAATGCTGTTGCAGTAGATGAGGTTAGAAGACGTGCAAGATAGCCTCTGTCTCACCTGGAAGGACTGTTGGGGATTTTGGATAGAGGTGTGGGAGGAAGTTTAGGGACAAGTGTTACAACTCGTGCAGTTGCAGAGGAAAGTACCTGGGGAGGGGGTTGTTTTAGTTGGAAGGGACGAGTAAACTAAGGAGTTGGAACGAGTAGTCTCTGCAGAAGGTGGAAAGGGGTGGGGATAGCATGATGGTGATGGAATCACCTTGCAGGTGGCGGAAACGTCTGAGAATGATGTGTTGGATGCAGAGCCTGGTGGGGTGAAAGGTGAGGACCTGGGGAATTCTATCTTCCCCTCCCTGTCTGTGGGGAAGGGGTACAAGAGTAGAACTGCAGGACACAGATGAGATGTGGGTAAGGCAGCCATCTATGACAGCAAAGGGAAAACCACGTTTACTAAAGAAAGGACATCTTGGGTATCTAGAATGGAAAGTCTCATCCTGGGAGCAGGTGCGGTATGGATGGCAAAATTGAGAGTAGTCCTCTTGCAGAGTCTATGCAAGAGGCAGGATAGGAGGAGGTGTAGTCCACATAACTGGGGGTCAGTGGGTTTGTTGTAGATGTCAATTGATGGTATATCCATACGATGGATACAGAGAGATGAAGGAATGGTAGAGAGATGTCAAAGATAGTCAAAATGAATTTGAGGGTAGGGTGGAAGTTATTGGTAAAGTTAATGAAATCAACAGGTTCTGCACGGGTGCAGGAGGCAGCCCCTAAGCAGTTGTCGACTTAGCGGAAAAGAGCTGGGGGATGATGATAGTGTACGTTTGGAACAAGGACTGTTCAATGTAACCAACAAAAAAAGCAAGCATTGCTGGGGCCCATGGTCACATCTTTAAAAAGTTGTGGAATGCAAGGACAAGTTCCACCAGGCGGAGAGTGTTAATTAAAAGGAAATGCCTGTTTAATGAGTTTGCATTAATGAGTTGCTGAATTTCCTTTAGAGTTGTGTAGGAAAGAACTGTTGGTTTAAATCATAGGTAGACACAGAATACTGGAGTAACTCAGCGGGACAGGCAGCATCTCTGGAGAAGGAATGGGTGACGTTTCGGGTCGAGTCCCTTCTTCAGACTGATATCAAGGGAGTGTGCGGGACCAAGATAGAATGGAGTCGGAGACAATAAGACTGGTCGGAGAACTGGGAAGGGGAAGGGAATAGAGAGGGAAAACAAGGACTATTTGAAGTTAGAGGTCAATGTGCATACCGCTGGGGTGCAAGCTACCCATGAGACATATGAAGTGCTGTTCCTCCACTTTGCGCTAGGCCTCACTCTGCCAATGGAGGAAGCCCAGGACAGAAAGGTCAGATTAGGAATGGGAGGGGTAGAACTGCTGAGCACGCGGAGATCAAGTAGGTTAAGACGGACTGAGCGGAGGTTTTCAGCGAAACGAACCTGCACCTGGTCTCACCAATGTAAAGAAGTTGACTCCTGGAATGGAGGATACAGTAGATGAGGTTGGAAGAGGTGCAAGTGAACCTCTGCCTCACCTGGAAAGACTGTTTGGGTCCTTGGATGGAGTCGAGGGGAGAAATAAAGGGACAGGTGTTGCATCTCCTGCGGTTGCAGGGGAAAGTACTGGGGAGGGGGTGATCTGGATGGGAAGGGATGGGTTAACCAGGGAGTTGCGGAGGGAACGGTCTCTGCGGAAAGCAGAAAGGGGTGGAGATGGGAAGATGTGGCCAGTAGTGGGATCCCGTTGGAGGTAGCGAAAATGTTGGATGATAATATGCTGCATGCGACGGCTGATGGGTTGAAAGGTGAGGACAAGGGAGACTCTGTTCTTGTTACGAATGGGAGGGGGAGCAAGAGCGGAGTTGCGGGATATCGATGAAACACTAGTTGCACCTCCTCCAACCCTTACATTTATGATGGAAAAGGGGAACCCCCGTTTCCTAAATGAGGACATCTGGTATGGAAAACCTCATTCAGGGCGTAGACGGAGGAATTGGGAGTAGGGGATAGGTTCTTTGCAGGAAGCAGGGTGGGAAGAAGTGTAGTCTAGATAGCTGTGGGAGTCAGTAGGTTTGTAGTAGATGTTGGTCAATAGTCTGTCTCCTGTGATGGAAACGGTGAAATCTAGAAATGGTAGGGAGATGTCGGAGATGGTCCAAGTGAATTTGAGTGCAGGATGGAAATTGGTGGTGAAGTTGATGAAGTCAGTGAGTTCTGCATGGGTGCAGGAGGTAGCACATATGCAGTCGTCAATGTAGCGGAGGTAGAGTTCAGGGATAGGGCCAGTGTACACCTGGAACAGTGCTTGTTCGGCGTACCCTACAAAGAGACAGGCATAGCTTGGGCCCATAGCTACGCCTTGGGTTTGGAGAAAGTGTGATGAGTCGAAGGAGAAGTTGTTGAGGGTAAGGGCCAGCTCTGCCAGGCGGAGAAGAGTATTGGTAGATACTACTTTAGAGTTGTATACCTTTAGAGTTGTCTGCCACCAGCTCTCTACCTTTTTGCATGCTGAACTGATTCAATTATTTAGACACAGGGAACAGCAAAAAAGTACTGAAGTAACCCAACGAGTCAGGCAGCGTCTCTGGTGGACATGAATAGGCGATGTTTCGGATTGAGACCCTTCTTCAGACTGCAGTGGAGAGGGAGAAAGCTGGAAGGCAGTTGTGGGTGGGACAAAGCCAGGCAAGTGATAGATGGATACAGGTGAGGGAGATTCATTGGCAGATGGGTGCACAATGGTCACAGATTAAAAGGAGACAGAATTCTGTGTGGCAAGGAGAGATGTGAAATGTGAGGCAAGAGGTAGAGGTAGAGATAGAGATGGAATAGAATGGGGAAAATAGTCGCATAGTCCAAGCTTGGTCTTGCCAATATATAGGCCAAATCAAGAAAACCAAATGCAGTAGACGAAATTAGAGGAGATGCTTGCGAACACACTCTGCGAACACCCCCACCAGCCTCCGCATCCAACACGTCATTCTCCAACATTTCCATCACGTTCAACATGAAATCCACCAGTCGCATCTTCCCAGTTCCACTTCTTTACAGAGACTACTTCCTCTGCAACTCATTCGTTCACACATGCCTTCCCACCCAAACAACTTCCTCCCCAGGTACTTTCCGTTGCAAACACAGGAGCTGTAACACCTGTGCCTACACCTCCTCCCTTACATCCATCCAGGGACAAAAACAGCCCTGACAGCTGAGACACAGGTTTACATGCACTGCCTTTAATCTCGCCTACTGTATTTGGTGCTCCCGATGTGGCCTTTACATTGGCAAGACCAAGTGTAAACCATGCTACTGTTTCGCTGACTCGGTCCACCAAGGCCTGCTGGATCTCCTGGTTGCTAAGCATTTTAACTCCCCTTCCCATACCAACCTTTCTGTCCTCGGCCTCCTCCATTGCCAGAGTGAAGCCACACACAAACTGGAGGAACAGCACCTCGTATTCCATTTGGGTATTCTACAACCTAATGACATGCACATTGAATTTTCCAATTGTAAATAACTAACTACCTCCACCCCCCTTCTTTATATGTCTTTGTCCGTCTGCGATAACAGAAATCTGTTATAAAGTGGTCTGTAATTACGAGGGTTTACTGTTCTGTGTGCAGGGGGAGTAGGACATGAATGTTTAGGGTGGGAGATAGGGTACCAATAAACAGGATAATTCTATTTTGGAATAATGACAATCTTCTTGAGATCAGTTGGGACTGCACTCATCCGAGCAAGTGGAGAACATCCCATGACACACTTCATATGTCTCGTCAAATTTAAGGCATCAGATGAGATGAGTCAATCACTGCAGGATAACCCAGCCTCTGACCCATTCTAGTCTGAAGGATGTTAATATGGAGCCCTCAGTAATGGTAATGCATTGAATGTCCCTTGCTGGTTTCGGCCATTGCCTACACTCGAGGCACAAATATTACTGGCTACTGCTCACCCTAAGAATAGACTGATTCATCTGCCGAGAGTAGTCAATGCAATGCAATGACTTATTTCATTCACTTCTATGCATCAGTGATAAAGGCAAGCAATTGTTTCCAAATGAATTGGAACTGCAAGGTTTTCAAAAGCATTTCACAATGTAGTTCAGAGTTAACCATATTAGTAAGTCTGCAGTCACATATAAGCCATACAAAATAATGATATTCCACTCCAAATAGTACCGGATAATACTTTTTTGATAAACATTCCGGTGGTTTTGTCATTACTATTCTAGATTAATTTCATTATTACATTTAAATTCTCCAGAGGCATTGGTGGGATTTAAACTTGTCTCGATCCCATTTGTTCAAGTCCTTGGGTTATTAGTCCAGTATTGTCAGCACTATGCTAGTTATGATATCTCCACTTTTATCAATTATGCAGGTCTACATTCACCTTTTGTATATTTTTAATATAAGAGCATGCTCCTAGCCCCATGTCCTCCTGCAGTTTTTCTTTGCCATTTCTGCAAAGTCACCTATCTCGAGTCCTACAAATGTTAATATTTACTAGACTAAGTGGTACCCGTTGGGTCCCAGTCACACGGGAGGCCTGGTCCCCCAACACAACCCATTTCCCAACGCAATATTCCATCACTCACCTGTTCCCCCAACACAATATGTCACCACTCGCCCACAGCCCCTAACTCCGCAGGTTCGGCTGACGGGTTCCTGTTGTGACATCCCTGATCCCCCCCCTCCCCACTCTAAATGGACTGCAGCTGGGGATGGGGATGGCTTCAGGCAGGGGCCGGCGGGAGCGTCCTGTAGTCGGGGATGGGAACGGCTTCAGGCGGGGAACATTCTGCAGCCAGGGGAGGGGTTGGTTTCAGGCGCCGCCTGTCGGGGGCCAGTGGGGGGAAAGCGCTACCGCGTGTGTGTGTGTGTGTGGGCTGGGGGTTGTGGGCAAGGGGGGGTGTGTGGGCAGAGGGGAGAGTGCGGCGGGCTTGTGTGTGGGCGGGGGTTGTGGGCGAGGGGTGTGTGTGTGCGCTGGGGGGGTTGTGGGAGGGGGAGGGGTGTGTGGGCGGGGAGAGCTCGGAGAAGAGACGGGGATTGTGGGGGATAACACGGGGAGGGGGGCAGGAGCCAGGAAGGGGGACCAGAGGGGAAGGGGCTGGAGCTGACGGTGCAATGGGGACTCACAGCGGGCGCTGGTCGCTGGACGTTCTCCTCCGCCGGGATCAGAGTCTCCACTTTCCGTTTGGCGACATCAGTGACATCTCCGACTCCACGCCGGGCTGGGCCGGGCCACTACTGGTCCCTCCGAAAATTGTGTCCAGTTGGAAACATCCCCCAGCCATCCTCAGCTCCAGTAAAGATGCGATGGCACAGGAAGGGGCGGACCATCCCGCAGAGTGACAGGAGAAAAGACCAATCCACGCGGCATTGACTGACAGGAGAGGAGATCGATCTGCGCACGCTTGGTTTTTAAGGTTTTTAAACCTCGCTGACTTTTACATTAGACCACCAATCGGAACGAAACTTGGTGCACTCGCAGCACAGGAGAATGGTGAGTAAGCTGGCGAAAAATCGTAGCGCAATCGCGTACCATTTTTGGGCAAATAGAAAGACCGCGCAAACCGGAAGATAACATGATCAGATCTTTAGTTATGTATAGATCTTTAACCTGTGTCCAAGTCATTCTTCAAACACGCTTTGAAGAGACATAAATGCTGCAAGCAATTGCAACAGTTGACATTTTACAAATTTTAGTCAATGTCTTGTTGTTTTCTATCTAACAGTCTCTACTTAAGACATTGCAGATTTCTGGAATCCAGACCCTTTACCACATACAGAACAATCACTAATTTCCTTCTGCACATCCCATCATGTTCACGTGTGGTCTTTACAAATTATTCTGACAGTCCCCATTTAACTAATATTTTGTAAGTGCTCGCTACTGCATCTATTATACTGTTTCGAAATTAATTAATAGTAATGTGATTTAAGGACCAGCAATAAGAATTAAAATAACCTTAATGGAAGAACAAATATATATGTGCGATAGATAATTTAAACCTATTTAGTCTTCTCTGGCTTAGAACACTTTGACTAGCAACCTAAAACTGATTATTAAACAAAAATGACCAAATGTTCAATTTCTTGCAGCACTTCTTTAAAGTATTTTTCTAATTATTCTTCAACCACCATATATAATCATGGCACAGTCACAATATATTTTAAAAATGTTACCTTATCCACTGCCTTGCGGACTATCTCTTTGTATTCATCCTTGGTAATGTCCTTCTTCTGGTAATAAGGCTTGATGGCTAGTTTTACCTCATCTACAGCTCTTTCCTGAATAGTATATTTCTGTATTGGAAAAAAAAGTTGTAAGTTATATATTAACCAGCTTTTATCAAGCTATCACACCAAACCCAGAACAAGACGTCAATGAATCAACAACAGATGGTAACAATAAACTAATATGGACGAAGGAACAATGAAACTGCATTACATAAAGCACAGGTACTTTATTTTGTTCACAGGTTCAAATGGCTTATAAAAACAGAAGCTGAATTGCCTCCTCCTGATTTCTGATTCTAAAATGTTGTGGAGAAATGTAATTTGGTAAATGTAATCAATTCACTACTTCTGGACTTGCCTTCTCCTTTTTGGGCTTTTCTACTTCAAATTCTTCCTTCAGGCTTTCTTTTTCCATTGTAGTCTTTGCAGTTGAAAGAGTTGCAAAGACCTGTTGGACAGACTGAAAGGCAGAAGAAGAAATATCGAGAGGAAGTGAAACAGGCACTGCCTTGCTCGAGCCTTCGGCTGGAATGGGTACACTCGCAGCACTGGTCTGCAAATCCACTTCAGACGTACCACTAGGAGGGATAGTCTAAAACACAAGCAAGGTAAAATATCAAATATTTCTAGTGTCCACAAAAGCAGAACAAACATTTGATAAAACGATGGAATTTAATAAGATAGTTACTTCTGCAAAAAGAGTTTTACAAATGCATGAGTTGTTAGTGATGACTTATTAGCTGTCAAATGCATAAAAAAATATCTAGAAGGCAACTTTCATTTTAACATTTAGGAGCTATACTACAGAATGCAATTAAATCAGGTGTGATTTCAAGTCACTAGCTTCAATGTACACATCAAAGTTTCATCCAATACAATTAAATGTATTACACACCCCCAATTCCACAACAAAGATCCACATACAAATCTCTTGATACAACAAAAAAAGTTACCCAATCTGAAATGACATTAAGGCAGCAGACTATTCATCTGTTATTAATATTTAGGTTGGCATAGATTCCAAATTCTCTCTTTTAGAAAATGGTTGACAAAACAGCAAGTCTGGATTGTTCCTCAATTACTTCTCAGCCCTATTGCAGATGTTCAAGAGAGCAGAGTCAAAATCATCACCAGAAATTCAACAACACTGTTGGAAGATGAACATTTGTCTTCCTAATATGAAAATGACCAAACATGAATTAGCAGCTTTTATTTCAAACTGAAGGATGCAGTGCCATACGGAACAGTTTGATAAGGAGGAAGACAATATTTAAACATAGGGATGCCCCTATGCGTGATGATCAGAGCTTACATTTCAGCCCTAAATATAACTAAAACGCTTGTCAATAGTGAAGAAATCAAAAAATCATGACAATTAAAAGTATTTGTACAACTGATTAGAACGCACTTCATTCTATATCTCAGGGAAGGTATTTTTGCACCGAGTCAGAGGATTTTGTGCCATTCTTGTCCAGAAGCAAGTTAAAGACGTGTTAATGTCTGGAATTCTGCATTTACCACAAATCAGTTACCCATTTCCACTATAGACATGGCAGAGCAGCTGTTTACCCCTACCAAGGACTAAAGAGCATTTGTTACAGATGTATTGCAATTTTTTTTGTATTCATCCTTGTATTGCAAACTGGACTATTCCAAAGAACAACACCATGCCACAAACAGCTTCATCTACACCTCATCAACATTTTTATTTTTACTGTGGGATTATCATACAAGATGCTGGGACAAACCAATAGGTTAACGAGATGGCCAAAGAGCACAGGTAAATTAGAACAAAACTCCCTTGAACACACTAGAAATCTGGATTGAGCGTAGCGAAATGAATAACATCAAAAAGCAAATATTATCCCAATGTGTTTAAAAAAAAATTCAAATTTCCAAGAGGAAATGTTTGTAACAATGAGCACAAAAGTGCTGTATTCAGTGTAAGCCTTTAACCTAGTCTTAAACGGACCAACCAAGAGAGTTCCTGCTGGCACACACTGACCACTTTCTCCCCATTTTTCTGCTAAACACAAACAAACGCTGGAAAATGATATTCATGTTCAATTCTGGTCAAGAACTTACCTGAGGTTGCGTCAGGTCAAGCTGTTGTACTGCGTAGTTCACTGACTGAGAGGGTGGAGGTGGAGGTGGTGGTGGGGGTGGGCTGTTTGGGAGATTTCCCGCAGCAGTTGGTGGTGGCACTGCCGATATTCCTGCATGCACATTCATTGGGGGAGGCGGGTGGATATAGGGATTATGAAAATGCATTAAAGGAGGATGAACATTCAATGGATAAGGAAAGACACCCATCGTTTGGGATGGTGGGGGATTCAGTGTTTGTGCTACAACAGGCTGCATAACATTAACAGCTTGTTGAGAGCCATTCATTTGTTGATTTGATTGGTCACTGAAGGCTGATGCCCCTTGCGATGAATCTGCTAAACAACAGAAAAGGTAGAGATACAGTCATAACGTTTTTCTGATTGAAGCATCGAGGAATTCTGTAAAATTTTATTCAGAAGCTTGATCAAAGCATTTTTTTCTGATATTCTTAACACATTTGCAGTAACTTAATAAATGCACGGTATTTGATGAGAATATAGAGTATTAGAACAGTACATCACAGGACCAGGCCCTTCAGCTCACTCTGCCTGTACCGAACATGATGCCAGGACCAAATCTTACCTGTCTGCACATAATCCATATCCCTCCATATTCAGGTGCCTATCCAAAATGCTCTTAAATGCAACTATCTTATCTGCCTTCTCCAGCATCCCTAGCAGCACTTTCCAGGCCCATGCCACCTTCTCCAAGTAAAAAAAATAAAATCTTGCCCTGCACATCTCCTTTAAACTTTGTCCCTCTCACCTTCAAGCTATGCCCTCTAGCATTTGATATTTCCATTCTGGGAAAATTGTTCTGACTGTCTACCCTTTCTATGTCTCACGTAATATTATACACTTCTAGCTTCAATCTTCAGCGTTCCAGAGAAAACAATCCAAGTCTGTCCAACCTTTCCCCGTATCTAAGTCAGGAATCATTCCAGTAAACCTCCTCTGCACCCTTTCCAAAGCCTCCACATTCTACCTGCAACGGGATGACTGGAACTGCACACACAATCCAAATGCAGCCTAACCAAAGTCCTGTAAAGTTGAAACATGACTTACTGACAATTATATTCAACGCCCCAACCAATGAAAGCAGGCAACCATACACCGGTTTTACCACAAAAAAAGGTGAGAAAGGTGTATGGAATCATGCAATATTAACCCTTACAATCAGCCTCCTAAACACCTCACACTTGCTCGGATTAAACTTTGACCACCATTTCCCCAGCTTCTGCTGGAGCTGATCTATATCCCGCTGTACACTTCGACAGCCTTCCTCACAGTCCCCAATCTCAGAAGATTAAGATGCACAGGATGAACAGTGTACTCTCCCAAGTTCCTGCCAAATAATATTATAATTTGTCTTATTCCCTTTGGTTCCTTCCTGCAAGGTCCAGCCTTCTCCTTATTTAAAACAATCTTAAAACTTATGGCATTGTGATCACCATCCCCTCAATGCTCCTCCACTGAAACACCAGTCACCTGGCCAGGCTCATTTCTCAACACAAAGTCTAGAACGTACCCGTTGGACTATCCACATACTGCTTCAAGAAACCTAACAAACTCTGCCCTGTCTAAGCCTTTGGCACTGAACAAGACCCAGTCAATATTGGGAAAGTTAAAGCCACCCACTAAGCCGACTCTGTTGCTTTGGCATCTTTTGGTAAGCTATCTACATATTTGTTCCTCTATCTCCCACTTGCCATCGTGGAGCCTAGAGTACAATTTCATTAAGCGCACTTGCACCTTTATTTCCTAGTGCTACCCATGTCGCCTCAGCAAAGAAGCTCTGCAGTATGTCTTCTTTGAGTGCTGCCACAACAGTCTCCCTGATTAGTAACACAATTCCATCATCTGTTTTCCCTCCCTCTCTATCACTGACTTCTGAGGCAGAGAATTCCAGATTCACAACTCTCTGGGTGAAAACGTTTTTCCTCATCTCCGTTCTAAATGGCCAACCCCTTATTCTTAAACTGCGGCCCCTGGTTCTGGACCCCCCCCCCCCCCTCCCTCCCAACATCGGGAACATGGTTCCTGCCTTAATAATCTTATATGTTTAATGTGCACAATTTGCAGCTGCTGACCCTCCCCCCTTGAGAATGTCTTGCAGCTGCTCAGAGACATCCTCGACCCTGGCACCATGGAGGCAACACACCACCCTAGAGTCCGGTTTTCTGCCACAGAATCCGCTGCCTGTCCCTAATGTCCTTTCACTATGGCTTTGTCTGGCCTTTCACTTACCCGCTGTGCCTCAGAGCCAGCCCTGACACCATTAATGCAGTGGTCTCCCTTGACTGATCATTCCCCCACAACAATATCCAAAGGAGTATACCTGTTGTCAAGGAGAATAGCCCCAGGGGATTGTTGTCAAGGGAATAGCCCCCTGCACTCTCTGGCTACTCCCTTTCCTGGTGGTTACCCATCTATTCTCTGCCTGTACCCTAGGCACGACCATCTCACTAACTCCTATCTACGAGTAATCATATGCACATGTAAAATTTGGATTACATTGTATAATACAGCAATCAAAAGAAACGGTAAAATCCTGGCTGTTGCAAATACGAAATGTTAAGGCAGAAAATGCTGAGCATGCTCTAGAAATCATACAACTGCTATAGAGATGAATGAAAAAGCCGGGTGCTCAAGTCAGCTTCAAGACTTTGCATCTCAAAATGCACTCATTGTTTGTCTGAAACCAGATAATGTGGCACAGTGTCAGAGTGATGCATTATAATAACACTTGATAGAACTCCGTGGAGAGAAGATGATTCGAATCTTGGCATGATCTTGGGAAAATTATCTGATGATTTAATAGCGAGCACTGTAGATTACACCATTCCAGAATTTACGTGATGGGAGTTGAAAATAATGAGACTTTGAAGGTAAAGCAAATGTCTCATTTATCTCAATGACGGAATGGATCAGCAGCCTCGGGCAGAAATTAACAATGAATTGAAAGTGGCAGGTATCTAGTACACAGGGAGCGGCTGGTGCGTGGAACGTGATGGCAGGAAATCTGGAATAGTAGAAGCAGATTTTATAGCAACATTTAAGGAGCATTTAAAAAGGCATATGAACAGACAGGGGATGGAGTCATATAGATCATGTGCAGTTTAAATTGGCATTATAGCCAGCAAAGACATCATGGGCCAAAGGGCCTGTTCCTGTGCTATATTATTTTATGTTTTATATTCTAAACAGCACCATTGGATATGCCCCGTGTACAGAGTCCTGTGACAGCATCGATATGGTACAATGTCACACAAGTTCCAGCTGTTGTTAGTTTGCTCCTTCTGTAACTATCTTCCCATCAACCCTGCCAGCTTTTGAATCAAGCCCTAAGTTAAAGAATAATCCACTCCAATTTCCTATTTTATATTAAATTCCTTCATGTTTGACCAAATAAATTTCCATGTAATTTTCATAATAATTTCACAGAATTATTATGGCACAGAGTGCCACTCAGCCTGGGTTTGTCCCAGGTACAACATATCTATTGTTGCCCCAATGCCAACAGTATCACAGGCTTTAGAAAGAAAATCTACTCCAAAGCTTAACATTCAGAAATTGCACTCTGGAAATAGCTCTGCCTTCTTACAATTTCACACCTGGTTATAAATTAATGATTACAAAATAAAAGGTTACTGCATAGGTGAAGACTATTTGGTTTATCAGGTCCATGCCGGATATATGCAGGAGCAATGCAGCTGGTGCTCACCCCCTTCCCCAAGCTCTGATCAACTTTGAATGCCACAGTTGAATTTGCCTCCTCATATCTTATGGGAGCCATTCCAGACCCAAATCACCTGCTATTAGTAAGGCTTCCTCAAGTCAATTTTGAGAATTTTGATAGTGATTTAATTCTATGCCCCAGTTTCTTTATTAACAACCAACAAGAACAGCGTCTCTTTATCTACCTTGTCTAGGCACTTTGGGATTCTGTTATATTAATTTGAATTGTAAATCTGTGGTTCTTTGATATCCCAAAGGAATGGAATGCATGAAATTACTAATTATGAAATTGGCATTCCTGTCTTTAAAATAATTTATATAGTATTAAGATGCTAAAATTAGCAATCTTCTGTTTTGCGAGTGAGGGATTTTTGAACATGGAATCATTTCCTTGATTAAGAGTTTCCACATTTCAATAATTTGCCATCATCAAATAGTTAAAAAAGTAAACCCACCATTTAATTTTAAAAAATGTAGATGTTCAGTGAAGTAAATCACTGGATTTCAATTATCCATTTCTCGTAAATTAAGAAATACTGGAAATGCACAGCAGGTCAGTATTCCCAGAATGTGGTCTTTTATTTTGGATTTTCAGCAGTTTGCTTCTGCATAGTTGCAAACAAATGCTGGAAATCTTAAATGAAACAAAACATTCTGGAAATGTGGAGGCACAAGAGATTGCAGATGCTGTAATCTGGAGAGCTGCTGGAGGAATTTAGCAGGTCAGGCAGCATCTGAGGGAGGAAATGGGCAATTGATGTTTTGGGTCTAGACTCTTAATCTGGATTCTCAGTCCAGTTAAAGGGTACAAGCCTGGAATGACATCTGTCCATTTCTCTCACAGATGCTGCTCGACCGCCCAAGTTTCTCCAGCAGTTCTCCTTCTGTTTTATTTCAGAAAAAGGGTTTTTATTTTTAAAGAATGTTCTTCAATAACTGTTATTCATTACATCAGCCATTCCCACATAGTGTTTCACAAAAAATGTCTTCTCAAAAGTTTTTCTTAAACAAGAAATGAGAAAAAAAACCAAACCTGGTTCTGTTGTAGGCTGGTACTGTTCCGCCTCCGTTCCTTGCCAGCTTGACTGCGTGCCTGAAGACTGCCTTCCCCTATTTGCATAATAATTTTGTACATCTGCTGGAAGAGTTTTCCTCGCGTTCCAACTTGAGAAAGAAGACCACCCGGAACGGTCACGGACGTCAGAAGATGGATTTGAATCGTCTCTCCACTTGCTAGGTTGCTGATCATTATACCTACGTGGCCCAGTGCCCTGGTATTTCCCTGAATTATTCTCTTCGCCTGAGAAATTTGACCTCCGGTTTTGCCATGGAATTTCACTTTGGTCACCACGAAATGATCCTCCCCGAAAACGCCCACGACCACGCCTCCAGCCTGGCGCAAAGTTCCTATTACCCCAAGAATCATCTCTTTCGTATCTATTTTCATCCCACTTGGCATCATTCTTGAATTCATTTTCTCTTGTCTGAACATCAGATGAAGGTTGTAATTGTTCCGTTACCCACTCCGGGTTCCTATCATCTACATACTCGTTCGTATCTACAGCTGGCTGCTCATTTGGGTATCTACCCATTGGCTGAAATTCTCTAAACCTGTTATCTTTTCGGAAACTATCAAATCCCCTTGGTCTATCCCACTCATTCATTCTGAATCTATCCTTTCC